>NC_048595.1:182992608-183300733 GCF_003668045.3 Cricetulus griseus | reverse complement strand
AAACTTAATAATTATAAATCACCAAGTGACAAAATAATTTGAATGACTAAAGTACCACATATACTTAATAATTGTAAACCATATTTCTTAAAAGGGGAATTTTGATATTCACAAAACATCCACTGCTTTCTTAATGTTGGTCACTTTTCACAAGAAATCTTCCAGAAGATATTCAACTATTTTTAAAGAATGTTAGTTAAACTAAAAATAAGTCTACAAACTTTTTAAAGTTAAGAATAAGGATTCAAGTTGCATCAGGAGTCAATGCTGATTTCTGAATTAGTGATGGCATTATTTTAATTTCTTGTGTTGACTGGAGTCTTACTGAAATTAATATTGCTTTTGTTAATAGAGATTTTAGAAAAATTTTCCATTCATTATTAATATTCTATCACAGCATCTTCCTGAATTTGCATTTTTTCTCTCCAAGTATTAACAAACAATTGTAAGGAGCAAATGCCCAAGCTCCAAAAAAAGGTCAGAAGTCATGGGGTTACATTCACATAAAGCAGTCAACAGCATGCCAAAATGGCTAACTTAAGGACTTACTTCAGTTCTATAATTTATTTCCTAGGTAAACTTTCATCAGATTGGTATGTATGTCAATAAAGTAGTAATTTTCACACTACAGCTGTTATCTGCTGTCAGGCCAGGTACTTAGTCCAACAGCTACAAGACTGGTCAAACCAGAATATTTGTCTACTGTAAACTAAAGTGGGGTGCAAATAATGCGTACCTCAAAGGAGTCAGACCAAGTTTGACAGACAGGTGTTTTAATAGGAAAATACTCACGAAACTAGACAGTCGTCTAAACCAGGGGAACCATGGAACAGAGAGAGAGCCGCCTGCGTGAGACCCTCCTATTTAAGGTCTTGCTAAGTCACTGACCACGCCCTAGTGTGCATAGTCTGCGACACCTGTGCCAGCCTCCAAGAGGGCGTGGCTAACATGTCCCTACACTAAACCTCTCGTGACTCCAGGGAACCCTAACCTTAATTTATCTTTGCTCTCCATATTAATATTTTCTGTTATCACTTTTAATTGTCATAAGTGATTTCTTCTACCTAACCCCTCTGTTGATTTGAATTGTTGGTTATATCCATTGATTTGTTTATGGGTATGTGACGGTGGGGCATGCACATGCCATCACACATGTGTGGAGGTCAGAAGACAGCGTTTAGGATTTGGTTCTCTCCACCAAATGGGTTCCAGGATTGAACTCAGGTCCTCAAAATTGGCAGTCAGCTCCTTTACACATCAAGCCATCTTGCCTGCCTCTGTGTTGATTTTTAAGATATAAAGCTTATAGTAAAATTATAAACATGTTTCTTATTAACATGAGATTTTGTTCACTTGTTTTTCTTAATTTTTCTTAGGATTTAAGAACAAAATAAATACACACATTCTTGACACATGTTGGCAGAATATTTTACATTTGGGAATAGGAAACACAAATCCTTCTTTTACCTCTTCCAAAGCTCTTATAATGTGTATATACAGGGAGCAATTGTTTAATTGTTACACTTTTGATCAATACATTTATGAAAATTAATCAGTATGAAAACTTCAGTGTATGCATCAACCAGTTTCACACGCCTAGCTGATATTCTTTAATTTGTATACTGATATATTCCTTTCATGTATATGTCTGGGATGACTTTGAAGTAAATCCATCATAAGAGTGAGGCAAGTGACTATGGCAAAAACAATGAAATAAAATTCCTCATTACACCAGACAGAAAAATCTACTCAAAATATATTACAGACATAAGCATAAGAGCAAGTGATAAAATCCTTAGAAGAGAAATTTCACAACTTGGCTTACATGAAAGTATTTTCAGGATAAGCAACCAAAGGAAATGTGGGTAAGTTTGGCTTCATCACAATTGAGAACTTTTGTTCTTTGAAGTATGCACTGGAGGAAGTACAGAGATGGGTGACAAATGGGGAAACTATTTTCAAATCATGTAAGAGTTTATTATTCAGAATCTGCAAGAACTCATTCAATTCAACAAAGACAAATATCCCAACTAAAACTTTGAAGAGTGTTTGGGCTGGCATATCTCAATCCAAAATACACTAAGCCCATAAAAATGTTCAAAAATCATTAGTTACTAGATAGATCAAATAAGACACAACTTCATATTCACTTGGGTGATGTATTTGTTCCTTTTTTCTTTTCATTGCTGTGACACAATTCCTAACAAAAGTCATTTAAGGAAGGAAAGGTCTCTTGTGACAGTGTGTGATTGGAAAGACATCTTGTCAGGAGAGGGGGATGGCTGACCACCCTGCACCAGTTAGCAAGAAAAGAGAAATTAGTACAGGCTCTCATTTCAGCATGTTATTCAGTTGAGGGCCCTCTGCCCAAGAAACAGTGATAACAAAATTTATGATTCTGTCCTACTTATTTCATCCAATCTAGAAGCTTCCTCACAGACATTCCTAGAGATCTGGCTCTTAGATAATTCCAGATGCTGTCAAGTTGACAATAAATATTAGCCATCACAGACGCCTACAAGAAAATATGGAAGACAATCACTGTGAGCGAGGAAGTGTAAGAATGCGTTGCATGTAGGAATGTAAAATAGCAAAATATTTTGGCAATTCCTTAAATGATTTTCACAGTGATACCACTTGACCCAACAATTCCTCTCTAGGTATATAAACAAGAATATTAAAAGCATGTCCATAAACAGCCTTGAAAACAACATTTACAACAATATTTAGAGATGCCCCGCACAGTAAACAACCTAAGAATCCATCAGTTCATGAACAGATAAACAAAATGCAGTATAACCATAACAAATTATTTAAACATAAAAATTGACATATTGTTACATACTACAAACATGGCAAAACTTCCAATGACTATGTGAATGTAAATCAGAAACATAGTCATGCTGTAGATTCCATTTGTATAGAATGCCCAGAAGAGAAAAAGTTCCACAAGGATAAAAAGGAGATTAGTAATCAACGGGGGTTATGGGAAAAGTGAATCCATGATGACTGGTTGGATCAGGTCAATGAAAATCCTGATTATATTGTATGCAGTGTTAAAAGCTATGAAGTAAGTAGTATGTGGAGTGCTGGTATTTTATATCTATACTGTGGACATACATTTTTCTTGTGTTTTGTCTTATCTGCTCATTTCTTCACTCACACAAATCGATTAATTAAGCAGATAATCTGTGAGTGGTTATCCTAAGTACCATGTGTACAGCGCATGGCAATCTACTGTGCAGTCCTTGTCAATGGTCTCAGAGATTCTATGACAGCAGCACAGGGTGGACTGAAATATAAACCAGTGCCAGCAAAGGTAGCATTGCTTTAGCAAACACCTGAAAGTGTGGAAGTGGCCTTGGACCTGAGTAATGGAAATGGGTGGACCAGTTTTGAAGCTAGCGATGATAAAAGCCTGCATTGCTGTGAACAGTACATTGAGGGCAATTCTGTTGAAGGGATGATTCTTCTGAGTGAACATACAAGGGCTGTGGAAAAAGCCTCCATCCCAGTTGTACATCACCTAAGTGGATGGGAGCAAAACATTGGTAGAAATGGGAATAGCTGAGACCATTTTTATGATATTATCAATGGAATCTTAGATTCCAGGCACTGTAGAAAAGGTTATTATTTTTTCATATGGACAAAATTCTTTTATATGCTTTCCTAAGGCTTGGATTAAAGGTGTGAGCTCTAATTCTCTTTTAGATTGATTCAATCTTATGTAGGCCAGAGTGTCCTTGTACTCAGAGAGATCCATTTGCCTCTCTTCTGAATGCTGGGATTAAGTTGTGTGTGCCACCACTGACTAGCTCTATGACTAACTAGCATGGCTGCTGGAATTAAAGGCGTGCATCACCATTGCCTGACCTCTATAGCTTGTAACTGGCTTTTCATCCTGAACCCTCAAACAAGCTTTATTAACTCATAAATAATATATCACCACTGTAATAATTAGCTGAAATTGTGCCTATGACCTATGGTTTTATGGAAAGAAGGTAAGAGTGATTCACCAGAATTTTTGATGGAAATTTTTAATAAAAATGTTCAGGGTACTATGTGGTCTTTCTCTATTTCTGATGTTAAAATTCAAGAACCTTATCTTTCCTTTTGATGCGACTTTGGACTTTGGACTTCGACATTAAAGTTAATACTGGAGTGATTTAAGCCTTTGGGGCACTGTTAGGATGGGTTTAATGTAATTTTATGTGAGAAGTATGGCTTTGGGGGAGCATGGAACAGAAAACTATAGCTCAAGTGATTTTGTGCCTCAAAACTTGATAATAAAACTTTATCCTCAGTGAGATGTGACCTCCAGGAGATGACTGGGTCTGCAAACCCTTGCAAAGGAGCTTGATGGAAGGCATTTACCCCCTTTAATACACATTTTGTGCCTCCTAGCATATGAGGCATTTCTGATATCTTAGAAGCTGCTATCACCTCACACTAGGGTCTTGAGGGCAGAACATGGGATTTTCTATGAAAAATGACCACCCCTGAACACCAGAGTCTAGCTAGATCTCCAGAACTGCAAAGTATAAATTTTTGTCCTCTTGTTACAGCACCATGAATTGTATGAGAAGGGTCTGTTCATTCAAACATCAGTAAGTTGCTGTTGAGTAAGAGAAGGCAATATCTTAGTGCCCACTTCATTGCATCAGCATAAAGTGATGCAATGGATACACATCACTGTTGCCATAGAGTCTTTGCTTGCCACTCTTATGGAGGTGATTATCGATAAAAGTATGGTGATTGAAAAAAGTGAGGATGAAGTCAGCTAGTGACAAGTGAAGTACTTTTCCACTCTGATTTATTCAGCTCATATTTACTTCTTACTTCCATTCGTTCAGAACCAGTAGCAAAAACTGATACACTCCATTCATTCAGAATCGGTAGCAAATGCTGATACAACAGAGTATGTCACCCTTTCCAGCGGCATTATTTATGGTTTATAAGAAGGCTTATAGATGACACAAATTTAAAATCCTAAGATACAAATCTAAACAATGATATTTTACACATTTGATTGGGGAGGGTTGGTGTGATTGCATTTTCTTTGATATTTTCTCAAAAATTATACATCGAAGAAGTTCATTTACCTGTTGCTTTATGGAGGTGCATCTTCCTTCTCATGACAGTAACAGCAAAAGAGAAACAAACAAAAACATTGGTGATGTGATATGAATGTGCAATGTCCCCCCATAGGCTCAAGTATTTGAACATTTGGTCCCCAACTGGTAGATAGCTGTAAAGCCTTTGGGAGGGGAGAGGGTGTCTCACTGAAGGAAGCAGGTCATAGAGAGTGGGTCTTTAAGTCTTATAGCTCTGCTCTACTTATTTCTGTTATCCAACTCATATGATGATAGGGTCATATATGTTTTTTGAGTTGGTGTTTGTCAAAAAAAGAAAGAGCCATGTTTACTCTGCAAATCCTGGTAGGGAATAAGCTTTCAAAATCTAAAAGACTGTAATATAGTAAATTTTTATAGACATTCATCTCTGAAATTAATTTCAGTAAGACAATAGAGAAGCAGAAATTGTTTAGCTATCATTAATTGCTTACAATGTATTAGGCAATGTGCTAAGTATTTCACATGGATTATTTTTTTTATTTAATTATCAGAATGAGCCTTTGAAGTAATGCTATTAAAGCTTCATTGTGTGTGGAAAAGAAGCCTCAGAGGGAACAAGTTTTTCAGCCAAGATTTTAAGCAAACTCATTGGCTCCCATTCCTGCCTTTTTAAAATCATGCCATAGTGCTTTTTTTTGTTTTTTGGCTTGTTATGGTATCATCAAATGGATCCATTTTTCTTCCACTCAGAGCTTTTTGTGTCTTGTTTCTTGTTTAATAAGACATTTTTTGATCCCCAAATTATGCATGTATTCACATCTGTTCACTCCAAGAACGTAATTCTTATTTTGCACCAAGGTCAGAAATCCATCAAGAACTGTGTATGTGTGTGCAGTATGTGATAATGATCTAATTATTTCTTAGAGAAATGTCTGAATCTTCCCAGTGAAATGTGCTGTTCACTCACTTGCCAGGCTCATTTGAAATTCTGCCTTACTCTTAAGCTACATACATGTGCATATGTATGTTTCTGGATTTATCTTATTCTATTAACTCAGAATCTTGCTAGCGATACTCATCTAGTTATTATTTTACAATATATTTGCTATCAGAGGAAATTCCCACATTTTTGTTTTCTTTCAAAATTTTAGACTTTCCTTGCACATGCTTATAAGAAAGTACGTTTGGGCAGTCAGCTCTTTGAGATCAACAAGAGATCAGCAAGACTTCTTTTTGGGTTTACCAATAGAATCAATTATCACTGGCCTCTCTACTCCCCTGCTCTCTCCTTTGCTTGTTCACTGTGCCTATTATGATTTCCATTCTTCTGACCTTTAAACATACAGTGCTACTTTAAGAACCATTATTAAAATTGGCATTTAAAATCATAATAAATTACATTTTCTTTTGGACTTTACCTTACTTTAGAATTTCGGTTATTATTATGAACAACCACTTCCTTCTCATTTATTATCTTTTGTGTAAAAAAAAATCATAGGAAATCCCTTTTCTCTAAAGTGTAGTGATTTCAGAGAACACTGTGTTTGCACTACAATCAAGCCAAAGGTTAAAATAGATAATGTGCTATTCAAAAGCATTTTTCTAAACATAAATTTAAGTGTGTGCCTTATTTGGGGTCCAAGATAACTTTAAAATAGCTTTTCCTTTCTTAGACGATGTCATTAAAAGTCAGACAAATTCAACTGTTACATCTGAACATGGCAGGCAGTATTATAAAAAAAATAATAAATATGTATTATTCATGAGAAAAATCACCTTTAAGTTTGAAAGAGAAAAGATGGATTACATTTAGATGTAGTTCTGGTCCAGTATAGAAATATAAAAACAGAAAAGAATCCAAATTGTATTCTGTTTTTTTTTTTTTTAGTCAAATTTACAAGTTCCAGTAGTTTATGGAGGTAAATTACTCTGCATAGAAGAATACATACTATTTTATAGCCCATAATTACTCAGTCCCCCTGAATCTTAAAGCTTTTACATATGTAACATACATATTTATAGCTAATCACACACTCATAGGACTTATTAACAGGCTTTGATGACCTGTACAAAATATTTAAAAAGTAATTAGGAAGTCATTCAAGACTAGGCAGCCGGTTACAGGATTACAGATCCAGAAAATTCCTACAGGTTTCATCCTTATTTGCTAGGTACTCTAGTTACTTGGGAATGGGTCATCTCTTTCAGCAAGTATGAATCAGCTTAATTTATAAAATACCAGAGTATTACCAATGTATGCAAATGGAGCTCACCCCACCCCCTTCCTTTGTATTTGTAGATTTTTCTAGGTGTTGCCATTTTGTAATTTGTACATTCATAAATAGGTAATGAAGCTATCCCATGATTAGTCCCATTTAAATCTGAACCCTAAAGTGTCCCAAATGATGAATTAGCATCAAATCTCTTCTTGTGCACTGCATGTAATAGTAGCACATGGCTTAAACAACGTGAATTGTTACATTTTTTTTATTTTTTGTATAAGAAATTATTTTCCTTAGAAAAAGGGTAGTTGTGCCGGGTGTTGGTGGTGCACACCTTTAATCCCAGCACTCGGGAGGCAGAGGCAGGTGGATCTCTGTGAGTTCAAGACCAGCCTGGTCTACAAGAACTAGTTCCAGGACAGCCTCCAAAGCCACAGAGAAACCCTGTCTCAAAAAACCAAAACCAAAAAAAAAAAAAAAAAAAAAAGAAAAGAAAAGAAAAGAAAAAGAAAAAGGTAGTTGTTAAAAGAATACCAACAGTAAATCCTTTGTTACTTGTAGTTTATATCATAGCATAAAACATGATCTTAAATGAGACATCTGTAACAAGTGTGGTAGTGTGATACTCTCTAAAATATAATGGAGTAATTTCTGGATATTGCTATTGCTATAAGTCAAGAAAGTGTTTAGAAACCCATGTGTCATTCAGTTCCTGGAGTTTCTACCGGAACTTCCAAGTGAAGGTTAGAAGAATCGGGTAAAACAGATGGTATGAAAAATTCTCATTCAAGGGCTAGACAGATGGCTCAATAGTAAAGAGTACTGGATGCTCCTCCAAAGGACCCAGATTGAATTCTCAGCACCCATATGGTGGCTCACAACTACCTGTAACTTTGGTCCCAGATATCTGACCCCCTCTCCTGGCCTCCAAGAGCACTGCAGGTACCTGTATATAATTGCAGGCAAAACACCTATTCAATGTAACACCAGTAGCACAGACACTGAGATCAACAATTAATAAATGGGACCTCCTGAAACTTAGAAGCTTCTGTAAGGCAAAGGACACAGTCAACAAGACAAAATGACAGCCCACAGAGTGGGAAAAGATATTCACCAACCCCACATTTGACAGAGGGCTAATCTCCAAAATTTACAAAGAACTCAAGAAGCTAGTCTCCAAAACACCAAATAATCCAATTAAAAAATGGGGTACAGAAATAGACAATTCTCAATAGAGGAATCTAAAATGTCTGAAAGACACATAAGAAAGTGTTCAACATCCTTAGCTATCAGGGAAATGAAAATCAAAACAACTCTGAGATACCATTTTACACCTGTCAGAATGGCTAAAATCAAAAACACCGATGACAGTTTATGCTGGAGAGGTTGTGGAGAAAGGGGATCACTCCTCCACTGCTGGTGGGAGTGCCAACTCATACAGCCACTTTGGAAATCTGTATGGCAATTTCTCATGAAAATGGGAATCAGTCTACCACAAGATCCAGCAATTCCACTCTTAGAGGAAAAGAAGCACATTCATACATCAAGGACATCTGTTCAACGATGTTCATCGAAGCATTATTTGTAATAGTCAGAACCTGGAAACAACCTAGATGCCCCTCAACTATGGAGAAAATGTGGTACATTTACACAATGGAGTACTACTCAGCAGAAAAAAAATCAATGGAATCTTGAAATTTGCAGGCAAATGGATGGAACTCGAAGAAACCATTCTGAGCGAGGTAACCCAGTTACAAAAAGACAGGCATGGTATGCACTCACTCATATGTGGATTTTAGACATAGAGTAAAGGATTGCCAGCCTGCAGTCCACACTGTTGGAGAGGCTGGTAAACAAGAGGACCCTAAGAGAGACATTCATGGTCTCCTGGAGAAGGGGAAAGGGACAGGGTCTCCTGAGCAAATTGGGAGCATGGTGGGGGGAGAGGGAACTAAGAGAATGAGAAGGGGAGAAAAAAAAAAGAGGTGAGGAAGACATGATGGGGAGGAAGGTTGAGCTGGGGGAAGAACAGAAGAGAGCAAGATAAGAGATAATACAATAGAGGGAGACATTATAAGTTTAAAGAGAAATCAGGCACTACAGAAATGTCTGGAGAGCTACAAAGATGACACCAACTAACAATCTAAGCAACAGAGGACAGGCTACCTTTAATGCCCTCTCCTGATAATGAGATTGATGACTAATTCTTATAGTATAGCCTTCCTCCAGCAGCTGATGGAAGTAGAAGCAGACACCCACAGCTAAACCTTGAATTGAACTGAAATCCAGTTGCAGAGAAGGAGGACTGATGAGCAAAGGGGTCCATACCAGGCTGGTGAAACTCACAGAAACAACTGTCCTGAACAAGGGAGAGCTCTTGGTCCCCAGCCTGATAGCTGGGAAACCAGCATGGGACTGATCCAGACCCCCTGAATGTGGGTGTCAGTGAGGAGACTTAGGAAATCTATGGGGCCTCTTATCCCTAGCATAGGAATGGACTTTGGGAGCCCATCACACATGGAGGGATACTCCCTGAGCCTAGACACAAGAGGGGTTGGCCTGGTCCCTATCCCAAAGAATATGACAGACTTTGAAGACCCCCCTAATGGAAGGTCTCACTCTCCCTGGGGAGCAGAATGGGTATGGGATAGGTAGGATGTTAGTTGGGGGGGGGGAGGTGGGGAGGGAGAGGGACCTGGGATTGACATGTAAAATAATTTTCTTTCTAATAAAAAAGAAAGCATAAAAGTTTAAAAAATTAAGAAAAATCTCAAGTAAAATCTTTCTTGGGGAAAATATTAAGTAAAATTAAATTTTAATAATAAAATTATGTCAAACATTTATAAGGTATGCTTTTGTATTTAAAAAATCATGTATTTCACTGGCATGGTTAGTTAGCATTTAATTAAAATACACATTTCTTTTAAACTGATTTCCATCCATGACGTCCACCAGCTCAGGAGCAGCAGTCACCATCTGAGAAATCCACTACCTGCAATTTCTCCTAATGCTGAGGCAACCCTGGGACACCTGCCTTACTAAGGGGGTGACTTTCCAGCCCTTTGAATCAGGGTAGTGTAAGCCAGGAACAGAGGAAAAAACCTTTAGGATTCAATGTATGAATTCGTTTCTCAAATTAATTGGACAATTTCCAAATCCTCACTATATTGACATAACCTTTGGCCAAGAAACATAAATTTCAAAGTGTCTTTTCCTATAGTCAAGGAATCCATTTGGTTATTGATCTAACTGAGCAAAATAGTTGGCTGAGAAAGTATATTGTTATTAATGCAGGTGTGGGATATAGTCATGGGTGGCAACACAGATTTTTGATGTTGTTAGCCTTTGAGGGAAAAGCATTGAGGCCAAAAGAATCAACTTGGAAAATTTGAATTTATACAAGAATGTTGTATGATAAAAATAGAATCTACTTGAGACTGTCACTGTTCATTTTTATGCAACTCTATAACCTGCAGGATAAAATGATCTTAATTCAAAGAAATATTTTCTTCAAAACTCATTTTCAAACTGGGTACATGTCTGCAAACTTAGCACTAGAATATTTATATTATTTTCATTTTTGATGTGCGTGTATGAATGTATGTATATATGTATTTATGTGTGTGTTTATCTGTATGTGAACCATCTGCTTGAAGATGCCAGAAGGGTGTGTTGGATTCCCTGAAATTAGAGTTACAGACAGTTATAAGCTGCCACATGATGCTGGAAACCAAATTTGGGTCCTCTGCAAGAGCATGAAGCTATCTTTATGGATGAGCCATTTCTCAGGCCTCAATCCTAGACCTTGAGAAATGAAAGCAGCAAAATCTAAAGGTTAGGGCCACCCTTGGTGAGTTTGAGAACAATCTGGTTTTTTTTTTTTTTCCCTGTTTTAAAAGACTAAGTTGTCATTAGAAGACTATATCAAATCTATAAATCTGTGCTGACATCTTGTAGATATTATAGAGTGGTAATTTAAATCCCAGAATTCCTGGGCTGGAATTCTCAGCTTTACCTCTGTAGTGATCACTAGCCTCCTCATGCCTCAGTTTTCTCTTTTTTAATATTAGGGAAATAATGGTGCTTCCCTTATATGGATGTTGTGAGAAGGAATGAGTTAACACATGTAAAAGAAATCAGCACAGACATGGACACTCAGAGAAGTAAGTGGTCAATAGGTTTTAGTGATCATTGTTTTCATCTTGAAATATCGATCACACCCTTCATTTACCTAATGATGAATTATCATAACATCCTACAAACCACCTTCTAGGAAACAACTTCAATTGAAAACATTAATCATGTTTGGACCATTTTTTTTTCACTGTGTAAGATTGTTAGGATGATTGAACTGGTTTGATCACGTATGAAGTATACATGTATACACATCTCCATGTGAGGGCAGAGGGAAATGCAGCCACACAAACCAACACACTTTCCAATTAAACCTAGATCATTCCTGCCTTGTAATTATAATGCGCATAGATGACAGCCATGAAGTATGAATTGAGCCAAAGGTTTAATGGTTATTCAAATCTTTAAAGCCTTTCTAAAACGATTTAATGAACTATATGTATTCTCTTGGAGGCTGTGATACAATGATACTCAATTGCCATAAAAACTGTATACTATGTAAGAAGCATTTTGAGTCCAGTCTGTGAAGACTTGCTTCTGAGGGTGATTTGTACATACCTGAAGTCCATCATGTAGGTCAGTGTGACTATATATGTGAAAGCTTGGCTGATTAACAGCTGTAACACTACAGCCCAATTGATGCTTTTCAACCTCATGTCTCCTAAAAATATTAAGCATCGTTTTTAGGCAACCTGGCAGTTCATAACATTGTGTAATTATTTTTAAACGACCTGTGCAAATTATAATATAGACTATTTTCTATCCTGTGCTGTTATTTTATGTAATTAAGTTATCATGCCTTCAATTCTCAACAGAGAAATGAAAGCATATTCACACTCTAACAGATAACCAAACTGTCTCAAATTGTGTCTCTAAGTGGGGACAGACACATTAGTATGTGTACATTTTTATTAGAGCAGAAGTGAATCCAAAATACAATCTCTTGAGTTCAATTATGAAACCTATATGCTTGAGTGAATGCATGGCAAGAACGTGCAACTTCATTCCACATTAGAGACACTACAGATTTCAGTTTTGATTCAGAAAGCACTCGGATTGCTAATGTGGCATACACCGCTGGAAGGCTGTGTGGAGTCATCTAAATGGGCAAGTAGAAACAGCTGTACTTTTTATGCTGTTAAACACATGGCCTTTAAAATCAAGGGCATATGCATGTAGAGGATACAGCTTTTAATAACAAGGAATACTTACATTAGAGTACCTAATGGAAAATGATAGTAAAGAAGAAACATACAGCACCTTCAGAATTAAACAAGCTCAGAGTCATCGTATTTTTTAGAAATTAAATTTACTCATGTTAAAGAGACTTTTACAGAAGGACATGAAAATTGTACAACTACTTTAGAGGATATCACAAAGTTGAACATTCTTACCTAGGATTCATCAGTGTTTCCATAAGACAGATCCACAAAATGCATAGATTCTCAAGATGGCACTCAAATGACTTGGAAAACTGAAGAAAATGTAAAAGTTCATCCTCAGTAGAGCACTGTGAACTGTTATTCACAAGAACAGTGGAGTGCTACCCATCAAAGAATGAGTAGACCAGAACTCCCTGAGGTAACAAAAGGAAACTTACATGTGTAGCAATGAGGGCAACAGAAGCAAGTAGCAGGGCTACAAGGAAAGTTGTTTGCATAGCTTAGAAACACAAGAAGGCAGAGAATATTGTGTTTATAGCTACACAATTCAAATACTTGTACCAACTCTTGGGAGATAATAAGCAAGATTGGAGAAACAGCTATTCTGGGGAAAGAAGAGTTTGTGTTCATGGGCAAAGAGCTTCTGTTCTGTGTGTTTCCTCATTAAATGAGTGATGTACACACTATTATTTGTCATATTGCTGCTGTTCTCTTCTGTGTGTTACATGTGATAATATGAGGAACAGATTTGAATTCCTACTGTGTCTCCAGTAAGAACAAGAATCGTCTCTTGACCAGTCTACATTTGATGTTTACGTAATCACCTGAGGACATTTCAAGTGATTCATGGACACTTCTACTTCCACTTCTAGAACAGCCCAGAGTTGTTATCAAATGAGGAAGGCTAGGAGAGTCTCTTACTTAGCTAGTTGATAGGTTAACCTAAACCTCAACAAATTTGCCCTGGCCTCAGAGCAGTGGTTAGACAAAACAAAAATGGTGGTAGTTGGGGGGCAAGGGTGGCATGGAGGGATGTAGGAACAGATAGAGGGACAAAGAAAGGTGGCTCTGGGGTCTATCACCGCTTCATCTTTTGGTAGATTTCTTCTAACATTATTTCTGCCGTGTGGTTTAGCACGTGGGTATCAAGAAGGTGATCGGGAATTATCCTGGAGGATGGACGCAACACAGTTTCTCCCCGTTCGGCCCGAATTGCAAACTTCAATTTGCTGGAGAATCCCCATCACCATGTGAAGTAGCTTCCATCAAAAAAGAAAACTCCAAAAGCCTCACATTCTCTTCCATCTGCCACCCAGTCTGCATGCCAACCCACTTTGTCAAATGGTTCTGGAGAACCGCTGACATCCGCTGTGCCACAGCATTTCTCCTGTGTTGTCTGTTCTCTTCCTGTGCTTTCTGACCATGCCACCCCTCAGAAAGAACTCTTGTCACTATCACTGATGGCTTTATCTCACCCATTCTAATGCCCATAATCCTCTTTCATCTTACTGTAGCAATATTTTCAAATGCTGCTCTATTGTTTTGAAGGCAGAGATAAATTTAGAAGCTGTAAGATTTAAAAGTGAGGGTTTTAGATGTGTTATGCTCTACTTTGCTTTGTATTGCTGAGATAAACACTGTAACCAAAAGCAACTTGGGAAAGGAAGGGTGACAGTCTGTCATTGAGAGAAGACGCATCAGGAACCCAGAGGCAGAAACTGAAGAAGACACCCTGAGGCAATGTCACTCAGCAATTTTTAAGTTGTACTTTTAGTGTCTTTAATCATAAGTTTATGTGGTTTGCAAATAGGACTAATTTGATTTCTTTTTTTTGTATTTCAGTCCCTTTTATTTATTCTCCTGGTTTATTGTCATAGCTAAGACTTTGAGCACTATAGTGAATAAGAGTGGAGAGACTGACTACCATTATTCTAGATTTTAGACTATATGCTCTCAGTTCTTCTGAATTTAAGATAATGGTGGCATTGCATTTTTCATATATACAGCCTTTATTATGCTGTGGTATGTTACTAATATTCTTTTTTTAAAGACTTTTCTCATAAAAGGATGTAATACTTGACCAAAGAACTTAAGAAGATCACATGGTTTCTGTTCTAAGTCCATTTAAGTGCTGAATTACATCCATTTTTTTTTTGTGTTGAGCTAAACTTGAGTCCCCAAAAGGAAACCAAATAGAGCATGGTGTGTGGTTTTCTTAATGTGTTCTTGAATTTGGTTTGCAGGATATTTAGTGGGAAGTTCAACAGTGATTGTTCATTGGGGAAACCAGTCTGTGACTTTCTTTCTTGTGTCTTTATCTCTTCAGGTATGATGGAATGAGCTTGGCAGTGGTCCTTCCTCTGCTACTGTGTCAAACAGTTTAAGGAGTACTAAGTGCCTCTGAAGAGATTTGTAAGTGAGTCCCATCAGGGCCTGGACTTTCTTTTGCTGGAAAACCTTTATTATTGCTCTAATTTCATTGTTGGTTGTTGATCTCTTAAAGGTGTTTATCACTTCTTGATTTAATTTTTGAAAGTACTATATTCTAGTAATTTATGCAGTTTACACACACACACAAATTTTTTGAGACAGGGTTTCTCTGTGTAGCCCTAGCTTTCCTGGTACTCACTCTGTAGACCAGGCTGGCTTTGAACTCACAAACATCAGTCTGCCTCTGCCTCCCAAATGTTGGGATTAAAGACATGCACTACCTCCACCTGGCACAGTTTCTATATTTTAAGTTTTTTCAAATGTGCATTTTGTTTCTTGATAGTGGTTAATTAGTATAAAAGTATTAGACTTTATTACGGCATTTTCACATGTAAATTTTGTTGGTCTTTCCTCATTTCTCGTTCCCCCACTTTTATTCCCTTTCTTCCCTCCTCTTTTCTCCTTAACTTATCACCTGTACCCTTACTCAGTACCCCAATCAGGCCCTCTTTTTCCATTCTTGTGGTCCCTGTCTAGTTTCCTGAACTATATACCTAGCATGAACACATACACGCACACATACATACACACAAACACTCAAACATGTACACACATGCACACATACACACAAAATTAGACTCTGCATATGACAGAGAATATGTAGCATCTATCTTTCTAAATCTGGGTCATTTGGGTTACCTCAGTTTAATTTCCAGATCTATCAATTTTCTTGAAAATTTTATAATTTCATAAAATATGTTTCCAAAAGTCTCTTCAATGATTCTATTCATATTTCATTGGAATTTGTAATATTTCCCTTTTTATCTATAGTCTTATTAATTTAAGTCATCTCTCTGTGCGTTGGGTTATTTTGGTCAGCTTGTTAATCTCATTTTTTTTGTGATGACCTAACTTTTTGATCAATTTTCATACTGTTCTTTCACTATTTTCTGTCTGACCTATTATTATTTCCTGATGGCTCCTGCTTTGGTGTCTAGATTGTTCTTGTTTTTCTAGTACTCTGAGGTTCATTGTTAGGTTATTTATTTGAGAATGTTGTCTTTTTATCCCTGACAGTTCTGTGTACAGTTCCACCAAAATGGAAACCTCATGAAGTTTGATATAATCTAACATCTGAGGAGGATATCATTATTGTCATAATTTTCATAGGGGATCTACGTGATGCCAGTTTCATTCCACTAGTTATTTTTAGAATGTCTTTGTTCATATGAAAGGAACCTCAGGAAAAGGAGAATGCTTCATCCTCCCCACTCAAAAATGATTTTCCAACATGGGAGCAGCTCCCAATAACCTAGAATTCTCTTGTAGATGAAAGACGTTGAATGAAATTTCTCTAATTCTCCTTTTAAAAAGATTTTATGCTAATTGATAAATTATCATAAAATTCATCTTCATCATTAATAAATTTAATTAGAAATATGCCATACAAGTAGAAATGAGAATTTCATTTTAGTTTATATATCCTAAAATGCTGAAACTTCAAAATTTTAACTTAATTGCCAACAATCTTTCAATCTAACTCTCCTCGGCCCAATGCAGCATGACTTTCTAAATTCTGGAAACAGGATATCTTACTGTGTTTATTTGTTTACAGATGAAACTCAGAATATTGGCATCTGAGGAAAGTGACAATTTTCTTGGCTCTGCCATTTCTCCTCTACTTGCTTGCAGGGTTCAGACCCTTTCTTTAGAAGTGATTGTAGGAAAAAGTTAATGCTGCAAATATTAACAATGAAGCATATTTACCTACTCCTGGACTCTGCACGTGTCACCGATTTTGAAAGTTCAAGACACAGCTTGCATTACATAAATGGATGTTACCTTTTAATATGCTTTCAAGACCTTCATACAATGGTGCACTTTAAAAACACAGCAATTGCTGTCACTTGTGCAATGTCAGGGCCAGCTTTTGGCATTGTTAAAGCTCACCAAAAAGGCTGAATTTGCCATCTTGACTATTGAGAAATACAAAGAAGGAGAAAATTCTTTCCATGTGGTGACAGTTCAAAGGAACACAGAGACAGATGGGAAGAGTGTTATCTGGGACAGACATTCCCACTAGTCAGGATGCTTGGAGGATAGACCAGGAGCCAACCTCCGACAGCAGGACCATTCCCTCATTTTTTTCCAAAGCAGTTAATCTCTAAGAATAATAATATCAACAAACTGGCCACAGAACCCACCTCCTTTCCTGGGATCTTTGTGATGGGGAATTAGATCTATGAATTCTCTCTGGTGTTACCGCCATGGGGGAGATGGTTTCTTCAGGAGGATAACTCCAGTAATGAAAGCCATTATTACATCTTTATTGCTGCTTCGTACTTAATGAGAGCTAAGGAACTGCTGCTGCCGAAAGAGTTAACTCTGCATCTCTTCTGAATCTCTTCTTACACCTAATTAACAATAGGAAGGCTTTAGGCAAACGAGAAAATGGGGCTCCAGGGACTAGGCAATCTTCTCCTTCTCATGTAAACCCAAAGAATACCTGTTAGCCAGACAGAAGACAGATGCAGATAGGTTTTGCAATCTGCTTGCAAGTCCTTCTGTGGGGAAAGAGATGTGAAGGCAAGAGAGGTTGCTATAGTTAAGTTTCATGTTTTGTTGTTGTTGTTGTTGTTTTTAAATAAGGTTGTTAAATTTGATCTCAAAAAAAATCTAGCAAATGTATTCTTGAGCATTTAAAAAAATCTTCTAATCTTCTAGACTAAAAAAGAAAGATGTATTTTGAATTAAATTGCTTTTAGTAAAATAACTAAGACTTGAAATTTAGTAGTAGAAATGTGGCTTGTTGTGAACAAGGTAGGAATGATGTGTAGGTATGGTATCAATTTCTATGCTTGTTTATGTGTTAATAAAGGCAAAGATTGTGTTCAGTTATGTGGCAAGCTATCCTGCTGAAAGGGCTTCCAAACTGTTACACATGGCTCCAGATGGCTCAGTTAAAGTCCATGGGTTGATATACCATTCTGCTGAATGCAAATGCACTCTTTTCCATGAGGATGTGAACCTCCTTGCCAGGTGATCAAAAGCAACGACTCAATGGCTATCTTAAAGGATGCTGGGAAAGGAAATTTTTCATATGGTTAGAATTTGAGTTGAGGGCTGGAGAGATGGCTCAGTGGTTAAGAGCCCTGGCTGCTCTTCCAGAGGTCCTGAGATCAATTTCCAGCGGCCACATGGTGGCTCACAACCATCCTTAATGAGATATAGCTCCCTCTTCTGGCCTACAGGCATACTTGCAGACAGAACTCTATACAACACAGACTTTGATGTTTTTCTTTTCAATAGACATTTTGAAAATTTGAAATCTCACCTGGAATTTCAGAACATCAGTTAACACTTAACAAAGCAGAACTGATTGTTGAGTTAGGATGTTCCCATGTGGGAGGAAGTACCATAGTTGACGTAGTTTTGCTCCTATATCTTTGGGGGAACCTGATACCTTTCAGAGAATAGAGTGAAAGAATACACCTGGCTATGGCTCTCTGACTGAGAAAAATTATTTCAAAGATGTTACAGGGATTATTTAGTGGAAAACAAAGACACAAAAAATGTGCTCCATGAATCTACGGATTTTGACATCTAAGTACAAGAGCTATCAATGTCAACTAATTAGTGAGCACATTAGAGCTGGTCATCATATAACCAGTCATGTGCAGATTTCTTCAAGGTTTAATCACTATGATAATCAGTTGTCAAGGTGGTACCCAGTAATTTTCACCTGGGGTATTCATCCCCTAGACTACTCCCCCAATAGAAGTAAGGCTTCTCAGAATGGGATCATGAGTGGGTTCCTAGTTTGGCCTCCTGTGTCATTTCCTCTGGAGGACACCAATGCATTGCACCAGGATACATAAGCAGTTGTATGGAGAAGCCCCAGTGACAAGAAGCTGAGGTTCCTCTCCCTGATAGCCCATGTCTGGATGATGTAGAAGTAGACCTATGCTGGTCTAGCCTTTCAAATAGTATAGTCTAGTCAAATTCTGATGAACTTCATGAGAGATGCCTCCTTCCCAGACAGAGCAATGCCCCAGAGTTGCTTCAAAATGCTTTACCCAAAGAAGCTGTGAAACAAGAATTACAACTCATTCATTCAACTTTAATTATCTTTTGACTGACACATAATAACTGTGCCTATCATGAGGTACAATATGTTGTTTTGATACATGAATGTTGGTAATGATAAAATGAGGATTATTAACATATCAAGTGTAGCTGGAGTTTCTTTCCAGCCTGGTCCCACAGCCGATTAGCCCCAAATAAGCACACAGAGACATATTAATTATAAACTATTTGGTGGATGGCTTCTTATTGGCTAGCTCTCTCTTAATTATTAACCCATTTCTATTAATCTAAGTATTTCCACATGATCTAGTCTTACCAGAGAAGGGTCCAGACCTGTTTTTCCCTCCTTGGCTACATAGCAGCCTCTCTCTCTGCCTGCTCTCCCCAGAAGTCTCCTCATCTGGTAGCCACGCCTATACGCTCTACTTGGCTACTGACCAATCAGTGTTTTATTCATCAACCAAAAAGAGAAACATATATACAGAAGGACAATCCCCATCAATCACCTTAAACATTTATTATTTTTGACATTAGGATTTGTAGTGCTTTGCTACTTAGAAATTATTACCAAAATAAAAAATTAGCTAATAGTAATAACAATAATAAATAGCTAAAAATGAATGAGAATAATTTCTTAGAGGTTTCTTCTAAGGCCAAACACTATTCATGACTACGGCAAGCATTAAACATTAGGAATGCCATAAAACATATAGTTATTTTTTTTCTAAGTCAGTTTCATGTCCTCAGTTGCTCTCACATTTACATAGATTCCATGAAGCTTTGTGGTTTGATAAACAAATTAACAATTGAGTATTTTCTGAGGTTAATGTTAATGATGTCTAACTGGGGTGTTTAACAGAAGCTTGATTGTAAATTTCATTTTTTTTCATTTTAAAAGAGCAAATGCTTTTTTTGAGAGAGGAGGTAGAGAACTTTCCTGAACAATCATTGAATTATAGTGAGGAAAGGCAGTTCTAAAGTGACCTAATTCAAAGCTGTGCAGGAACATGTGTTCTTTCTCCTGTCTGAAGTGACGTTGCTTCTTTTCCAGGTAAAATTTCTTTGTTCTTCAGGACCCAGAACTTGTGGCATCCTCTGCAGGAGAAAGACTTCCAGATTCCCTTTGTCCTGGTTTGATGCCTGTGGTGGTTTGAAAGAAAATGCTCCCCAAAGGAAGTGACAGTATTAGGAGGTGTGGTTTTGTTGGAGTAGGTATGGCCTTGGTGGAGGAAGTATGTCACTGTGGGGGTGGGCTTTGAAGTCTCTTATATGCCCAAGCCTCAGCCAGTGCCTCAGCCCACTTTCTATTGCATTCTGATCAAGATATAGCCAGTACCGTGTCTTCCTGAACACTGTCATGCACCCCACCATGATGCTAATGGACTAAATCTCTGAAAAGTCATGCTTCTACTTCAATTAAATGTTTTCCTTTATA
Organism: Cricetulus griseus; assembly: GCF_003668045.3. NCBI lineage: Eukaryota > Metazoa > Chordata > Mammalia > Rodentia > Cricetidae > Cricetulus > Cricetulus griseus. The sequence goes on along the minus strand of NC_048595.1, from coordinate 183,280,188 downwards.
AGAGTTGTCTAAGGTCCCTGGTGGAGGGACCTCCTCCCTGGGGAGGAGTTGGGGGATGTGTTGGGGGTGGATTGGTGAGGAACATGGGAGGGTGGGAGGGGGAGGGAATGGGAGATGGATATGTAAGTATGAGTAGAAATTAAAGAATTTAAATAAAAATGATTGACAAAAAAAAGAGTTGTCATGGTCATGGTGTCTCTTCATAGCAATAGAAACCCTAAGTAAGACAGTGCCATACTGTATTTAGAAAAGCAGCATGTGCATTTTCTTTTTCAAATTAGCTTGATTATAGTTATAATACAATGATATTGGAGAAGAGGGAAATAATGTATTACCAGATTATGGCTGTCAAAGCATGGCATTCCTATTTCTCAAGTATTTCAATGACCATCAAATGTACATTCCTATACCAATAAGTCTAAACACAGAAGAAGATGCAATTATAATTTCTTGGGCAAATTTCTGGTTGTGGAGATCAGGATCCCACTGTAAGTATATGACAACAGACATCTTGAAGGCCAGGGTTCACCTGAATTTAGAAACTCATTTTTATGTGTCTTAAAATCTTTTCTCCTGGAGGCAGAAGGAGTAGGGGAGACAGAGATGGAAGGAACCAGGAGAACAAAGCCCTCTAACAAAACTAGCAAAGCTCAAATGAACTCATAGAGACTGAAGCAGCAATCACAGAGCCTACAAAGGTACCCTACATATATACTATGGCTTTCAGTTTAGTACTATTGTGGGACTCCTGAATGTATAAATGATTGGGTCTCTGATTCTTCTGCCTGTTCTTGGGGCTCTATTTTTTTCATTGGCCTGTCTCGCCAACTTTGATATGTTGGGTTTTTATTTGTTTGTTTTATCCTTATTATATCTTATTTTGTTATGTTTGGTTATTATCTCTTAGAAGCCTATTTTATTTTTCCTAATGAGAGACAGAAAGGGAATGGATCCAGATGAGAGGAGAGGTGAGAATGAACTAGGGAAGAAGTAGAGGGAAGGGGAAACTATATTCAAATTATATTGTATGTGAAAATAATCTATGTTTAATAAAAGGGGGAAACGTTGTCTTCTATTTCATGTGGTTTAACTCAAGTAGATATCAGGAAATCGATAGTTTTGTGACATAAATGATATTTCTGCCTCTGCATATATGTCTAGGTCTAAATGAGTTCACAAACAGAAAATTCTGTGAGGAGGAATATCTTCCTATACGTGTAAGTTATGTGATTTATATGTATTACAAGGTTATATGATTAGTCTATCACCTTAAGGAAGGGACATCGAGGAGGCCAAAATTATTTGAGTCAATAATCATTTAATGAAGTCTTTCTAAAGTCAAACCTCAGGCTAGGCACTTGGAAAGATGAGAAAAGGAGATGATTCAACTCTCAAAGCAGAGTGTAAGCAATAGTAGAGGACTGTATCAACCAAACCCACAGAAGTTTATTTTAAAGACCCTTTAGTTACCTACACATAAAAGATTAAAGTGAAGTCCAGGGAATTCCATCTGGTCAGGAAAATGTTCAGAATAATTTCATCTAGATCATGCTGGCCAGTTAACAATAGGAAGGTGTCAACTCAGTCAAAGAATATTGGAAATTTTTCAGTTCATTCAGTAGACTGATATAGAACTTGATCTCTTCCAGGCATTTAAGATATTTAGTTATAAAAATCATGAAGACCAAATTTTATAGAAAATGCAACTATGACTTGGTCTGTCCTAATTAAACAACCAAGCCTACAACAGAGACCAGAATGCCTGTTCTAGATTTCAGATCTGAGTTGACTCTACCAATGTTTTTCCCATTTGGCTTGAACAGGACTTGGTTCTGTCAGCCAGAGTATCCTGAGGCATTGTGCTTTAAAGCAGAGAGTTGAGATGGAAAGTCATCACAGCCCAGTTGTCTGTACAAGGTCAAACGCGAACACACACGAAAAGGCAAACAGTGGGAGGTGAAATATGTGCTTGCCTCACAAGTACCAGATGCAAGGCTCAGCAAATGGTCAAGCCAGTGTTTACCCTGATACAGAGATACTGCTAATACTTCAGTGTGGTCTGACATCCTGAGTTTTGAAATAAGTCAACTCTGAGGACCATTACAAACTATAGCTTACAATCTTTTTTTCAAGTTTCTTTCTTTCTTTTTTTAATAACTAAAATAATGGAATTGAAAAGCATTTCCATTTTGTGTGTGGAAGTGGAATATAGTTAGGTAGGGAGAAAGGCTCCTTTAAAAATGCCCATTTCTTAAAAACCTCTATTTGCCAGAGCAAAAGAACTGAATAAACCCTATATTGCTCTTCTTACAAAGCCAATAATCATCATACTTGAATGGGCTTTTTGTATTAAAGGCTTAGGATCCCAGTTTGTTATAGGTGATAACTTGCTTCAATATCTAAATAAGAGAAAGTTTCAGGGAAAAAAAATTCTGTCTGTATTTCCATGGATTTAAATTGATGTGCACATAATTTTCTTCTAAATTGAAATTAAAATATCAAATAGTACTTAGAATAAGTCAATTGTTAGGAAGAAAATAGCATGCATTAAGCAAATTGGAAATCATATAATTATAAACAATTGCAGGTCTAAAAATATATGCTTGTGTGATTTACTCAAGGGTTGTATTGTCATTTGCAACACAAGCAATTGATGCTGAAGGAAGCATACCTATTTTACAGTAACTCCACAGAATTTGTAATGCCAAGGAAACCACAGGTCTCCTTTCAACTTTTGATGTGGAAATGAAGAGCCTAATAACCTTAGCTGTAAGTCCCTACCCTAAGTCTTGACTGCTGAATCCAGATCCCACATTGATTCACAGATGCAAATCCACAGCTGGAAATCTGTACCTCTCCCATCTCAGAACTTTAATTTGGCAAGGAACAGTGATGGTCAAGCTGCCCCAAAATGCTGCACCACAGATAAGGCTAACAGAGTTTAAAAAGGGCTCCCAAATTAGGAGTGAATCCAGGCCAGAAGCTATGGTTCCAGTTACCCTAGGCTTGACCTGAACTCAGCAGTACTCAAGTCAATGCATAAGCAGTTTGGGATTTAATGGGGGCAGTATGGCCACAGCCCTTTTTTGGCACACCGTGTAAACCATCTGAAATCACATTATCTGTGTCTCCAAACTCTGTAGACCAGCAAACGATGGAAATATTAAACTGTAGGAAGTGGGAAGGCTTTGGAAGTGAGTAATTATTTATGAAAATAAAAAGAGACAGTGTTCTCTGAGACCACCAACTTTTCACCGGTCCCATGCTATGCAGAAGACAATCTCAAACTCCATGAGAATGCTAGCTGGATTGAGTGTTTCTTCTGTAAATTATGTCTTTGAGACACACTGGGTACTAATCATAGGACTGCTAGTCACAGTGTGGGTCTGTTTGGTAATGGCAGAAGTTGAAAGGACAGAGAAGAATTACTGCCCCAATGACTCTAGGTCCCAGTACCTGGGTTAACCATATTTCAAGTTATTTAGGTTGGCTGAGCAAGGTCTTAAATTTGAGTCAAGTCTTTTTAATTATTCTTGCTCTAAGTCCTATGGTAAGGTGGGTGAACTTTTAAGCACCAAACAGTAGAATTACTCACCGGATGGTTTTTCCCTCACACCTCATCCCAATTAGAGAACTGCATTTGGTTTGGGTTCTTTGGACTGGTGCTCTTGTTAACACTCATGAAACACAGGAAAAATAAAACAGCAATTTAACTGCGCTGGCAGTGTGAAAGCCTTGTTCAAATAATCAGCTCACTTCTAACTGGCTAGTAATAGGCAGAATGAAACAAAACAAAACAAAACAAAACGAAAACCAACCCACCAAATGACCAGATTTATACAACTGGGCAGGTCTGAAAGTAATGCCACAGCTGACATATATTCATTTACAATTTAAAACCAGTCTTTCAGTGAATAACTGTTTACATAATAGCGAAGAGCCTACACGGTGCAACTGGGACCCATTTACAATGTGTTAACCAAACAACGCATGTTTACAAAAGATTTAGAGTTTGTTTTTTTGGAGAAAAGAACCTTAGTACTCAGGCCAACCAAAGCTGGACAGTATGTACAGTTAGTAAATCTTTTCTTAGCTGCAAAATTAATGTCACATTGCTTAAAGTCACAGATTACATCAAGGCAAGTCACTCATTAAATTGACGTGAGAAGGTAGGATGCTTAAGCAGCCAACTTCCCCACGCTGATTTTTTTTTTTTTTTTAAATCAGCCCAATAATGATGTGGAGGTAGAGTTGCTTAACCAAGGCAAGGAAAAAAGAAAGCAGAATCATCTGAAAATGGCCATCCTGGATTTAATAGCGTACAACAAAACTCTAAGCAGGTCAACTCCATGGTTCAGCAACTCCTAAAAGCCTTGTCGGCATCTCCAAGGCTTATCGGGACAGTTGGTGCATGAGGGCTCCCAATGAGAAGTGATTTACAGCCCTGGAAAGCTTTGGGGTGACAAAGGAGGGTCAGGTCCTTCGGAGCCTTCAGTAGCTTTTTCGATCCCAGATGATACGGTCTGCGATAGAATCTTTCCTCTTCCACATCGACATAAACAGGTCACAGTGTCTGCAAAAGCTTGTTCAGGAGTCAGCACAATCTCTCTCTCTCCCTCTCTCCAGGGCAGAGTCAGATCTTTATTGAGTCAAGCTATCTAATTGAACGCAAATCATGTGATCAGACTCAGAGTATATTAAAAATGAAGCAGAGGGACCAGATTTGTCTCAGACTATGCTATTACACAGGGTTAACTTTCAGATATCTCCCGAATACAAAATGAATTTTATATTCTTGCATTGGCATAAGTTCAGGGGGCAGTAGGAGAAGGGGTTGAACACACACACACACACACACACACACACACACACACACACACCAGACACACACACACACACACACACACAGACACACACACACACACACACACACACACACACACACACACACACACACGAGTGTGCGCATGCGCAGATCTAGTTTCATGCTATCTGTGTCTGTTGTGAAGCAATATGTTGGCTAAATAGGGCAGGTCCAGCGAGTTAACATCTCCTGGCGGCCTGATTTAAACCATGGCTACACAAACCAGAGCCCTGTCCAGATCTCAGGAAAGTGAATTATATATAATAACACTTACAGTTTCCTAGTACTATTAGATTTGCCTTCTTACATAAATGCTTAAGTTATGATAGAAAACAGGACCTCGTCAGTTCCTCTCAGTCTCAGCACATCCACTATTAGCATAAGAAACGCTGCTTAAGGCAGACCTAGTCGGGCTTGAAATTTCTGAATTAATGGATTTGATTTCCTCTTGAGACAAACCATCAGCCTCGCAGTAATGGAAATAGATATAGTTGGTAAAACAAATAAAACGCTGGCATGCAGATAAAATGGGTTTCAGTTTAAAATAGTAATGTTGTAATTGAAGTGAACAATTACAGGGCTGCTCCTAGGCACAAAGAAATGCCATGGAAATGAAGTCATGTTTTTGTTAAGTATAGTCATTTCATGAAAATGTGGAGCTGCAGATGTCATTGTCTGCCAAGGGGAAAACTATACTTATTCTTCTATACAAAGATCATTTAATAACATTTGGCTAATTTTAATAATAATTGCTAATATTAACCCCGTGTTTCACCGGGAGCTTGAAGACAAAGCCTTCTCAGTTCTCTCCCTTCTGTTGGTAGTGAGCCAAGGAGGGCAAGTTCCTGTAAGAGCTCTTGGCAAAGAGGTCTCAGAATTCCCCACCCCCAGCAGCCCTCTCCTTGTTAATGTCTTATTTCTCTTTCTTTGTTGAGCATCTGTTTTCAGAAATGGAGCCTGGTAGCTGGCAATAGGAGATGGGAGAGGGAGGGACAATAATGGGATCCCCAGGACAGAAGAGTGGGCTCTGGAATGTTCACTTCTGATCTGCACCCCGCCCCCACTCCCAAACACCACCATAATCTGTTTCAACTTGTCTGTGAACCGTATGAAATTCAGAACAGAAACTTCCATTTTTAGAACTTGAAGTCTTTTCATGTGCATGCACACGCAAACAGAGGCAGCCAAGGCCAGGGGATGTCACCAGAAACACAGGGGCCTCATGGACTGTGAGTTGACAGTGATACAAACACACTCAAGCAAAAAGCTCCATTGGGTCCCAGCCTCCCCTCTGCCTTCCTTCCCCTCCTCCATCTTACTGCGCTGTAGGAAGAGACCTGGCCTGTGTTTCCTCTTCAGGTTGTGTAATTAAAACAGTATTGTAACTGTGGGATTCTGGTTGGAATACACTGTGCTCCGTGCTTGACAAGGCTGATTGGCACACACAGCCTGTTGGGCTCATTTATTTGGCATCTTATATGAGGGATGAGCCTAAGGTTGAAACACACACACACACACACACACACACACACACACACACACACACACACACACACACACTTCAAATCACATTCTTCTCAGAGCCACAGAGAAGATAGAAAACAAAAGACCCCTGTCCCCAAGATTCCACTCCCCCTTAACCCCTCCAACCCTGCATGCCCAGAGGTTTGGGCTGTGACTTCCTAAGAGAAAAGGTTAAATGGACTGACTCTGTGACTTGGAAGGAATCCAAAAGAAGGGCTTCTTTTTTTTTTTCTTTCCTCAGCTGGTTAGAATAATTCATTCCCTAAGGCTACCCACCTATGACAGTCACAGGTGACCTCCAGCCTGCAGAGCTCTGATGACTTCCCCTTCCCATCACCCCAGTACAACTCCTGCCTGAAGACAAATGCTCTGCTAGCCCAAGACAGATCTGGAGAGCAGAGGACAGGCAGGCGAGCAGGGGCCTGCATATGTCACTGTACAGCCTCGCCTGAGGAGGTTTTACTGCCTTCTTCACACTCCCACACTCATATAAACACACCCACACTCAACATCAAGTTCCCCACACTGGAGAGCAGTCTTTTTCTATTAGAAGACATTTTAAAACATATTAGCACCCTCCCCCAAAGCCATCCGCCAAGCCATGTTTAGTGTTTATTACTTCGTTTGTTTGCTGTTTTAAAACCCCTCCTAATGGCTTCCAAGGAGACAAGGGACTCCCTGTAGAAAGAAAGTGCACTCTTCCTCTGGTGAGGGGCATCCACACCTGACCAAGATTTAAATCTTTCCCCCCCTCTCTTGACACAGTGGCTGGTGACACATGATGTACTTTCTTTTTTTCTTTTGACAGAGTAATAAAAACCTCATTATCTCTGAATAGGCAGCAATTTCGTTATCTAATCATTTTACCAAAAGGTTAGTTAATTAATCAGAAACAAATCCTGATTATTATTTCAATAGAATTAGAAAGACAGATCACCAGAGTGCGGCTAAATAGGGCCAGCCTGTGGTTTCACCTGCTTATTGCCATTCAGGCCCTTGCTGCCAGGGCCCCTCCAGGCACCCAGCCCTTGGAGCGGCAGCCAGCAGATGGCTGCTGGGAGTGAGCGGCCAGCCTGCCTGGGCTCTAATGCCTGTGATCACATTACCTCACCGAATCCGTTACCAAGGTAACTGTTAAATTGCTGTGAAAGGCATGGTAATAAAGTAACCTGTCACATCGACAATAAAAGGGGTAGAATTTTCCTGTTCACTGAACTTTGCAGCTCATCAATACTCGCTTGATGGAGAAATTCCCCACTCCTCCCGGGTCAGCCACAGGAATCTTTCTAGAAGCTTTCTGAAATGCAAAGGAAAGTTCATGTAAACACAAGAGAGGCAGAATTAAAAGCCGCATTCTTAGCTGCACGGAGCAAACGCTTGCTTCTCTCTACTGTGGAGTGGTTATGGGAGTTTGAAGAGCATCAGATTGCTCTCTTTATTGTTGTTGTTTTTAATTTAAACCATGCTGGATAAAAATAACTCTTGCTAGTGAAAGACAGCTGTGAATAGGAGACTGAGAAAACCAAGCACAAGGCAGAGGAAGAAAACCTAAACCATCTTCTCCTTCAGATTTTATCTCATTGGCTGTTTTTATTACGGGGTCATCGTACTTTAAAAATGATTTGGATTTAAACATAAAGGGGGGGCATAGGCAAGCCTGAGTTTTCACAAAGAAGCCCCCTATCCTGTCCCACACTAACCCTCCTCAGTTATAACTACACAGAGATAAATAAAAGTTCACTGAGTATATCTTGTGACCATGTCTTCTCCTGCAAATGCCCTTCAAATGTTTTCATAGCATGAATTCTAGTGACAATTCTATGAGGGGTGAGATCTCCTACAATTAATGGAGGCGCTTCTCTATGGTAAGAAAAGAGAATGTCCCAATAGTTAAGGGATAGGGAGTAAATGGAAAACTTTATTTCCTTCCATTACACTTTGGAGGCAGCCCTATGCGCACACATGGGAGGTAGGGTATAACCAACTAGCCTTCATTATCACACATTTGTAAGCTTTACGCTTTGGGCTCCATTTAATGCTGTCATTAATTAGGCAGTGTTAATGTAAGAGTACTTCAAGACTGGCCTATTGATGTATTGCTGAGAAGGGTCCTTTTCTCCTTTCCTCCATTTGGCTAGCAGGCAACACTTGCAGCTTGTTTTTAAAACAACATGAACAAAACCCCCCACCATTTTATGATCAGCCTGACACTAATATGAACCACTCTTAGTAGTAGCTACAACCCATGGGAAACTAGCTCCAAGCAAGCATGGTTCTCAATACAGACCTCCCAAGATGTGGTCACCACAGAACCTCACTGGCTGGCCCCCATACTGGTACTTTGATTGTCACCTTGGAGAAGATGATGCTTTTTACTAGTAATGTTAGAGGTTGTTGCATGTGGGAAAACTGATGTGTTCCCAGTAGAAAATGAATGCCATGTCTACGTATGTAGGAAGCAGAGGAAGCCCTGGGTGAATGAATTCCCGAGTGAATGTGCTTTCATATAGACACGGCCATGCCAAGGACTCTAGCCTCAGATCCACTCGAAAATGACAAAGGCCCTTGGGGTAAGGCTCAGCAAGATGGTATACTGGGTGGTTTTGTGTGCCAACTTGACAAAAGCTAGAGTCAGAGGAAGGAGCTTCAGCTGAGGAAATGCCTCCTTGATGTCCACCTGCAATGTATTTTCTCATTTAGTGATCAATGAGGGAGGACCCAGCCCATGGTGGGTGGTACCATCCCTGGACTGCTGGTCCTGGGTTCTACAAAAAAGCAAACTGAGCAAGCCATGGGAAGCAAACCAATAAGCAGCTCCCCTCCATGGCCTCTGCATCAGCTCTTGCCTCTGGGATCCTGACCTGTTAGAGTTCCTGTCCTGACTTCCTTCAGTGATGAACAGCAATGCTGCAGTGTAAGCCAAATAAACTCTTTCCTCCACAACTTGTTCTTTTGTGTGGTGTTTTATCGAAGTCATAGAAACCCTAATACTGATGGCAAGGCTTTCTAGCGGATCTGAGTACAAATGTTAAGAGTGTTTACAGAAAATGTCCACCATATCTTTCTCCCACAAGATAGTTATGGCCTAAAGTCTGTTTCCCTAACTGAGACTGCTCCTACCATTAGCTAAACCTGTCTCCTTGATCTAGCTCTATGTCATAAACCCCAGTTCCTTGTTTATTTGTATGCAATAACCCCACCTCCTTGATCACTTCTGTGCAATAACACACCTGTCTGTCAGACACACACTGAGCTTCTAAGGTTCTGCGATTTCTCCCACGGATAGCCCAGACCATCCAATCCAAGCTTTCTGTCCAGATGCCCATTTGTCTGTCATTTCTTTGTTTCCTTGCTATCCCTGTCAGGTCCATACTTGGGAGTCATGCATGGACACGGCATTCATGATATCAAAGTTTGTTTAAAAGTTGAAAATATCTCTATCTATGCTGTTGAAAATAGTTGTCAAGCAAGAAGTAATGATACCAGTAAACACATACACAAATACACACTATTCATGGCAAGGTATGTTATATTACTGATATTTAAAGCATTTCCCATTGTTTTGAAAAGAAAGGGTCATAGAGGTAATTGCTTGTGATAGACAACCCAAGTCACCAATGCATGTTGCTACCTTGTGAAGCTTTTCCATAGGTGTCTGGACAAAGGTACTGTTTACATCAGAGATATCTAGCCACATTTGGAGGAAAAGAAATTATGTCAATAATAAAGTTAAACCAGCCCACAGGTCAGGGATGAAATACCAGTGGGGCCTAGTGAGTTATATAAATGTGTAAAGAGGATGGATGTGAGAAGGTGGGTAATGGTAGTGCATGCTCGACTGGATTCTCTCTCTCTAGAAACAGTATTGACTGGATGCACTGTTTCTATGTAGCTATGGGGAGGTCCCATGATCAGATACTGTGATTTTTCCAATAAAGCCTCCCAACAGGAGTTTTAATATGAAGGCACAACTTTTAAAGTTCACTTGTATCTGTTCTTAGGCTTACACAGAAAGTTCATAGACTGGGTGCCTTAAAGAAAAGGACTCTATTTTCCCATAGCTCTGAATGGCAGCCATTTGAGATCCAGGTGTCATGGGACTGGTTTTCTTTGTGAACTTTCTCCATTATTTATAGACTAGTGTCTTGCCCTTATCATTTTGGATTTTCCTTTCTGTCTTTGCTCTATTTTTTTTCTTCATAGAGGAAACTGTCATATGAAGTACTTTATTATAATTCAATTGTCTGTTTAAAGACCTTATCTTGAAACACATTCACATTCCATAAGCTAAGAATTTAAACTTTATGTGAATTTTGAGAAAAGAATGACACATAATTCAGTCTATAATACCAACATTGCCAGGTAAAACTCTAGTCCAAGATGAGTTCTGGCATTGCTGGCCACACTCAGAGTCAGTGGGTGAAGATGCTTCCTGCCAAGACTGATGACCCCACAGAAGGAGAGGACACAAACTTCTGAAGATTATCTACTGACCTCCACACCAGTGCATATGATCACACATATGGGCATGGACCACACACACACACACACACACACACACACACACACACACACACACACAAATAGATTTTAAAATTTTAAGCTGGGTGGTAGTGGTGGCATATACCTTAAATCCCAATACTTGGGAGGCGGAGGCAGGTGGATTTCTGAGTTCAAGGCCAGCCTGGTCTACAAAGTGAGTTCCAGGACAACCTGGGCTACACAGAGAAACTGTATTAAAATCCAAAAATAAGTAAGTAAGTAAGTACTTAAGTAAATAAAATGAAAACTAATGTGAAAGATGAGGTGTTCAGTTCATTCCCTGGAGCCACATGGAAGGCCCAATTTTAAGTATAGGTTGGATTATTTGATGGAAGATGTTTCTAACAAGAAAAACATTTAGAATATAGCCTGAGAATTAGAGCTTTGGGTCACATGGGTCTCATTCGCAGTGAGGCTTGGGAGCAGAATGAGGTAGAGTGAAACCATGAAGAAACAAACTGATGACCATGTCAGGGAGGGTAAAGAAGGTGTTTCTGAGCAATGGTGTTCATCTCAAGGGTTTCACATGCACAGAAGGGTGCAAACTGGGTGTTTTAGATGGCAGAGCAACACAGGGCATGCAAATCTGGGCTATCACGTCTCCTACTATGGTCCCACAGAGCTATAAGATCTTTTATGGGACCTCAAAGCCCAGTCCACAGGCTAGCTACACTTTCATGATGTAACCTGGAGAGATGTGAAGAAATGACTCTGTACCTCCCATAGGGCATCCATGGCAGACTGCAGAGAGAGTTCCATCTATCCCAAGTTTGGTGAATCAATGAGTATTTTATTGGGGTTACAGGAACATGAATGAGGGGTTACTAAAAGGATCATGTATCAGTCAAAAAAAAAAAAAAAACTGTACCACTAAAAGGTCCCCATACTGGAATGAGTGATAACTAAAACTTCATCATTGTACCCCCTCCCTCAGTAGACCTCCAACTCCCTATATGCATACTCAGTGCCAACAAGACCATGAGAAACTGCAACAAGAGTAGGTAGTCGCTAAACTCTCAGGCTAAAGCCTACATTTTCTGCTACCTCCTTCTATAAGGGAATATCAATACTTGTCATGACTGCAAACCTATCTGATATTGTACTATTTTATATTATAGCCACGATAATGAGGTCAAGACATTCTTTAGGTCCTCACAACAATCTCTACTCCATGATGGTGATAATCATTATGCAGAGAAAAAATGACAGTGCCCTAGGATCAACTTGGAATTCTTTTCCAATAAAGTTCTCTGTGGCTGCAGCCATAGTTAAAACTTATCCAACTTGCCCAGACAATGCTGGGGTTTAAGTTTTTTTATGTGGTGTTGTTTCTGCAACAGGGATCATTGTGGTCTTCCTAAAATAAAGTCACATCCTAAGAACTTCCAATAGAAAATGCCTAGAGGAACTATAAAGAGAAGGCGAGATGGAATTTCAGTAGAGTAACCACCAGCATGGCAATGTCTGATAGGAAAAGGGACAGGGAACATGTAAAGCCAACGTAAGAAAGTAGTCTTTGACCACTGAGGATATAAAGGTGTGGTGACTGAGACTTTGGGGGCATTTGTGCAATAGCAGTGTGCATAAGATGTTGGAATTAAAGCTTTAAGACTTCATGTTGGATTTCAGTCTTGCTCTGGGATGACTACCCATTTCTATCTGTCTCTTTCTTTGGGAATAGAAATGTTTACCCTGGGTCGGTCCTTCCGACTATTTTCTAGAAATATTAAATGAAAAACAATAAACACTCACAGGTGAGCTTCCCTTGAATCACAAAAGAAACTTCGGCCTTGGATTTCATATGATGTTTGTTTGTCAAGGGATGGCATGAAAGCATTGTGCATCATGAGGTTGACCTGATTGATCCTTTGGGCCAGAAGTAGAATGCTATAGTGTGGATGTGGTGTGAGTGTATCCTACAAGGATTCATGGGTTGGAAACCGGAGCTTCAGGGTGGGACATGAGAGTAGTTGAACAATTGAGAGATACAACTGAATAGGAGTTGGTTATGTCATTGGCTGTATACCTTGGGAAGAGGAGAAAGACATTTTCATGAGACTCCTAAGTTGGTTCTTAGAAGAGGGCCACTCCTTAATACCTGACCTCTTGGCTGATAATGATGTCTCACCTCTACTTTTACTGTGACTGAGATATCAACAGAACCAACCTAATGTTGCTATCATGCACCTCCATAACAGTGAACAAAACTTGGCTTAGCTCTATTTCTTAGTTTAGTTTCTGTTGCTATGATAAAACACCATGTGTAAAAACATTTGGGGAAAGAAAAAGTTTATTCGGCTATCAAGGAAAACCAAGACAGGAACCTGGAAGCAGGAACTGAAACAAACTCAAGGGAGGAGTGTGGCTTACTGGCTTCCTCACCTACTGTAATAACTACTCTTGGTTGTCAAGTTGACTACATCTGGACTACAGTCCAGAAATGGAGGGCACACGTGTGACAGATTATTTTTGTGTGGTTTGAAGTTTGAAGTGGGTGAATCCACTTCTAGTATGGACCTTTGAAACAGAAAGACATATGCCTTTGTTCCAGATCTTGAGGTGGGGAAACACCTTTAATCTGGACCACACCTGCTGGAAACCTATAGAAAGACATGGAAGAAGGAAGCAGGTTTTTCTCTTTGCCTGATTGCTCTTGCCTTGCCAACACACCCAGTCCTTCACTGGCACTGGAACCTATTTCTTTGGGATTCCAGCATCTACAGAAGACCAATTGAGACATTCAGCCTTGTGGGACTGAATAACTACTAGATTTTTGGGTTTTCTGTTCACAGCCAGGCATTGTTGGATTAGTTGGACTATAGACATTGCAAATAAACCCCATATATATAAAAATAAAAATATATAATTGTACATTTTATATATGAGATTTATTAGACATATAATATATAATTCATATTTATGTAAATGTATATTTAAAGGCATTTTAATATGATATATAATTTATATTTATGTATATATATTTAAATATATATATTTAAAGGCATTTTTGGTTCATATTATACTATATCTAGTGTCTCCCCCTGTCTAAGTTGACAGGCTGTTTTTTTTAAAATCTATACACCCAATGCTTAAAGAAATGCAACCACAAATTAAAAAAGCTTTAATTAAGCATCAGTATAAAACCTTAATCACATATGATGTCAAAGTAATATTGTTTTTTTTTTTAATTGAGGTGCTACAGATGATTCAGGTAGCTGGAAGATGGGTTGCCACAAGTCGTTAGACAATAAGGGAGTTTTATGGGATCTTGTTTGCATCTACAGTCTGGGATTCTAACTGTGGCAACCATTCTCTCCCAAAGCAATTTTCATTTTTTGAAAAACCTTACAGGATTATGGTCCCTCATTTAGATTCTAGATTCTGTAGGAAGCTGAGCTCACATTTTCTGATTTGTGTTTCCTGTTACAGACAACAGAATGAACCAGGTTCTCCGCAAAGGCAATGATGTACAAATGTGCATCTTTACTACACAAAAACTATCCTTAAATACCTGGCTGTATGGCATTATCGGGTTCCTCCATTCTGCGAGTAGAGGGTAGTGATTTTCCCATTAGTTGTGGCATTTGTGATGAGGCCGTCTGACATTACATGCAGATTCATCCTATTCTCTACCATTGTGGCAAGCAAGTATACTACATGACTATAGTAATTGCTGGCACCCTCTCATCAAATGCAGCATCTTCCAGCTTTGTAAATGGGATGTTTTTATTTTATCACTTTGTTTATATACAGATTAAAACATGATCCTTCATGGCAACAGTTGAAAATTGAGCAGTGTCCAGAGCCTGCCACAAAGCACAGGAGGAAAGCTTGCATGTCTGAGGAAGATTCAACACCTGAGGAATATATTTTCTCCTCTGTCTTTCACCATGGCTTTGAATTTGTTTTACACTGTTAAGGAGACACACAGAAAATGACTTTTAAAAGACACTATTCAGATACTACAGAAAAGAAAGCCTTTTCAGTACTTTTGAAGGATTTGGTATGTAATTAAATTCATCGGAATTCGCTTAGAGTTCTGTTGAAGATCACCAAATTGAAAACGTAATATGTTCTTTTTGTCTTTTTGATCCTCCTGAAGTCTCGGCTTAATTCTCAAATAAGGAAAAGTGGTTCTCTGGTACTTTGCATGCAAGTCACCATTTCCTTGCTAGGTTCCAGAAGATCTGTGGTCTCCAAGCTCCAGCGCTGCTGTGTATGTTTCTGCTGAAATGTAAAACTGGCTGAAATCATTGTTCCCTGTGCTTTTAAGAGGCTGTATTTAAAGCAGCACTTGACACATCTTGTTTCTTTAGGGAGCTTAAAATTATATTGAAAGACAACAGAGCCAATAAAAGTATGTGGTGGAGGGGCATGTTCTGTTCAAAATGGAATATTATGAACACTGCTCAAAATTATTAGGGGTAATCAGAACTCTTTCTTAGCTTACAGCATTGCATCCACCTTGATTTCTATGTTGCAAAACATACATATAAATGAACACATACCCAAATAGAAAATAGGGACAATTTTCAATGGCTAGGTTGTAAAATACAAATATTTTGTATACACATCCAGAATTAGCACCACTTGCTACTTTTAATGCAAAGTGAAGAGAATTTGAGGTACAATTGAGTTTGTTAATCATAGTCCCTTCCCTTTGGTGGCCCTGTCCAGAAACTGTTCAAATAGAGTCAAAGTCAAAAAGGAATTTCTAAAAGATCTTTTTATTTGGTTTTCCTTCAGGGCTGTGGGTGGAACATGGGTAGACAAGAATTCTACCAATGAACTACACTCCCTAGTCTGAAAAGTAATGGTTCAGGTTGCTTGCCTAGCATATCCTGTTCATAGCTGTCATAATAATTCACAGATATCTCATATGTGAGATATCTTCATATAGACAGAACTGTTTCCAGTCTTGGGTTCCCACAGCCTTCCAATTTCTTGACACAAAGCAATATGTTTTCCAAAGTTCTGACAGAGAAATGTCTGTTTATACACAATTTTTAAAGTTTGATTGTTATGGGAAACATTTCTCAAAATATAAGGTTTGTTACATTCCTGAGATAGGAAATTAAAAATACACACTATGAAAAGTAGTCTAAGCAGTTAGGTGATAGTCTGAGGAAAAATTACATGTAGGTTTCCTGTTTTTGAAATTTTTAAAAATAAATCTGGATACTTAGGCAATGTTCTCAAATTGTCCAAGTACGTTACTGGTTGTTTTTACTTCCAACTTTTGTTTTCCCATTGTGGATTTTTGGCTCATCAAACAAATACAGGAACTGGGCCTAAATGAGAAGATGTTTTAAGTATGAGTTTAACCCAATTATAATAATCACACTGAATTGCAAAAATGTCTTGTTTAGTTAGAGAGGAAGGCATGGAGGAAATAAATTGATCTTGACTATTTCAATGGTGTAGAAACTATCTTTAGGTTAAAATTTGCATGCAAGGTGTAGAGGACTAAAGCTAGAATGGAACCTAACATTATGAGACTCCTTGTTGGACATCTGCATGTGGCAGATCTTTTCTTTGTGGCTTTGTTGCATTCAGGTGATGTCCACAGATTGGGAGTCAGAAATGTTGATGGAGGTTTCTTTAACATTTCCCTGGGAAAGTCAAAAGTGTATTCCACTGGCAGAGTATATTTCTCTTTGCCTGCTTAATTAATTCCTTAATAAGTAGAAATCCTGGAGCTATCCAGGATATTTGTAGCTGATAAATTTATATTGCCATTTACTCTGTTTAGTGAATTATTTAAGCTTTTTCTTAACATTTTTAGAGTTATTTCTTGTATTAATTTATTAGTATGAGTGTTTTGCCTGCATGCATGTATGTATATCATGACTGTACCTAGTGCCCTTGGAGGTCAGAAGAAGGCATCAAATATCCTGAGACTGGAGTTGACAGACAGTTGTGGGCAGCTGTGTAGTTGCTAGGAATCGAACTGAGGTCCCCGAAGAGCAACAAGTGCTGAGTCAACTCTTCAGGCCTCTCTTTAACTTTCTTTTCTTAATTTAAAGTATCTTGTCATTAACTTCTTAGAAGCAAAGAAAGTACAATTTGACCCATATGCTTTTTACAAATAAAACGTGCAGTGATCAGATCCCCTGCTACCAAGTTGGCCCTAGAAACTCACATGTCAACCCATAGGATTTAATGTTTGTAAATCCATAGTGATTTTTTAATCCATAGTGATTCTCAGCGATTCCCTCTTACCTCACCAAGCCCAATGGACATTGAAGTGTTCTCAGGTCTTGGACTTACTAGGTTCAGCTGTTCTGGTAAGATGTGATAAACAGAAGTCCTTTTCATTTTTTTCTTCCATTTTTTTGAGTTTGAGGAAGCAGTATGAAGACTAGCAAAAACATGCACAGAATCCCGCAAATAGAAAACCCATGTTGTGTGGAGCTGAATTGTATGTGGACTTTATTCTCTTGGTTGAAAATCACAGCTGGACATGGCTACCTTGAGCATAAAAATAAGTTCTAGATGGGAAGCATTATTTATTATTATTACTATTTACTATTATTGTTTACTATTACCTAGCACATCTAATGATACATCGTGGATAATATTTAATCACCCCCAGTTGAGGTAGCAATAGAATTGTGCATGCGCATAAACCCCTTCACAAATCTGTCAACGTGAGAGGAAAAACATGTCTTAAGAGACAAAGTTGACAAACAGATTGTTTATCATGGCAAACAGATTGCTTATGGTTTTATTAGCATAAAGCAAAACAGGAAACTGGGTATTGTCCCAGGGAGTGAGTATCGAGGAAAGGTGGAGTTACAAACTCAGAGGTTAAAAAGCCCCCCTTAGACTAGACAAACCATGTTTGTGAAGCAAGAGACTAGACATCAAGAGTAGCCTTAGATTGGTTGCCCTTTATCTTTGGGAAGCTGAAAAGAAGTTGATTGCATGAAGAAAGATAGCAGAAATAGAAGAATGTTAGTGTATTATGATGAATTCACCAGAACTTCCAAATGAGGATATCTGGATGATGGAAAGAACTAATGGCTTAAAGATCTTGAAGCCACAGGCATAGCTGTAGTCAGACTTTCTTTTGGGTCAGCAGCACACACACACACAAAATGACATGGAGACTTGTATTAATTATGAAAGCTCTGCCTTAATTTAGGTTTGTTTCTAACTAACTCTTATAACTTAAATTGACCTGTTTCCATTAATTTACTTTCTGTCTTGTAGCTTTATTACCTCATCTCTACAGTGCTCATCCTGCTTGCTCTGTGTCTCTGCCTTCTTCTTCCCAGGGTCTTCTCTGCTCAGAAATCCTGCTTAGCTATTGGCTGCTCAGCTTTTTATTAAACCAATCAGAGTGATACATCTTCACAGTGTTCCCCCCCAAAAGTTATTCCACAACACGTAGCCTCATCTCTATTCACCTCTGCATGTAGGGATTGGAAATGAACAACAAATTAAAGTTAACCACAATGCTGCTATGGAGAAATAAACAAATGATATTATATATTTATCTCCTATAACTAAACCCACAAGGCACATCTGAATATACTATTTAAGCCATAACTATTTTTCACCCATGTGTAACTGTTTTGCTCTTTGGAAGCTTTTAAGTAGGAGCTAGGACATTTTAGCATCAACATTATCCCAAAGTACTAAAGATAATTTTTCACTTGGAGGCTGCCTTCAAATTTAGTAATACAAGGTCAGAAGAAAAAGAACTGGTGGGCAGAATAGTCTTACAAACTCAGATGTTTTAAATTGATAGCAGTTTTCTGTACCATCCTTGATTCAGAGGTTTTGAACACACGCACACACGTGCATGTGCATGCACGCGCGCGCGCGCGCGCGCACACACACACACACCCACAATCTCAGAGCTGCCTTTCCCTGTATACTAAACATATCCAACCAATATGTCTAGTGTATTATGTCTCACCCTCCTCATACCCTTTTTTCAGGCTTGGCCATGACTGCCAGCCAAGTTGCTGCAAATGCTGATTATGATGATCACGTAATGATCAGCAAGTCAAGTATCTTTTCTTACATTAGGGAAAGAGAACTTGCTTTAGGTTCACACACATCACAATTAAGATCTCTGCATTTGGACTTATGATAATGGTTTTAGACATTACAGTCTCAAATTGCTTAGTTTCAGAGGTTCCAAGCACAATGGTCATTGCAAGGAATGCCTTAAGACAAACACAAGAAGTGGAAACAGCAAAACAAAGAAGCCCAGCCTTTATATGTGTGCCAATAAAAGTCTAGAAAACAAAGAACAGACTGTGTCTCTCAAGTCTCTAGTAGGAAAGGCACCCAGAAGTTCACAAAGCTCAATTGTTTTTCCAAAATGTCTGATTAGGAAAATCAATTAACTCAGCATAATGGGCCCTATGGAGACATTGCTGCATTTCAGTGGAACAGAATGAGAAAATGTGAATAAATCCACTCCCACCCCCAGAAATATGAAAGAGGCACAAAGGGAGGTGGGAGACATAGAAAGAAACAGAAGCTGAGACAGGGAAGAAGATGAATGGGAGGATGCTGGGAAGGCATCCAGAGGGGATTCTACCTGCTAAGCCTCTGCTGCCTATTTGAAATGCCAGCCACTACTTAACAGGATTCTGATTTTCCTTAAACAACTCCTGGAAAAAATTCAGTCTTGGCTATTACTAAGTCTTAGGTGCCTATTGACCCAAGACTAGCTTAGGACATGATCTATCATTTATTTAGAAACCTGCAAAGTGAACCCACAATGATACCTTTCTTCTTCAGTTTGTTTCCACGCTAATGATGGGTGAAGAGACATACTGCCCAAATGAAATATAAACACACATTTTCAAAAAAAAAGTGTCTGACTTGGTCCTGGCAACTATCATAGATATCTAGAAATCTTTACTGATACTATCACCCTCAGGCATCATTTTGTCCAGACTTTCTTTTCCTTCAGTTCCAGTTCTGTGCCTTCTCAGGCTGGTAGAGTGCCATTAAGTCCAGTGGGTTGAGCAGAGAGGTGACATGCACTACGTATTCACAGAACTTCAGATAACCACACTCTTCTCACAATTATATGCCCATCTGGGAATCACAAACCCCTGGCTCTCTCTCTCTCTCTCTCTCTCTCTCTCTCTCTCTCTCTCTCTCTCTTTCGGCAAGCTCTGGGTCACCAATCTGTGTCTCCAGCCCTAAAAGCTGTGACTCAATTTGTCAGTGTCTTCTACTCTACAGGGTTAAGGTCAGTAAAGCATTTTCTCACTGGGACAGTTCTAAATAGCCTAAAACAGAACTATGAACTGAACAGTACTTAGGGTATAGTGCCAGCTTTGCAAGACACTGGATGGCAACTTATTTGATCTGCTTCTTGTTCTGGGATGTTGGTATTCACCCACTGTGATAAAATACCACAGATAACCAACTTAAGAGGATTTTGGCTCCTAGATTCAGAGGTTTTAGTTCATCTTCTCTTGGTCCTGTTGCTTTGGGCCCATGAAGCCTGATATATCATGGTATAAGGACATAGACTAGTGTAAGTCTACTTACCTCATGATGCTTAAGCAGCTGATAGAGAAAAAGAGAGAGAGGGGGAAGGAGGGGAAGAGAAGAGAAGAGAAGAGAAGAGAAGAGAAGAGAAGAGAAGAGAAGAGAAGAGAAGAGAAGAGAAGAGAAGAGAACTAGGGTGCCAATATCTCCTTCAAGCATGTCACCCAGTGACCTAACTTTTTTCTATAGGACACAATTCCTGAATGCTTCAACCCCACCAGACAGTGCCACTGCCTGGAGACAAAGTCTTTAAAACTTGGGCATCTAAATAACATTAACAACCCGGGGCCACCTACCTAGGGTTGATATTTCCCAAAGTGGGCTGGGTTTTCTTTGAGCATTGGCTATGTACATTTTTTTAAAAAAAAAAAAAGTCAATTTAGAGTATTCAGGGAGAGACACTAGACATTGTATAATTTGGACCATAAAAAATGCCTTTAATTTTTTTCAAATTTGTTGGACAAAGACAAAGCCCCTCTGGCTTCAATTATCTTGTGGTTTTCCAAGTAAGGAAGAACTCTTTAACTTGAACATTATCAGTCTGTGGTGTTGGCTTGCAGATATTTGACCACAGAACATGAGAGTCTAAATTTTGCCTAACCATTTCCTTCTTTCCAGGAGTGTTATGTTAATTTAAACTCTCATAAAACTATATCCACACAACAATATAGGTATGTAACCATATGAACTTCATTTACTGGTTCCCCAGATGATCCAAAGTCAGCTAGTGATTTGTATTGTTGTGAAATAATCATCAGTCAGTTCCTCTAAGATAGGCTCAGATTTACTCTTGAAACTTTGTCTTACAGATAAGTAAGAATTCTTCAATGTTTAAATGATGCTCCATTGCTGTTTAAATCAGCAAATGCCCTGAATGGAAGAGTGAGCCCTGCTTGGTGCAGTGTGTGTGTGTG
Organism: Cricetulus griseus; assembly: GCF_003668045.3. NCBI lineage: Eukaryota > Metazoa > Chordata > Mammalia > Rodentia > Cricetidae > Cricetulus > Cricetulus griseus. The sequence goes on along the minus strand of NC_048595.1, from coordinate 183,258,816 downwards.
TGTGTGTGTGTGTGTGTGTGTGTGTGTGTGTGTGTGTAATCTTTCTGTCTGTATTTTTATCAATAAGGACATAAGGCTGTTAGTCTTTGTAGTCATTACTTTTATCATGGCTGGAATCAACCACTTGACAAGACTCATTTTAAGGAAGGGAGTTTAAAAAGGGATATGGCCACTATGTTGATGATGGAATGGGACCAGGAACATCAGCAGGATGGCCACTTTTGTTCTCAAGAATCAGAGAAATGTAAAGAGGCCAGAAGACCCCAAGGCCACCAGATACCTACTTCCTTCAGCAAAACTGTAACTCCTTATGGTTTCACAAGCTTGCTTCCCAAACAGCCCTGCCAGTTCTGGAGCAAATGTTTGGAAACACCAGTCTAGAGGGGATAGTTTACACTCAGAACACAAAAGTCTCTAATCACTTAGGGTTAGTCAGAACAACTGACAAGGCTATTTTTGCTTGTGTGGTAGACAACCAGATGAGGCTCACATACACCAATAATCCACATGTCAAATAATCTCCAAGTGTCCCTGGAGCTTGAATTTTATTCTTTTCCAGATTCAGGGACATGGAACCCTGAGATTATATAGGCAGTCATTTTGATATCTCAGTGTACATACTCAGGAATATACTTGAAAAACTCTGTTTCAAAGTGGAAGGTAGATTTGACTCTGTTCCCTGGCAGATGGACAGTATAGCATATGAAGAAAAAAGAAAGAAAGAAAGAAAGAAAGAAAGAAAGAAAGAAAGAAAGAAAGGAAGGAAGGAAGGAAGAAAGAAATGCTCCCCAGAGGCTCATGTATTTGGGGATGTTGTCCCCAGTTGGTGGCATTGTTTGGAGGACAATATGGGACCTATAGAAGGTTGAGTCTTGCTTGAGAAAGTGCAGCTGGAGGCACACTTTGAGAGTCGGCAGGCTCACCCCACTTCTAGTTCTCCCTCTTTGCTTCCTGTACGCATATGAACATGTGACCAGCCAGTTTCTTGCTCCCACCGCCATGCCTTTCCTGTCCACTATCACGGCCTCCACCGGATAGCCTGCATTTGCTTTGGAACTTGCAAACAAATAAGTACTTTCATCCCCACTTGCTTGTTGTGACTTTTTTAACTTGGCAACAGAAGGGTAAATTACTGCAATGGCCATGTCTCCTATAGCTGTGTGAAATGATGCTAAATATTCAATAAATAATACAAAAGACATGAATTAATACAGGCATACATGAATACTAATGCCTATATTGGATAGAGAAAATGAGTGATCTGACTTGCTTTATTGATTGGCTTACAAAATATGTTTACTGTCATATAGAAATTATGGCTGTCTTGAACATGGCTAGTTAATTTGCTACATTAATCTAAGAGTAAGGATCTTAATTTCTCAGAGTTCTATTAAAAATAAAGATGTCTAAGTTCTGCCTCACTGTGGTAGCTCGGAGATGCTTCTACTTCTGCAAAACTGTTAATAGCTACCACCCTAAACCCTAATTATAGCAATAACTCCCCTCTAGAAAATTTAATTAGCTTTTCCAGGTAGAGGTCAGTAAAGTGTTAGCGATAACGTAAAGCTTTCAAAATGGCTCCTCAAAATTCAAAAACCAAAGCCATCGCTTACAGAAAATCATATTCTAACCAGAAAGTGCATATTCGGGATCTTGATATGATGGGATATGTATGTATTTTATGTCTTAGCAGTGCACACAGTTATAATAGAGGCATATTGCAAATGAAGTCTGGTGTATAGCTGACTTCATTATGTGAAAGGTGATTGCCTCTGATAACCTCTACTTAGAGACAATTGGAAACCTCTACCCTTTCCATTGAAAATGTCTGTAGTCTGGGAACCACAAAAGACACACTGCCATTGAGATTGGAAATCCTGAAGCCTTGTTTAGTCAGTAGAGAAAACCCAATCCAACTTCCGCTTGATGTTTTATTGATAGAAATCAGAAAGAAACCTTTCATGAACTTCTAATTAGTTTACCAAGCAAAATGTTAATAAAAGCTCTTTCCTGATACCCTGGCTGCTCAGCCAAATGGGACAGTACCTGGTGGCAATCATGCTGGGTCATGAAACTAATTGTGCTTTGGGAGGGTGACAATTTTCAGTTTCTGAGCAGGGACTACCACTGCCTGACAGAAATGTTCAAAATGTGGTGTGCTGTGCTCTTTCATCTCTGTCACTGGCTATTTATTCCGACTTAGCTTCTAAATTATTCATTTTCTTTAAGCAATCAATATTAATAATCTGATTTGCTCCCTGGCATTTTCAGTCACACTTCTGTTTAACTGACTGTAAATAAAGGTCACTTGGAGGCTTCCTGCTGCTGTTCAGAAGGTCCTTGCCTAATTAATTCCCAACATTTTTTTTTCCCTGTGACTGTGATTAGCAGTTGCAATCAGGTTGGGCAATTAGCTGCCTCCTTGCACTGATTTGCTCCATGCAGCCCTCAAGATGAGGTTTGCTCTGCCATTCAGTCTTCCCTGTAAAAATGAACAGAAGTGGGAGGATTTATTTTTCTCTTCAAGGTTTACAAATTTACAGATAATTCTAAAGGACATTATTAAGGCCATCTACCAGCTGCTGCAGCAATCTCTCTGTTTAGTCCTCGAGCCCTGAGCCCTGTGGGCAGCTTGCTGGTGTGCTGGGACAGGAAGGTTGGGACTCCCTCCATTCTCCCAGCTCCTGCTGGTGTGCTGGGGCAGGAAGGCAGAAGCTCCCTCCATTCTCCCAGCATACAAGCTCTTTGACTTTGAACAAGAGAGTTTGTAAATTTCCTGCCACAGCAGAGTTGTGTTTCCTCAAGGTTTGTGGTGAAGATTAAATCCATGAACGGATTCGACAATGCTAAGAACTAGAACTAGACAGGTATTGGGTCAAGCCGCATTAAGGAAAATGGATGGAGTAGTGTGGAGAAAGAAAATGCTTTGTAAACAAACAAGCAAATCCTTGAGTTGTGGCTAACCTTGTCCAGAGAAAGCACTGGCAGCTAAGATAGAGGATTTAACATTAGGTCTGAGGGTTCAGGAAAACCCTGCTGAGGAAGGACATTAACTTTTATGTGATTGCAGCAGAAAGTAAGCCTGGGTACTTATAGTGCAATGAGCTGTGGGTGGCAGGAGGAAGGCCTTCGAGGAGATCACATGGAACCAGCTCCTTCGGCTAGCTGGCCCACTCCGGGACAGGATCCCACAGTTGTTTGGCCTGGATTCTAATCCCAGTGACTCTATTTATTAAACTCATTACACTGAGCAAATCACATTGTCTTCATGTCCTCCTTGTCTGCCTGCAAAGGACTGAGAGATCCCTAAATATTTATATAGAAAACATTCAAACAGGGATTGAAAAGAGGAAGAATCCACTAATGTCAGACACTATCTGTGAATACTGATGAAGAATTTGGAGTTCATTATGCATGGTTAGAGAGTTCTGTAATGTTCCAAACTCCTGCTAAGCCTGGAAACTGTATTGAGAGAGAAAAAAGGGGGATGGATGCTGATTGGAAGGCTATGCAGAAATCCAAAATTGGTCCAGGTTGACAATATACAGAGAGCTGTGGAAATATAGAAAGCTTATCCTGAATATTTATTAAGAATCAGAGTAAGCATAAGATTATCCTTCTGGTCATTCACATACCTGTGAGTTGAGTTGCCTTTTACACCCTCTCAGTAGGTAATGATGAAAATTTACTTCCTATTTATATTATATACTTACTGATATGTGGATCATGTCACTATCAGCTAAATGACTGACTTTTAGTGATTCCAATAGTGTCAGACATATGAGAACGAATGGTTATATAGTTAATATTTTGGGATATGTTTACAGAATTATGAATAGCTGTATGATATGTTCCTTCAAATTGCAACATTACCTCCAAATTGAAATATTTGCCCAGGGGGAGACTCCAGAGCCTCAGATGGTAAGCAGATGGTTAACAAAATGTTACCTGTATAGGAAGTATGGAAGCTTGAGAGGTTCTAGGGGGTCCTTGCCTACAGTATAAAAGGACCTAAACAGGTACTATGGGTAAAGACAATATTCTTGCCCCTTGTGAGTAGCACCTCACCCTTACTCCTGTTAGTAAACCTAATTAAAATTCATTGCTTCAGCAATTTGAACATCAGTGAAATCTTTGGTTTGTTATGGGTTCCCTTCTGGGTTTTGTAGGTGTGTGTGTTGGTGTGTGTTGTATCTCTCCAAGCAAAGTCTGTCATACAACCTGAATATGTTAAGAAGTTCTAAGGGAGTTTTCTATAATGACAGGTCATGGGTTGTGGCTTGCAGTGAGGTAGATATAAACAGGTAAGGCTAAGGAGTCAGTTCAGTGGGCAAGGCACTTACCATGCAAGCATGGCAACCTGAACTGGGTCCCCAGAATCCCTGTAAAGTCAGACATGCTAACATGCATTTGTAACCCCAACTCTCTGACAAGAGGCCGAGATGGAAGAATCCCTTGATGCTTGTGAACCAGCTAGCCTGGTGTGCACAGAGATGAATAACAAAAGACCCTGTCTCAAATAAGGTGGCATCTATAATGTATGTCTAGTTTTGCAGCTCACCTATGTCACCAAAGTGAATCTCATCATTTTGAGTAAATTCAGACCTCTGCCATCACCTGTAGGTGCTCTTCTGGGCATTAACACACAGGGTGTTTTGAGATTAGAACTGGTCTTGAAGGTGACACTCTTGATCCTAAATGTGAAAGAGGCAATTTTATCCCAAAGTAGATCGATATATCCGTGGAATGGCACCAAATATAACTGGTACAGCTGCAGAGGAGTTGAGATTCCTGGAAGACACATTTGTTAGTAAGGGCTTGAATATTAATCATACCAATTTGAAAACAAAGCAGATTTTCTTTACTGAAAGTCTCTTCAAAGTGTCTAAAATGGGTGTGCCTAAGGAAACGGCCCCTTTCTTAGAAAATCTTATCATTGCCCAGCTGAAGGAAATAGCTGTTTCCACTGGTACTGCAGGTCCCTCTTTGCTAACAGCTGCAAGCCAAAAACCGGGGCATTCCCTTCCTGTTCTGTTAGAGTCGTTCATTTAATCTCACAGGGGATCTGACAGTTTTCTTCAACTCCTAAAGCATTTCTTCAGGAAAATGAAAAGCACAGTAAGAAAAAAAAAAAAAAGAAAGAGCTGATGGCAGCTGGCAGGCTGAGATCTGCTACTGGTTATGTGGGCAAGGTCTACTTGCTCCTCAAGTAGCCAGGGATCGGAATAAGGATGGAGGTCACACTTTTAACACTGTCTCTGTGACAGCTGAGCTAATGAATGCAAATGTGCAGCACAACCCATTTCCTGGGCAGGAGCTGATTCATATCATTGAGACATATCATAGACAATGTAAAGCATTTTAAATTTATGGACTGCATACTCACAATTCATGAAGTTATATTCTCTTCTTGACATGCAGAATAGGTGATGGGTGCCTTCCTCATTGCATCCTAGGTGGCTAGGAAAGACATTTTGATAATCAACACCATTTTGCCCTCAGATAAGTTCATTTTGAGCTCAGTAGATAATCAAAAGATTCCATCACCCAACTGACCTTTTCTCTAATGACAACACAAGGCAAAAGACAGGCTACTCCTACTCAGAAGCTCACTAGCCTTTCTGTAGAGCCTCTCCCAAAGCTGCCTTCAGTCTGCCTGCTTCAGCTTTCTCCCGCTGGCAGCTACCTGCCAAGGATTTACCTTCTTACCTGTCCTCCTTAACAAGGCCCAAACTGCCCCATGATCAAAGGGAAACAAGAAACTAATGTAGACTGTGGATTCCAGGAATAGTAAGGCTTTATTCCACAGAATTCTCTATGAGGATAAAATTTTCTCTTTCTCCCTCCAATTTGATAGTCACTAGACACATGACTCACTAGTAGTTAAACTATGGTACGGGTAGTTTGGTCATGGATCTGAATTCTTAAATAACTTTCTTTATTAGAAAAGATTGAAAATGTTAATGACTACCTGCGCCTGACAGCTATGAGATTAGGCAGTTTCATAGATGCCGTATCTCTTAGATTTCTGAAGAGTATGTCTCAGTTCTCCATGGAGACTCCCAGCTGTACAGGTCTTCTAGGAATTCCTTCATAGAATACCTTGGTCAAAAGGGACGTTGATGATCTCAAAGTTTGAGGATATGGTGTTTTCTTTGTTTCTTTTCACTCATGCAGTTTTGTCCTAATGTTAGGTTTGGGGGTTAAGGCTTGAAATTATGTGACTTAAGTGGTCCCCAATCTTCGATTGTTGATTCATCTCCTATGGCTCCATCCTGTAAGATGTGGGTAAATAAGGCCTTTAGGGGCTGTACATTGTTGGCATAGCCACAAGACAGACACTGGGTAGTTTTCAGAGCTCATCTGCTTTTTGATGCGTGCCTGTTTGTCTTTGTTGAAAGTTCACCTTGCCAGTGATGTATTTCATAGAATAGTTTCTCCTCCAAGATTGGGTCATTGTGTTATGATAATGTGTTATCCATTAATCTGGAACAGGTGCTTCCTATTTGATGATGTTGTGTTCTTTCAGAATACAGAAACAGGCTATACTATAGCTGGTCTTTTTCAGCTGGATGTACCTTAAAATTTTCTACAAAATACATTACCAGTAAGGTGAACTTTCAAAGTTGAAGGAGTCAGCACATTAAAATTCCACATTAGTGTTGGATTGAATGAATTGTATACTACCGTATTATTGTAATTGTGCTGCCTACATTAACTATTTAGGAAAAACATTTTGCAGTGGTACATCCAGGCACATGAGGCAATCATTCAAAATGAGCCAATGTCTTGCCTCCAACTTGATCTGATTAAATCTGAGTTGTGATACAGTTCATTGTGACACAATCCAACATGTACATGATAGTACAATGCTAGCTCTTCCAGGAAGCAAAAGTTAAAATTTAAAAGATCCATTTTTGAAGAGGATGATTGCCTCTTTGGCTCTTGCTCTTGTTTGACTATGGTGGCAGTCATGATATGGGGGAAGACACTGAAGACCTTGAACTTGCTCTCCATGCTGAATTTACAATTTCTGATCAAGACAAGAAGAAAGACTGTCCTTCTCCTTTTGGCTGTTTTTGTTTTTGCTGGCTTCAAATTATACATGCTTCTGCTCCTTTCCCCAAGTGTTGTGGTTATAGGTGTGAGCCACAGCACCCAGCTTGAAAACAAAATGTATGGTATACACAAAAATACATAAGATATGGTTTTGTACACTAGATTGTCTTTTCTTCCAGGTGAAGTGTCCTACATTTACTGTCAGCATCAGCGTTTGGTATGGCAACAAAAACATTTTCAATAATGGATAACAGTTCAGCCTCGATGTGTCCTCTACATGATTTCAGCCTAGTCAGCCTACACAGAAATTATTCCACACTTGCCTGTGTATTATAAAGTAATGACACTTTATGAACAGTCCAGAGCACCAATTATTTTGCTAATTATAACTTCTTGACATTCCAGCAAATATATGTAGGTTTTATTTTATGATTTCCTTTCTTAGCTGGTATGAAATCTATTTCTTATTGATATTTAAGTTTTTCCATTGTCCTGCAACTTCTGAAATATATAAAAATAGATGAAAATTACCAGACAGCCCCTGAGATAATGCAAATTTTACTATCATGTCTAATTGGCTATGTGTTTTCTCTTTCTTTTCTATTTATAGAAAGGGAATCCTCTCTATTCCTCACTATATCGCCTTCCCGGAAGAATGCCACCATCAGAAGTTGGTGAAGGAGGCAGGATGGCACAGTTTTGAGGCACAAGTGTTATGCAGTCTGTCCCAACACATTATAACAATGTCACATCCTGTAAATGCTCACTTTCTGCTTTTTTCCTTTGAGGAATGGGGGCAATCAAAGGCTGTAATTCATATGGCTACCGTGAGAACAATATGTATCAATGTTTGCAAGATTCCATATTATATTCTGTATGGAATTGACAATCTTCATGATTGTTGTAATTTAAAAAGTAAAAGGAGAGAAAGATGCCGTTCCATAGAGCTCACATGGAGATTTTTTGTTTGTTTGTTTTTATTTTTATTAGGGGAAAGGGAATGGGAAAAGGGGGAGGGGGAACCGATCTCTGGGCACAGGAGCAGCAGAAGAGAAAACAGAGGCAGAGTAGTGGGAGACAGAGAGACAGGCAGAGAAGTAGAGAGAAATTGAGAGAGAGAGAGAGAGAGAGAGAGAGAGAGAGAGAGGAGGTGTGATCAGGACACTTGAAAGGGAATAGAGTGAATTGCACAGATGGTATTCTTAGTGGCTGCAGCTGAGGACATATCCTGTCAGAATCCCAAGGGCAGGCCTGTACAGATGCCTGAATACTAACAATGATGATTACAAATTATTATTATTATTATTATGTTATTATGTTTATTATAAACATTACATATTGATATCTATTATAATATATTAATCTCTCCCTTGTGTTGATCAGTAATTTCTCAGATAGGAGTGGAACTTCATGAACCCAACCTCCATCTATACTGGGATTTTGGGTGGCTTAATTTTGAGCAGATCTTTTGTGTGTGGGTATAGCCATTGTGTAACAATATTATCATGTACAGAAAATACTGTTTCACTACAGACATACTTTAACTCTGATTCTTACAATCTTCCTGCCCCCTCTTCCATGATAATTCTGAGACTCTAGCTGTCACAGCCAGAGTTTAGCACTACAAGTCTCTTACACTCTGTATTAATTGACATCTATTTTAAAAAGTAGGTTCTCTGATTAGATTTCTGTGATGCACTAACTTACGTGTATAAAGAACTTGAAGGACAGTGTAGAACTGTGTCCATTTAACAGAAAAATAGTAGTAGGTTCTTCCCTATGCCCTATGGCCTAACTGGCTATGTATTCCCCCCCCCACTCCACCCTAGTTAACACATCCATGCATGATGAGTCCCATCTTGCGGAGAAGTGTTAAATACAGCCAGAAAGTAGTTGGTAGCATCTCTAACACTGGTATCACTATTATACCAATGGGCATATTTTGCCAGGCTAGTAGTTACTGTAGCTTGCAGAGTTTGATGCTGGGTAAGACTGTTGATTTTCTTCCCTAGTAATAGTCACATCCCTAGCCAGTAGGGATGACACTTTCAGGTCAGTACCAGTTTGCTTTCTCTATGTCTCATGACTCAAGTATGTAGTGTGCTCAGCAATAGGGCCTTACCATCAAGTTATGGAGGTTAACCAAAAGCAATGGCAAAAGCCTGTAATGTTGGCGTGTCTCTGGGACTGCACTGGTCAACAACTCAAACAACAACAACAACAACAAAGCCTTTGCTCAATGCTTTTTATTTCACTTATAAAACTCTGTATTTCCTGATATACATGTATACATTTTATTTCTATTTATGATGCAGAAATTAGTATCACTCCCAATGTAGGAGGTATAGTGATTTTCTATTAAAGTGAGTTAGCTTTGTGGAGATTTAGATCTTAGCTGCCTAAGTTCATGGTGAGTCTCTTAAGGTACAGGAGATGGACACCACAGCAGAGCCTTAACCATCTGGCAGGGCGTAAATAGACTAAGATCAGGCTTATGATGAGGACAGCACATTTTTTCTGCTCACAGGGTCAGATGGCAAGGGAAGGGTGCATGATAGCTCTTCAAGGAATGTAAATTAGAACTTGAAAAGGCAGCAAGCAGGAGCTGTTAACAGAGTCTGTTGGTGAAGCTGATGATGATATGCTATGAGTTCGGGCTTTCTTAAAGTAAACTTAAATCTTTAGCTAGGAAAGGAAGGGATATTACTCAATAACAAGGACAATGTGGAGCTAGAGAGCACCAGTGTTCCAGAGAAAAGGATGCAAACAAGAATACTCTTGCAGCTGATCAATGAGGTCATCCCTCAGTTCCAAATGCAGCCCTTCTGTCTTGCTCCCTGTAAACCTTAAAACTGGGCAGTGCTTTCTAATGAGAAGCTATCCACCTCAGTTTATGTATCTTCACATTACATGGGCTTGTCCTGTATCGTAAATAAGGAGAAGTATTCTGCATCTAGAATGAACATACTAGCTCATAGTGAGCCAATTACCTTATTAAGAATAACAGGACAGGCTAGATTAAAAACACAAAACCCACCCAAATGCCTGAGGAGCTACTGGAACAGCCATGTCTTGAAGGTTGAAGGTCCTCAGGAGAAGGAAATCTCATTACAATGAACATGACATCGTGTCTTGTTTCCCTCTTTGAGACATGTGCCAATTTATAGGTAATAGAATTCTACAAAAGTGAGTCGATTATACATACAAAATTCATGCTGCTGGCTACCCTTGAGGGAAATGTCATTGGGTAGACCACAAAGGGTGCTTTTATACAACAGGCTTATTTTATGTCCTAAGCTGGAATATAGTTACATAACTAATCCATGCTATTTTTAGCTCAAAATTTCATATACATATACATAAAACATATCCCTCCACATTTCTATTTAGCATAATTGGGGATAGGAAAGGGAAAAGAAAAGAGAGCCTAAAAAGCTCTTATTCAGAAATATGTTCCAGCCTCTATCATGAGTTCGTTCTTCAGTGACTTCCACTAAAGGCAAAGACAAAGGTGCTTCTCATGCCCATCTCAGGTAACTGCTATTCCCAGGTTGTGATTAAAAATCTCCAAAGCCAGAAGTTTCATGTATGTATTTATAGGGCTATCAATCCTTTAAAACCCCCAGTGAAAACTACTGGGGACTTTCATATATATATATATATATATGAAAATGTTTAGGTGGAAGGGTAAATGAAGACACAAGGAATCCATTTGTTTATAGAATTATGGTTTATAAGATCCTTTCATTCATGTGTGGGTATAGCTATGCTTTTATACCCATAAACATATAATAATGAGTACGTATGCCAGGTTATAAACATTAGGAAGAAGTTAAGCAGTGGGTAGAATCTGTGTAGGAGAGGCTCGTAGGAAAGGCTATGGGGTGATGGCTGAATTTATAGACACACAATTTGTGAACAAGATTACCTGGGGAATAAAACATAAGAGAAGGAAAACACAATTAATCAACACAATCATTATAACTTTAATGTAAAAGCCCTCACGCAGTACAGCTTTCCATGAGAAAGGAAAGTAAGAGCAGTCATGGTTTATACTCTAGGCTTCACTGTGCTTTCAGACATCAAAGCAACTCTTCTTTCATGTCCTTACCAATAAAATTTGTAAAGAAAGGTCTGGAGAGAAAGGAATTTCCACAGGGCAATTGCCTTTTAACTGGGCACATGCTTTTGTAGTCCTTAGATTTCCTTAAACCAAATACTGCTTAATACACAATATTTCAACTAAAGGGTGAAATGTCTAGCTAAGACTCGTGGGACAGTCACATCTATCTACCACCCTGGACAATTTTAAGGAGGAGGAATGTTTGATGATACCAAATACCTAGACAAAAACACAATATCTAATGTATCAAATACTTACTTACCAGACCCCAAGTTATTTAACACATAAAAATAAATATTTTTTCCTTGACAATGGGTCTAAGAAATATAATAAAATCACCTGTGCTGAAAGCTTCTTTTCTTTGAAAAATATAGGAGCCGCAAGGTAAAAATGATTCACTGAGAAGACTATAAAATTAACACTGAATTTATCTAGGAGTGAACAGCAAAACTGACTTCTTCTGGTGAATGGTAAAAGTGCAAGCACTTACAGTACAAACAAAGTATCACATGCATAATAAAGTATAACACAGGACATGTGCACACAAAAGAAGACCTTTTTATGAATTAATTATTTTTTATTTATTTTACATCTCAACTGCAGCTTTACCCGCTCCCATTTCCCCTCCCATCCTCTCTGCCCCCTTTCCCCAATTCACCCCTCCTCTACCTCTGTTCAGAAAGGAGCAGGCCTCTTACGGTTACTGGTAAAGCATGGTATATCAAGTTGATGTAGGGCTAAGCTCCTCTGCTTTGTATTTAAGGCTGGGCAAGACAACCTAGCATTAGGAACAGGTTCCCAAAAGTCACCCAAGCCCCACTACCACTGCCAGGAATCCCAGAAGAAGACCAACAACCGTCACATATATGCAGAGGGACTAGGCCTGTCCCATGCAGGTTCCCTAGCCATCAGGCAATAGTCTGTTAGCCCCATTAGCAGGCAATTTTGCTTCTGTGGGTTCCCTTCTGATGATCCTGACCCCATCCTGGCTCATACAATCCCTCCTCCCTCTCTTCAACAGGTTTCCCTGGGCTCTGCCCAGTGCTTGGCTGTGGATTGCTTCAACTGGATGAGAGGTTCTCTGATGACAACTGGGCTAGTTACCAATCTGATTATAGGTAATGGCCAGTTCAGACTACTATCCACTATTGTTAGGAGTCTTAGCTGGCTCATCCTTGTAGATTCATGAGAATTTCCCTTGCATCATGTTTCTCTACCTGACCCTGAAATGCCCCCCACCCTCCCACCAATCAAGACATCTCTTTCATTATTCTTCCCCTTCATCCACCTCTCAACCCAATCCCTCACATTTCCATCCCTACCTCCCCTCCCAAGTCTACCCAGGAGGTCTCTTCTATGTCCCCTTCCCAGGGAAATCCATGTATCCTCCTTTGGACCCTCTTTGTTACCTAGTCTCTCTGGGGTTGTGGATTGTAACATGGCTATCCTTTACAACTAATATCTACTTATGAGTGAGTACAAATCATATTTGTCTTTCTGGATCTGGGTTCCTCACTTAGGATGATTTTTTCTAGTTCCATCCATTTGTCTTCAAATATCCTGATGTCATTGTTTTTTTAACAGCTGTTATACTCCATTGTGTAAATGTACCATATTGTCTTGCTCCAATTTTTGGTTGATGGGCATCTTGGTTGTTTCCAGGTTCTAGTTATTATGAATAGTGTTCCTATGAACATAGTTGAGCAAGTGTCTTTGTGGTATGACTTAGCTTTCTTTGGGTGTATGTCCAAGAGTGGTATATCTGGGTCTTGAGGAAGATTGATTCCCAATTTTCTGAGAAACTGCCATATTGATTTCCAAAGCGACTGTACAAGTTTGCATTCCCACCAGCAGTCAAGGAGTGTTCCCATTGCTCCACATCCTCTCCAGCATAAGCTGTCGTTAGTATTTTGATGTTATTCTGACTGGTGTAAGATGGAACCTCAGAGTCATTTTTATTTGAATTTCCCTGCTGGCTAAGGATGTTGATCAGTTCTTTAAGTGTATCTCTGCCATTTGAGGTTCTTCTGTTTAGAATGTTCTGTTTAGATCTGTACCCCATTTTTTAATTGGATTATTTGATTTCTTGTTGTCTAGCTTCATGAGTTCTGTAGATATTTTGGAGAGAAGCCCTCTGTCAGATATGGGGTTGGTGAAGATCTTTTCCCATTCTGTAGGCTGCTGTGATTGACAGTGTCCTTTGCCTTATAGAAGCTTTTCAGTTTCATGGGGTCCTATTTATTAGTTGTCAATCTCAGTGACTGTGCTACTGGTATTCTATTCAGGAAGTTGTCTCCTGTGCCAAAGTGTTCAAGGCTGTTTCTCACTTTCTCATCTACCAGGTTCAGTGTAACTGGATTTATATTGAGGTCTTTGACTTAGACTTGAATTTTGTGCAGGGCAATAGATATGGATCAATTTGCATTTTTCTGCATGTCAACACCCAGTTATGCCAGCACCATTTGTTGAAGATCCTTTCTTCTTTACATTGTATATCTTTGGCTTCTTTGTCAAAAATCAGGCATTCATAGGTGTATAAATTTACGCCAGGTCTTTGATTGATCAATGTGTCTATTTTATGGCAATACCATGCTGTTTTTATTATTGTAGCTCTGCATTAAGGCTTAAAATCAGTGATGGTGATTCCTCCAGAAGTTCCTTTATTGTACAGAATTGTTTTAGCTATCCTGGGTTTTATTTTTCCTTATGAAGTTGAGTATTGTTCTTTCAAGTTCTGTAAAGAATTGTGTTGGGATTTTAAAGGGTATTTCATTGAATCTGTAGATTGCTTTCGGTAAGATGGCCATTTTTACTGTGTAAATCCTACTGATCCTTGAGCATGGGAGATCTTTCCATCTTCTGGAAACGTCTCCAATTTCTTTCTTCAAAGTCTTAAAATTCTTGTCATACAGGTCTTTCATTTGTTTGGTTAGAGTTACCCCAAGATATTTTATGATTATTTGTGGCTATTGTAAAGAGTGTTGTTTCCCTGATTTCTTTCTCAGCTCATTTATCCAAAAGAAGAGCTTTAATAACTAATTCCATCAACTGAAAGGAACTCATATCCTTGTGTTTCACCTATAGGACTATATATTCTTGTGACTTTTCCTATTACTATGAGAAATCACTTGGCAAAAGAAACAAAACAAAAATGGTTTATTCAAAGAATGGTTTCTCTTGTCTCCTTTAAGGATGCATTTCATTCTGGCAAGGAAGACAGGAAGGCAGAGTGGGAGGTAGTAGTGATGTTGCATTCATAGTCACAAAGCAAATATAGGGAAATGCTGGTAGTCATCTCATTTTCTCCATCCATCATTCATTGTGTGTGTGTGTGTGTGTGTGTGTGTGTGTGTGTGTGTGTGTGTGTGTGTGTGTGTAGGGGTCCTTCACACCACTGTATACATGTAAAGGTCAGAGAACAATTTTTTTTTCAGAAATTTATACTCTCCTTTTACCTTGCTTGAGGCAAGATCTTTTTCATGTTTTTGTTATTGTGCTACTTACTCCAGGCTATCTTATCTGGTCCCTGAGTTTCTGGTCCTCTCTCCTGCCTTCACCTTCCATGTTACTGTGGGAGTGATGGGTCTACAGATGATTGCCATTTCACGAGACCTCTCTGTGGATTTCAGGGATTGAATTTAAGTAACTGGGATTTCAAGGCAAGTGCTTTTACCTACCAAGTCACCTCACAGACCCCTCACTTTCAGGAAACATCTGCATAAACTGTCGAGAGGCATGTTTCCTGAGTGATTCTAACCCAGTCATGTTGACAATAAAGATTAAGTATCATAGGTTTATTTCTTTTCAACTTGACACCTAAACATATCACTTTTGAATAACAACACTCTACCATATTCTCTAAATTCACATGCTCACCTCCCAACATGAAATATATTTACTCTATACACCCTCATAGCCCTTAACATTGGTAAGTTAGTTCCACGAAGGCAGCTCACTTCTTTTCAAGAAGGGAGAGAATGGGAATCACACAGAGTTAATTAATCCAGCCAGACAAATTTCATTCTCTAGGGCTTAGGTCATAGCTTTATGCTCTTGGACCATGCCTCCCAATTATCCTTCCTTCTCCATGAAAACTTGTCTGTTGTTGCATTTTGAGACATACTGAGTACTTTGTGCTACTAAACCCAGTTCTCCATTCTAGCTTTGTATATCATTTCCCTAGGGTTTTTATTTCTGTGATAAAACACCATGACCAAAAACTATTTAGGAAGGAAAAGTTTTTTTTTTTTTTCAGTTTACAACTCTTAGGTCACACTCCATCATCAAAGGAAGTCAGGGCAGGAACCTGGAGGCAGGAACTGAAGCCCAGACCATAGAGGACTTCTTCTTACTGGCTCACTCCCCATGGATTGCTCAATCTGCTTTCTTATATACACCAAGGTCACCTGCCCAGGAGTAGCACTACCCACAATGGTCCAGACCCTCACACCTCAATCAATCAAAAATAAAATAACCCTACAGCCCAGTCTTATGGTGGTGTCTTCTCAATTAAGATTTCTTCTTTTCAGATGACACTATCTTGTCTCAAGTTAACAAAAAGAATTAGTCACAGCACAGTCATATGGGGAGTCTTTGACATTAAACAGTGTGTCTTTTCTGCTTAACAACCCTTACTTTAGGTTATCTATTATCTTTTTCATCTTGCTGTCATCAAAAAGACATTTGGGATATCGTATCTAGGTTACTTAGTTCACTTGATTTAATAGACACATTTTCTTCTTTACATGGCTGACACGACAATGTTATTAAATGATCTACCAATACAAAAATGATTCATTTTCCTTATTGTCCCTTATGGCTTCATTATGGACTTTCTCAAAAGCCACCAGACTTCTTCCTACAGTTGTTCAAGGAACTTTAGATGTTCACTGCTTTCATTTCAAAACCCTTCCGAATTTTCCTTACTACCTGGCTCCAGATTCATGACCACATATTTACATGTTGGTCATAGCAGCAATCCATTCCCATTACCAAACTCTATATTAGTTGGTTATTGCTGTGTAACAAATTATCCTTAACTTAGTGATTTAACACAATAATCAAATACACTCCATCTGAATTTTCAGTTATTTTGTCTGTCTTTAGAATGGACTATTCATAAAAATATTTAAGTCATTATGAAAAGATTATGGAGTTAACCATTGCATAAAAACATGCAATTAACTAGGAACAGGTCTTGAGTTGACTGCACATCATGGAATGTGTTATAGTAGAGTGTTTGCAGTGAGAAGCTCTATCTTTTCAAATACATGTCTTTTTTTTTTCTGAGCAGGATTTGACAGGCTTTCTTATTACCTCATGAACATAAGATATATACACATAAAGGTGGGGAACATAGTATAGTACATTGTTTAAAATTTAATGTGTACTTCTATAGGCATGGTGCTGTGGATATGGAAGAGAGCCAGTATTTTCTGGAACATGTTGGTGGACTACCCAACAGAGTCCCTCTGAGCACATAGCAATCAGAACTACAAAGGGAAAGAAAGTTCTGCAAACCACTGAATGTCATTATGACATCAGGAATCTATTGAAGATGAGCAGTGAGCAGGGTAAGAATTAAACACAAAACATGTTACTTTCTCATCTTCTATCATCTCAGATAATTTTATGTCTTTTTTGATGAGCACAATTTGGAAAGCCATGGTGACATGTTCCCCATAGAATCATGTATTTGAACAGTGGCTGCTTAGCTGTTTTTAGAGGGTTGTAGAACTTTTGTGAGCTAGAGTAGAATGACTGGGAATGGGCATTATGGGTAATAGAATGGTCCTGCTTCCAGCCTATTTCATCTCTGCTAAGCCTCTAGCATGATTGCTTCTCACCACTCAGTCAAATTTACAGAAGCTATTGGTCAGTGATTTTATACAAGGGGGAGGGGAGGAAGGAAGATAAGTAGAAAGAAGGGGATAGAGAGGGAGAAAGGGGGGAGAGAGCAAAAGAGCACGAAGTTAAACAATGGGCTGTTTGGTAAGAAAAGGAAAGTGAACCCAGTTGAATTTGCAGATAGGACAGAAACAGATGCAATGGTGATGCCTAGTAATAGATTACTATAAGTAAAGAGAAAATTTACACTCTGCTCTGGGATAATGAGAAAGGTTAATTGATAGTAAGACCTAGCAAAGGCTGTAAGGTGTAAAAATGTAAATTCATTTGAAAAGAAGTGTGTATGAAGAGACAGTGTCTCCACAGTATTCCTGCATGAAAATGACCTTGTACAAAGGGTTTTCCCAAGGTTCAGCTAAAGCATACAGAAGCCACTGCAGCTGTGGTGAAAGAAAGAGGGCCTACCTCAGAGGATGTCAACCTATGGATGGAAACCCCTCTGTAAACCTCTATCCCCAAAAATATTTCCATTGTAATACATAGCAGTAGCAAAATTACAGTCATGAAGTAGCAACGAAAATAATTTTATGGTTGAAGTTCACCACAACACAAGGAATTGAATTAGAGGGTCACAGCATTAGGAAGGTTGAGAACCACTGGCCTAGCTGTATCTTTAGCTTGCAGCAGAATCTGTAGTCATCACACACATAGGGCTGGCTTTGCAGACATGCAGAATGTAAGTCCACGTGGTTGAGGAGGCTTGAACAAAGGTTCAGACAGCTGTTAAGAGCAGGCACTGTGTTGAAAGTTTGGGTTTCCCACATGGAGTCACTGAACATCCTGAGCATGGATCTGTAAAGGTGAAATTTAAGTTACAATAGACAACCCACAATACTAGAGATGCTAGGAATATGGAACATTTGCTGAGAAAAACTGCAGATAGCAAGAGGGACGAGCCCAATACAAGCTATCTGTGCTGCAGGCAGCAGAGCTAGAGGGACAGGGCAACCCAAATCCACTGAAGCCCAAATGATGCTACCATAAGCAATAGGATCTGAACTTGAGATTATAGGTTTTGAAGTTTATGTTGCTAGGTTTTGGTCATACTGGTCTAGTCTTTCCTCGATGCTCTCCTGTTTCCCCACTTTAGGCATGGAGTGTGCTGTGACAAAAACACCATGAGTAAAGTACCTTATAGTTCACGAAAAATCATCTTGATGACATAAGCTAGACATAAAAAAGTGAATGTTATGTAATTCTATGTGTAAACTTCAAAATCAAGTAGCATTAATTCACTATAGATGTCAAGCATTAGGGAAAAGAGTAGCTAACTGGGAGGGGAAGAATCATGTAGCTGTGGAAATGGTTCTGTAACCCTGGGTGGTGATTTTACCCAGGAGAGTTATTTTGTGAAAATTATTCAACTGTACACTTTGGGCAATTTGACATCTATATATTGCTTATTTACAGAGGAAAAAAGAAAGTGAAGTCGACTTAGGAAAAGTAGATATTCAAACCAAATCTAGCCCCAAACAGGATATGGAGAGGAGATCCTTGGCTTTTTGGTTCCTCTCTCTGCACTTTGGGTTCTTTGGTCCCTAATTATTTCTTTTACTTTAGTTTACTCATTTCCCAATAATCCATCATTTCCTTTCTTTTTAAATAATTTATATAAGCAGACAATGAATGTACTTATTTAACTTGAGACAAATTGAAGGAAAGAAAGGAAGGGAAGAGGAGGAAGAAGTAGAAGAAGAAAAGGAGGAGGAAAGAAAGAATTTTCTAAGTCACCTTTACTCACACACTGAAATACAGCTAAGCATGTTTTTCTTCTACTTATTGGTAACAGAAGTGACCACATCTAGTAAGGCTCTGATAAAGACATATGATCTATGTCTGAACACAGCCATGGCGCTAAAATGAAAAGTTTATTGGTAATTCCCAGAACAACTTAAGTATTTTTAAAGGGAAGATCTGTTGAAGTAAATTTGAAATTTGCTGCCTTACATGATCCTCTTTTTGCTTTCCTGACCTTTGAATTGCTTCAGACTATGTCAGTCTTCTGTTCCTCAGAAGACCAACGAAATATCTATAGGTTGGATTCCCAGATAAAGCAACAAGATTACAGAAGGATATGTAGGGAAGGTTAGAGTAACTAACTAGATTTAAAAGTTTATAATTCAAAGCTCTTAGTGGAAACAGTTGAAGAGCCCCGGATTCCTGACGAATTTTATTCCACTGACCAGCTTTACTCTCCTGGATTTGGCTATACATTTATTTGAAACAAATGAATTTATACATGTTTTTAATGGATCAAGTATTCTCATGCATGCTAGAATATGTAACTGTTATAGAATATTATTTTAAGGTGTGTTATGTTTGTTTATGCCATGGAATATTTGTTTAATGATGCAAAGATGTGTTGTATTCTTTTATGTTGCATTTGTTTAACTCTGTGAAGCTGTGCTACTTTGTATGTCTAAAATATCTGATTGGTTTAATAAAAAGCTGAATGGCCAATATCAGGGCAGAAGAAAGGTGGGTGGGGCTGGCAGGCAGAGAATAAATAGGAGGAGAAATCTGGGAAGAGGACAGAGGATCAAGAAAAGAAGGGACCAACTACCCAGCCACACAGCCAGACACAGAATAGGAAGGAAAGAAAATATATACAGAAATAGAGAAAGGTAAAAGGCCAAAGGCAAAAGGTAGATGGGATAATTTAACCTGGCAAGAAACAAACCAGGCTAAGGCTGGGCATTTATAAGTATGGATAAGTCTCTATGTGATTTATCTGGGAGCCAAGTGGTGGGTTCCCCAAAGGAGCAAAGAGCCAAAAGAGTTTTGTTTTTGTTTTTTTTTAAACATATATATGTAACTTTATTGGGAAGCTCCTATTGTTTTCTCTGTCATAGCTACAGCAACAGAACTCCAGTGGACAATGTTTATGATGCATGACTGCCTTCAAACTGTTGCACACCAAGTTACTAACTTTAATAAGTCAGGGGCTCTCAACTTTCCTAATGCTTCAACCTTTAAATACAGTTCCTCATGTTGTGGTGACCCCGAACCTTAAAATTGTTGCATTGTTACTCTGTAGCTTTAATTTTGCTACTATTATTCATCAAAATGTAAGTATCTAATATGCAGGATATCTGATATGTGACCTCTGTGAGTCATTCATTCTCCAGGGGGACATGACACACAACTTGAGAATCACTGTAATAAAGGGATTTGGCTGCTGAGCAGTGATAGGCTTGCTTTGGGTTGTTACTACTCTCAATTTCAAACATCTCATCGCATGGTCCACTTTTAATAGATAATACGCAAGTGTTTAAGGTATTAGTATATAACAACATTTCATTCCGTCCTCTCAAATTACTATAAAACATGAAAGAATGGATTTTATTCTTTCTTTCCCAGAAACTAAACATTTATACACAAGTACTGTTTTGGGACAAAGTGCTAATACTGGGTCCAATCAGAGTTAGTCCACAGGTTTCTTCCTTTCTAAGAAAATGCTCACGATTGAGTACTAGTGTCATATGCTAGGCAGATAGACAAATCAATTTGCATCCAATCTTTTCACGTGTGTATCCCATTCCTGTTGTTGCTCAATAAAACATGAGATTTAAAAGTAAACAAAACTTTTTGTCATGAAAAGCTATAAACTACATCAACATAATTATCTTTCTAGCCGGAGATATGCTTCACAATTTTTCACTAGTGGCACCCAGATTTTTGTTTGTTAAGCCAAGAAGTATCTATACATAGAGAGCAAAAGGGTCCTCCTCCCCCTGAAGTTCATAATCCAAGGAATCTTGAAAAGTGAAGTGGTGCTCATTTCCATCTTCATTTCCTCTTTTGCTGTCCCTCTTCCTCCCTTCTTTGTCCAGATGCACAAATCTGTGTACTTGGCTTCCATTTCCAACTGCCCTTCTTGGGTCCCCAAGTTTCGCCATCCCTTGTCTTTCCTTGAGCCCTTCCTCCCCTGGTAAAAGCTATCACCTTCGTACGAAGTTAGAGCATCCAATGTCATACACTCCTTTGCTCCAGCCTGATCCCCCTCCTTGCTGATTCTTTGTCCAGCATCCCTAGTTGGGCATTGTATTGGCGAGACTTGGAGTACCTTATAATTCAGTTGTTGAACCTGTCATTCACCTAATATTGAGTACATTATTCACTTTAATATGCAGCAAGGTACCCAAGAGACGAGCGTCAACATAAGCCTTATCTTATACCTACCATTCAATTCTGGCTGGGCTGGTTTTGCTCTGTCTGAACACTGGCTTTCCACCATTGTTCACCATCTCTCAACTCTGTCAGTCATCTGTCAGCTAGCTTTTCTTATTGGTCATTTAGAGTTGGTTTAGACATTAGATTGCTATTTACTCAAATACCTTTAAAGTCTTGGTGAAAACCGGAAGCTGTCACTCCATCTCATCTAAATGGTGATAACCTCTTCAGATATGTTTTTCCTTCCCCAAATCACAAAAGCTAGTGCGAACTACTCACTTCTGCAATTACAAGAGGAAGAACTAAAAACAGCATAGCCGTGGGCAAGGAGTGAACATCCTCACACTCTGTCCTCATTAGTGAGGATAAATGTGTCATTGCTGGGTAACCCATTATGTGTCCTTTATTTGTGTATTAATTACAAAGAAGGCACAGTGGTAGCATGAGTCTGTATGACATACAATTCTTAAGCTTCAGAAACAGTGTTAAAAAAGCCATTTAGGGTTTAATTAAAAAGGTGTATTTTAGTATCACATTCTGTTCTGTGTATATACATGGCCGTGGGTCATCCACTCTGCCTTTGGAACATGAGCTGCTGGGAGAATGCTGGGTTTGCCTGAGAATGGTAGAGCAGTAGTAGGAGGGGGATTATCAAGAAGAAAATGGATTTCTTTTGTTTGTAGGAAAGTAATAGTGTATGTATGTGTGTGTGCATGTGTGTGTGTATGTGTGTGTATGAGTGTGCATGTGTGTGCATGTGTGTGTGCATGTGCATGTGCATGTATGAGTATGCATGTGTGTGTATGTGTGTGTGTGCATGTGTGTGTGTTGACATTTTCTCATGTTTCCAAGGTCAATTTCCAAACATCGATCCCCCCATTTTCCATCTAGCCTGCTCAATACTAAACTAACAGATAGGACCCCAGATGTGAGAGGGCACCTTTAGACAATGGCTCCACAAGGAAAATGGAGGACTTCCTGCAAATGGGATGAAAATGTCTATAGTCAGTTCAGAGAATGAAGACACAATAGCTTTTTGTCACCCTCTCTCACCATCCCCAAACTTGTGACAACTGATTCAAATGTGAAATTTGAAGGTGGTTTTCATCAAAGATGATGGATAAAAATTGTTGCTTTTATTTAAAGGAGACCTCAGTGTTGCTTTTCTTGAGACAATTAGAGGCTGACTAACAGTAAATGGTTCTGAAATAGTAAACAATCTATCTAAGCAAGAGAGGAGAGGCTACCTTAAATGCCCTCCCCTGATAATGAGATTGATGACTGACTTATATGCCATCCTAGAGCCTTCATCCAGCAGCTGGTGGAAGTAGAAGCAGACACCCACAACTAATCACTGAACTGAACTGGAATCGAGTTGCAGAGAAGAATGAGTGATGGGCAGAGGGGTCCAGACCAGGCTGGTGAAACCCACAGAAACAGCTGACCTGAACAATGTGGAGCTCTTGGTCCCCAGACTGATAGCTGGGAAACCAGCATGGGACTGATCCAGACCTCGGGAACGTGGGTTTCAGTGAGGAGACCTTGGAAATCTAAGGGACCACCTGTGGTAGTTCAGTACTTATCCCTAGCATAAGTGTGGACTTTGGGAGCCCAATCCACATAGAGGGATACTCCCTGAGCCAAGACACATGGGGGTGGGCCTAGGCCCTGTCTCAAAGGCTATGATAGACTTTGATGACCCCCCTATGGAAGGCCTCACCCTCCATGGGGTGCAGAAAGGATATGTGATAGGTAAGGTATTAGTTGGGGAAGGGTGGTAGGGGAGGAGGGGAGGGAGTGGGAACTGAGATTAACATGTAAAACAATCTTGTTTCTAATTCAAATAAAAAATAAAGAAAAAATAGTATAAACTGAAGTAGTAATGACACAGATGGGAAAACACAAAATATTGTCCAGCATCCCATGGGGGCTCCCTATGTGTGACAAGCTCTGCATTAGGTAGTTGAAGAGGTTTTCACCTTTTCTAGAATGAATAGCTGGGCATGAGTGATAAAAGGCAAAATGGGGCTTCCTTTTTTAAAACAGAATCATTTAAAACTAAGGGTGACCATTAAAAGAAGGTTAAATGTGAAATATTGTTCTCTTAGTTTCCCCAGACTTTCTATTGATAAACTTTTATTAATATGATCTATTTTCACTTACCAGGAAACAAAGGAAACTAAGTGCTGTTTAGGCTCACATCTTTAAAATACATGAAATCAAGAATAAGATATAGTTTCCAAATGGATATTATCATTTTTCAAAATGAGAAATAAAGATGTTTAACTACATAGACTTGCAACCCAATCTGTACAAAGTGACAGTTTTTAAAAAGTAGACCTCTTTTGAGAAGATCATTTTATTTTAATGTGAGGTTTGTATAGAAGTTAAAAGTAGGCAAACCGTTGTTTGCAGCCAAGACCCAGCAATGAAGAACAGAAGAGTCTACTATTCCCTGTAGGGGATGCTGTAGCCAACCCTTAAGCAGGTGTGGCTACAGCATCCCCTACACTTCCCCATACTTATTCCATTGGCTAGAACAGCTGCCATTGGCCATCTTTAAAGTCCAAAATTTCTGGGAGTCAGCTTAGCTTCCCATCTGCACATGCCTCAAGATTTCAGCCAATGAGAAAGACATTTCCAGTGATGGGTTGCAATTTTTTCAAGGCTATTTTTCAAAGTGGTTAACCTCTGTTCATAATTCTTCAGTATAATACCTCTTTCACATCAGTTATCCGTTCAAGAGCTAGCATATTAAATTCAAAAATAAATGTAAAGCTGGAGGGAACGAGATCTTTTTTTCTCCCTAGAAAATTATAGCTATTAGTGAGCCTTGGCCACGTGCAGTTTCACCTCATGCACTTACTCTCCACCCCACTTCTGCCTAAGGTGTTTTAATTTGATCTTTGTTCTACACACTACTCAAACAATGAAGCCCTCTAGTGATAGCAATAATCAAGATAAAAAGGAGAGAAATCTGTAGGCAGACTGAGCTCTTAACTGTCCTTGTATCTGAGTGAAGCAAAGAAACGTGGATCAAAGTGCACTATTAATCCTTCATGTTTTCCTTCCTTTGAAACCCACCTTTACAAGAAAGACACTCATGTCTTATAAGGTATTATTTTTAGATAAAACATTTGTTTGAAATTAGGACTGTTAAAAGGAATACTACTCCCCTATGTCAGAGAAACAATTTGTCATCAAAGTAGGTTCATTTGTATAGAGCATTTTCATACAATAGATTGCTTTCATTGAAATGATATTATAATTACTTATAGACTGTATGCTATAAAAGAAAAGTTAATCAATAACATGGTCCCATTCCTTTTAAACAAAGACTTGAGGGTCTATAAAAATCTGTTCCTAGAAGCTGTGGGATAGTAAACAAAACCCCAGTCCTGGGCAGCGGATACCTCTGGAAGAGACCACAAGCCTACAGAACAATAGAGACTCTAGATGTTCCTCGTGATTGCTCACAAACTATATGAAAAGACATAATTGTATAAGACAGCACATACAGAGTGTGCATAGTGTACAAAAATCAAGCTGGAACTGAGCTGGAAGCTTCTTCACTGCCTACCAATTTTCATAGTCTTGGAAGTCACTATGCAAGTTGCTGGGAGACTAAGGGATCAGTGGTTTTACCCAGCTGAGAATCCTAAGGTCTCCAAATCCAAACTGCTAGACAGGATTTAAGCAATAGTGTCACTACTATTATAAGGATAACCAAGTGTTGTCTATTGGTTTTGAGACATGTTCCACCAGAGTGACCCATGCTTGGTACTGTAACTTGGTCAAAAGCCAAGGCAGCAGGAATCACAAGGCCCAGGCAGGGAATTGAGTACTATTATTTAGCTAAACTGATACAGCTCAAGCTGCCTTCAAGATATTTATGTTTACACCCTTAGACAAACACTTCCTTCATCCCTAATCAGAGAACCTTCTGTTTTCAGTGAACAATGGTTAATGCAAAGGTTATGGCTAGATAAAGTACTGAGAATAAGTGACAGATGAGTGTTGAGTCCAAAACAAGACATGTATACAATTCTCTGTAACACATCAGGAACATTATGAAAGGGAGATTAGAAAGAATGTAAGGACAGGAAGATATGGAGGAGGGCTATGAAATGTCATCTCCTGGGCAAGACACAGAAATTGCAGTCACGATCTCAAAACAGCTAAGGATGACTGTTATTGTTTTGTTTAAAAAGAAGAAAAGAGAAATTGCTGATAGGACTATAAGTTTATTATAAGGCCCGGTAGAATGGGGAGACTAAGAAGAGGAACAGGGGTAAATGGCTGACCACCATGGCCAGTCGCCATAGAGAGAGTGGGGAAACAGAGAGACGGGAGAGCACACACACAGAGAGAGAGAGAGAGCGTAAAGGGGCAGGGGCCTATCTTTTAAAGGGGTCCTCTGCACCTGCGTGCAGACTTCTTTCCCATGGAACCTTGGGCTGACCAGGGTATTGCCTGAGTGGATTCCACCAGGTAACAGGGGCAGGCCAGCATAATGCCTGAACCTTTCAATGACTGCAATGGATTTGCACAAAAATGAGCCTGTCAACACTCAGGAAGCAGGACACAATGGGCCCTTCCCTCACTACTGAACTGTTTACTAATGATAGATTCAGGGAGAGGAGAAATCATTGCCTTCAGTTGGAACTATGGGAAGGAACTCTGGAACCTTCAGAAGGAGTTCTACGGCCTCAGCTCTTTTCTTGAAGCAAGGAGTGATGGGGAATGTACTGTGTATGTTTATCTTATTGATTGTTAAATAAAATACTGTTTGACCAATGAGACAGCAAGTAGATGGGACTAGGAGTCAAAGAGGATTCTGGGAAATGTAGTAGAGAAGTGATGATCCAGACAGGAAATGACATAGCAAGGAGACTCATATTTAAGCGAAGGAGAAACAGGAAGAGTCCCTTTTTCCCGTTCGCCTCCTCCAGTGGCAGGATGTGCCACCGGCAAGGAGGGATGCCAATAAGGTGTCCGATAAGATAAGTCTTATAAAATATATAGATTTATGATAATTGAGACTGAACTAACAGATGAGGAATCCTAGTCATTGGCCAAGCAGCTTTGAACCTAATACAAGTTTCTGTGTATTTATTTGGGCCTACTCAGGCAGGCGGCTAGCATAAAGCTCACACATGGCGGTGGGGCTCAACGGCTTTTGGCGGAAAGATTTATCATAACAAAGGAGTCTTAAGGCCATCAGGATCACCAATAGTGACCCCTATCCCAACTGTTGATCTGTTTTCTCCTGTGCTGTTTCTCTGACATAGTTTAGGTTTCAAAAATTCCGATCTGGAAGTTATTAACCTAGAAAGCATCTGGCCTTTACCCCCTCCACCAGTGAGATATTGAAGAAATCCCAGAGGTTGTCTAAAAATAAACAAACAAAATATACTTAGCATATGTAAAGTGCATCTCAAATTCCATAAGTCATTAAATTACAGCAGCACTAAGAGCTATTTCAACCACTTTCTACCATCTTTACCTAGCTCAGCTGCTTTGCTCAACACAGAACCCAGAGGATAGAGCATCTCTCTGATGCCTCTTCTAGGTCCTTTACTTAGTCCACTATCATGACATCTCTCCAATACTTACCATAATAAAATGAAATCCATCTTCTTTGTGTCATCCACAGTCTTGGAAGCCTACATGTCTCCTACAGACCATGATTCCATCTATCTTATCTTATGTGCATTAAATAAAGCTTTTGACATCATAGAGTTTTATAAATATGAACTGCATCACTGCATTGTGCTTTTTAAAAAACTCAAAAAATAACTTCATCATACAAGGTCATATGCACTGCTCTCAGCACAGCTGTCACTCACTCAAGAGTAACTCAAAGATCTCCTATTACATGGACTTGGAAATGCCAAGGTCCCCCCTGTTGGAGAGCTTTTTGCATATGCAATAGAATGCTATTCCTATATTCTATCTTTCCCTTTCCTGTCCAAGGTCCTAAAATTTCTTGTTTATCTCTCCTTACTTTCCCTAAGCGTAACTTTACCACTATTGTGTACACACCTTGATTTATAACCCAGTGGCTCCTTACAAAATCCTGAGTTCCCTGTGAGTTTTCTTGTGTTAGTTTAGTGTACCAGTGTGTAAACAAAGCCACAAGAGTATGTTTAAAAGGGTATAGAAGATTTATTAAGAAATGAAAAGGGGAAAATACACTCACAAATCCAGGATATGGCAAATCTAGTTGCAGAGTCCTTGGAAAGCTAGGAACAGGAAGCACAGCCTCTATCAGACCAGACAGTCCAAGATCATAGGTTGGGTAGCCACTACACCAGTGCTGAGTGTTATCTAGAAGAAACCCAATACATATTTGCTAAATAGAAATGGAAAGACAGGCAAATGTAAATTGATACTGTGTTTCAGGTTTTGGGAAGGAGATAATCTGGAATTATAAATATTTAACTATTCACATTTGTGGAGGTTTGAATGAGATGTCTCCCATAGTCTAAGACACTTGAAAACTTGGTCTCCAGGTGGTGTAACAGTTTGGGTAGTTTTAGAAGGTGTGACCTTGCTGAGGAAAGTGTGTCACTAGAGGTGGACTTTGATGTTTCAAAAGCCACATGCCATTCCCAGTTTGCACTCTTTCCTTCTTGCTTTGAAGTTTAAGATGTGAGCGCTCAGCTCATTGCTCCAGCCACTGTTCCTTCCTGTGCATTGCTTGTGATAGTGATGGTCTCTTTTCACTCTAAACCATAAGCCCAAACAAACTCTTCATTCTGTATGCTTTTTTTGCCTTAGTCATGGAGTTTCAACATAGTAACACAAAACTAAGACAACACTCATTTGAAATGTGGCAAATATGCTAAGGAAAAAAATCAAACTGATCTATGGTGTGTCCATCACTCACAGTCACCTACTGACTTTTAATTTAATAAGTAAGTTTGAGAATTCCTAGATAGAAGTTGAAAACATATTCCTCTCTCTATCCTAAAACTCTCATTCTCACCTCAAGGAAATGGTTATTAGAAAAGAGATGCTAAAAATATCATTTGAAGTTTATTAACATGCTATTTCTCAAATTTTATGCAAGAGATGTTATAAGGTAAATGGAAAATGCTTATTTATCCACCCCAGGTCATTTTATATGTTTTATTTAAATATGTGGCCTGAATATAATTTCATCTCTATTCTGAAATCAGGCTTACAGATTTTCACCTCAAGCAGAAGAGAACCTCTAAAAACGTTGGTGCAGCAAAGAGCATTGCATGAGGTAATAGAATTGTAACTTTAAGGGCGCTTGTTTTAAGTCTCCAGCATATTTTAAAACTGTCAGTACTGTACAAGGCACTTGCACAAATGTCCATCCTAAGTACAAATGTCAAACTTCCAAAGAGACAGTGTCTCATAACAAGACATGGAAGCATAGAAACTAGGAAAGGGTTGGGGCAGCTCTAACTCAGACATTGGGGAGAAAAAATGATGTTTGTCTGCTGAATTTAAGCTCCAAATGCAGTACATTTTCCTATGTGTCTTATTTTTCTTTAGACAAAATTTTATTTATTATGTTGCCCAGTCTTGTCATGGGCACATGATGCTCTTAAGTAGCTGGGATTTTAGGCATACACCATTATACCTGGCTTCTGTCTCTTTTTAGCCTATCCTATGTGTTCAAGACCAATGGTTTATCCCTGAATGCACATAATTAAGTAGTGAGTTTTATATTTCAGAGTAGTCAAGTAAGAGACTCTAGGAACTATACAACTGATTGTAATATGTTGCCCATCTACTGCTCAGGGAATTCTCAAATACAGCACTACATAACTAAGATGATTTTCAAATTCCCACTTTTCAGATATTTGCAGATACAATTACATATTGGGGAAGTTTCTGGCAGTGTGTAAACTGATTAATGTTTTTTTTTGGGGGGGTTATATGTACCTTAAGATCTCTATCATAATTTCAGTACGTTCTTATGCTTATTACAATTCATTTGCTTTCTTATACAAGCATAATTTACCATCTTATTTTTTCTTCTACTTATTTTTTCCTACTACATTGGCATGTTCACATCTTGGTAATTTTTCTGATCCTAATTTGTCTTCTAGTCACACGGCAGTCTAAATTCTGTTTTATTGTGGAATTAGGTTATGAAACTCCAGGTCAAATACATTAAAAAAAATAACTCTGTAAGAGCCACAAATTTGGTAGTGTCTGGCTAATTAATAGCATGAAAAAACATTCATGACCTAGTGCTAAATGCCACATCAAATGGAGATGGGTAGAGGGGTAAGACAGAAATTCACTATGTAGTTCAGGTTTT
The DNA here is from genome assembly GCF_003668045.3 of Cricetulus griseus. NCBI lineage: Eukaryota > Metazoa > Chordata > Mammalia > Rodentia > Cricetidae > Cricetulus > Cricetulus griseus. The sequence goes on along the minus strand of NC_048595.1, from coordinate 183,229,249 downwards.
CCTCAAACCCACATAGCCTCCTGCCACTGCCTCTAAAATGATAGAATTATAGGTGTACACCACCATACCTGGCCCCACAATACTATTTCTTTGTTATTAAATTTCATTCTCTTTCTCTCTCTCTCTCTCTCTCTCTCTCTCTCTCTCTCTCTCTCTCTGTGTGTGTGTGTGTGTGTGTGTGTGTGTGTGTGCGTGTGTGTAAATTTGGGTACCATACCATGTGTACACACTTGGAAGTCAGAGGAAACCTCTCAGGGGTCAGTTGTCACTTTCCACTTTGTCTAATGCAGTACTTCTCTTGTTTCTGCTGTGCTTTGTATTCCAGACTAGCTGGCCGTGATCTTCCAGGCACTCTGGTATTCACCCTTCATTTCACCATAGGAGTTCTTGGATTTCAGATGCAGAAGCACCACATCTGGCTTCATATGTGGATTTCAAGGAGTGAATTTGAGTTGCTAAGTTTGTGGGATAAGCATCTTTACCCATTTGGTCATCTCTCTGGCCTGTGATACCATGTCTGTGAACAAATTATATTCATGTAGAAAAACAGACCTCTATACAAACATATAAATAGACATCTATACAAACATATAGAAGCAAATATTAAGGCAAAAATTCTTGTACTTTATCAACTTTAAATATAAGGAGGGAGCACTACCTTTTAAATAACAATGAGAAAAATGAAAATTAAATTATTGTTTAAGTTATGTTTCAGGTATTATTGTTTATTTCACAAAGTTCAAATAAGTCAAATAACATAGTCATTTTAAATGAACAACACATCAATATAATACAAGGCAATTTAAAAATATGATACAGGTAGACTGTTTAAAGAACTTCATTGAAAATAGTGTTCTGGAGACCATTAGACAATATTAGATTATTTCTCCACTAACAATGGGGATATTTTTTTAATGTAATGGTGAAATGAATAGACACCCCCAACATTCCTGAATTAAAGTAACTAGGTGCCTTCTTTTAGATGAAGCAGATTGAGGAAACTCTTATCTTCTATACAGATAGAAACTAGTAAGGTTGCTGGTAGAAATGTCTATGCAGAAGCACCACATCTGTTGGAGCAGAAGTTCCAACAGAACAGTAATGTAGAAGGGGCCACACTATATAGGAGTGCATGGTGACAAAGAAATCAGTGCCTGATTTTCCTAGATGAGAAAGAAAGACATCTCTTAATATTCCTGAAACATTTCTCACCTAAGCAAATTGGAAGAGAAAACACATGCTTTAGAACAGGATTAAAAAAAAATATTGAACCTTTGCTTCCTAGAGTGGGCTTTGGTCACTTCCAAGACAACATAGTATTTGATAGTCTAGTGTGATTCCTGCCTCTGTGTTTTCTCCCTTCTGGGCTATTAACTGCCACAGCTGCTGGGCTTCTGTAACTTCTCTTGTCCCTAAAATCCCAGAAACAATAAATAGGTTAACATTTTATCATCAAGCCCTTGACTGATCCTCAGGGAAGAACAAAGACCTTTAACACCCTGTTCCACTCCAAGACCAAGGTGCCTGTCTTTGTAACAGTCAGTGCAGCTGTACCTTTTTCTGAATGTGTCATTGCGCATGTCGGGAAGCTGTAAGCTCCATGAAGATATGCATGCACTGTGTCCAACTTTAGTCGCCACCATCTTGTATAGTGCTTAAGCAACAGTCATCAGCTCAGAAGCATTCACTCAACGAGTGAATGAATGAATCATTTTCAATGTTGGTGGGGAAAAATACTCTAAGAAACAGCAATAGAGTATGCTACAGTTAGAGTGCTTGTACCAGTGATGAAAAAGAGAGAATACTCAAGAAATTACACAAAGTGTGCAAAAATGTCTGGGTAGCTAATTGTTTTGTGATAAAAGGCTAATTCTGAGAGAATCTGTCAAGCTGTGAGAGACAGCTAACAATTGACATTAAGGCTTTGAGGAGATGAGGATGAAGAAAGGCATTTAAGAAGAAATTCCTAGATTTGTAAGTGAGACGAAGGGCTGCATATCACTGATGGAACTAGCAAGGGAATTGTGTATTAAGAATGGCTTCACAACCTGGCAGTGGTGGCACACACCTTTAATCCCAGCACTCGGGAGGCAGAGACAGGTTGGGGATCATCCTGTGTCTTTATCCAAGAATGTTGAGGTTATAACCAGCCACAGACTCACCCAATTTTTATGTTGTTGCTAGGGATCTGAACTTGGATCCTCATCCTTGTACAACATTACTTTGCCAACTGAGACTTCCCCATCCCCAACTTAAGGATTTTATTAGACAACAAACTTGAACCATCTGTTAACATTAGACACAAAATAATCAGTTGAAACCCAAACCTAAAGACAGTATAGCAGTTCACACACAAGGAAGTTTCTACACCAGAGGCTTTCCATGGTGCATTCTTGCCAAGGAAGGGCCTAGGCCTTCAGCAGCAGATACAAAGGAGCTCTTTGGAGAAGAGAGGACTTGATATTTTCAGAGGTTTATGGAGATATCGTAGCTCTTAGCCTTACAGAAATGCAAATTCCCCTTAGGCTGCTCTGAAACGGGGACCTGTACAGAAGAAACATGCCCATCGTCTGCTACAGAGGAAGTACCTATCGAAGGGGTCACCACTGGCTGTGAGTCATCTCTCCTGAAGGACCTGTGCATGAGAGAAGACAGGCAGATTCCAATCGCAGTTGATAGAAGTTCTGAGAAACATTTGGCTCCTCCTATTTAACTCTCACTAGGGAAGGCTTCGGCATTTATTAGTGTGAATAAAGCTGTGTCTACACACATCAGGATTTGCCATGCCCAGAAGCATCCGCAGTTCCAAAGGAAAGGCAAGCTATTCAATTTTTTTTTTTTACTTCTTTATTATCCAACCACATTTTTCCCTCCCAACCCTCCTCCTGCTCCCCTCACCTCCCCACCCCAGCCCACCCCCAGTCTGCTTCTCCTCAGGGTAAGGGCTCCCATGAGGAGTCAACAAAGTCTGGCACAATAGGTTGGACCAGAGCTAAGCCCCTTTCCCATGCATTAAGGCTGAGCATGGCAACCCATCATGGGGAATGGGCTCCAACAAGCTAGCTCATATGCCAGGTTTGTATCATGGTCTTATTGCCAGGGGTCCCTCAGATAGTCCAAGATTGGGTTACCCCTTGGCTTCCAGATCTATTCCCTTCTTTGTTCTGTATTGCTGGGATCTTCACTTACAAGGCCCTGCGGACAAAGGGAACAACTGTTGGAAGTCAGAGGGCCAGTGAGTGCAGAACCCACTGAGCTTTGAAAGGTGACTCTCTCAAGTGTTGAATATGCACAGTGATTGCAGCCCCATGGGAAAATCTCCTCTCAAGTTTCTGGCTCCCAAAGCCTGGCCCCAGAAGTATAGTCTATCTTCTACTAACAGCCTATCTCTGGAAGCAGCACTTGGCAATGGGAGCGGGTTTTATTGTTGCTAATTTTTGGCAAAGCCCCACAGTCACTGTGCCTTCAGCTCATTTCAACCTATGTCAACAAGTCCCTACAATGAAGTCGCACTATCTTTCTCTATTATACTCTTAGAACCCTGATAATGTTATAAGTATTTTCCAGTGTGTTTAACAATGAAAACTGTTTTGTAAACTAAAAGCTCTTGTCACCCTTCCTGGAGACACACTGAGCTATAGCAAAATGTCTAAATGTCGTACCCATTTTGGAAGTGTACATATGTTTACAATTACTTTTTTGTTGTTGTTCCAGTTGATTATTTTCCTTTGTGGAATTAAACAGTGGCTCTCAAGATTCCATCCCACTTGTCCTGGGTAGCCCAAGGCTTCATTTCATTTCAAATAATGGCTTTTCCCAAAGGAAATGTCTCCTTTCAGGATATCATAATCAGCTAATGGACTCAGTGATCAATGTTGTGTGCGGTGGAACATCAGAAATGTGCCGTAAAATATGGAAAACAATTTAGCCACTCTCTAATGCAGGCAATTCTGGTAAAAACTATACACGAGAAACATGTACCCAACCATATTTTCCTGCCTCACAACAAGATTAGATGCAATAAAAACCTTGTCTTAGCAAATCAGCATGCTAGAAGATGCTGTCAGCAATAACTTTGCCAAGATGTGTCCATTACCAAAGGGGGGCATTATCCTCAATTCATTCTCATTTAAGATTGATGTCTGCTATAAGCCACCATCTGTCTCTAGATTCTATGGCATCACAATGTCGCCACTCTGCACAGTGGGGCCAATTTGCAGTTTCTTGCCTTCTTGCCCCTCTTTCCTATTCAGATTTGAAGATGAACAGTTTTCAGAACAAAACAGCCAGGTATGACTGGCCATCTGCAGTGGAGGGGCTAATCCCCAGCCCGGGTTTGTTTTTCTTAAGTAAGGAGGAGAATACATTAAGTGCATTGTGTCTCTGTGATTACCTCAGCAATTTATGTTAGTGGATTGTCAGCTGTTTTGTGACATGGAAGCATGTTTTGTTACATCTGGTCAGTTTCACAAATTCCCCAGATCATACAACATAGTGGCATTTTATTAAATGGACAAGGATTCTCTTCATTTCACTATTGCTTTAAGGAGGAAGCAATTGATGAGCTAGTTCAGTACTGGCTATTGATGGGAACAGCACTCTCCAACTCTGGCTCTTTTTTTCTTTCATTAATGTTTGACTAATCTGTTCTAATAAAGGTTTATTTCTGTTACATATAAACTGTACACAAATACATGTCTCTATATTACATCATACATAGAATACGCATCATTCACACACACACACACACACACACACATACACACACACACACACACACACACATATATATATATATATATATATATATATATATATATATATATGCCACTTTTAAATATCAAACAATGGGTTAAAAATAAAATGCCCAGCAGATTTACTGACATATCATCCTATAACATAGCTAGTTACACAGACATAAATGTAGTGAGGTCATAAGAATCCCACACCAATTCTTCTTGACTCCTGTCTACTTAGGGTGGGGTTTTCTGAGAAACTACAGAATGCCCAATTAAAGATTGCTAGAACACACTCAGGCTGAAAATTTATTATTGAGCAGAAATTCATACTTGATTAAGTATCCTGAGCTGTTCATTCACTTATTTATTTATTTATTTTATTAACAAACACTAGCTTTGTCTATTCATCTGCTGCCACTCTTAATTTTTTTTTTTTTTTTTTTACTTTGGGAATTGTCTCCTGATGTTTTTCTTGATAAAAAATATCATCAAATTACTTAGTTTGGGGTATTTGAAAAACTTTCCTCTTTTGAAATGGCTGGTTAAGCCCTGAGAAAAACTGCTGGGAGGTAAATGAACTCCAACAATTCACTTGCTAAACCCTGTATCTCCACTCTCCCAGCTCCCCCCCCCAAGCCTGTAATTGTGTATTAGCACATGACTCAGAGAGATAAAGCCAGAACTTTGCTGTGGTTTCTCTAAGTGATATGACATGGTGTGGAATCTGTTTCCAAACTTACTTTCCCTCGTACCCATCCAAGCAGAGCACTGTAAAGACAGCCTTTGCATATCACTTGAGCTGATTGAATGTGTGTACACACAAAGTTAGCTGGACTGGATTATTCTCAAATCACTTAATTAATGTTGAATATATCTTAGGAATTTAGAAGCATAAGACACAATCCTACTCTCTTTAGATGTAAGACTAACTTCCTAAAATGTTCTATGTAGCTTTACATGTCTGACCCCATGTCAGTCATGAAAAGGCACCTCTTAGTTCTCAGGTTGTATTGGTACTGTGGTCCATTTCCACAATGCCTTTGAGTCACAATCTCAAAAACCTTTAAAAATCAGTGCTGATTCTTATACTCCTACCTATACTTATTAGAGTCTAGAAATGCTTTTTCTCTTAAGCATTTCCTGCTAGTAAACTATGCACCCACTTGTTCGCTGTGTTTTACCATTAGAAAAACATAAATTCCATGAGAGCAGTTCCTAGATATTTTGTGCACAGCTGTAGTATAATACCTGAAATGATTCACTTAAGACAGTGCTTGGTGCAGAATAAATGTAGTAAATAAGTAGATAAATAAACATTTGTTGAAAAAGTGAATTTCTGTCCTGAAAGAAGCTGAGTTATCCCAGGACAAGCATGAGTGGATGGCATTCAATATTCAACAAACAGATCTCAACAAGAGGGCCAAAGGTAACTGGAATCAGTCCCTTTCTGAGTGTTTTTGCTCATATAATGTCTTTGTTTCCAAGTTCGCAAAGTACTGCATATGTGTGTGTAGGTTGCCCGTATACTAAACTCAGTATATAACCCTCTTCCTCACTTGCCCTTTATGTCTACAGGGAAGGCCCAGACTTCACACTATTCAAAGCACACTGTGTGCTTCACCACAGGCCCCCATACTTGGATGGGAACAGTAAAGCATGTTTCTGGATTACAGTTTATTAGGTTAGGTAATGAAACAACTTGAGGTTGAGCCTCCAGCACTTGTGTGAAATCAACATTTTGGCCAACTCCCTACAAAGTGTGAAGCAGGCCTTTGAACATCCTGTGTATTTGTAGTTTTCTAGGCATTCTTCTCCTGCTTCTTCTTTCTCCCAACACGTGGTGTTCCAGACTGACCTCGAAATTTTGTTGGCACAATTAGACCAGTAATTAGATGTGTGTGTGTGTGTGTGTGTGTGTGTGTGTGTGTGTGTGTGTGTGTGTGCGCGCGCACACACACACACACACACACACACATATACATATATATGTATATGTATGTTTGAACACATATATATATATATATATATATGCTGTTTGAAGAGCGAGACTATAAACATATCTAATACTTTAAGATGTTTAGATCTTTAGAATCCACCGTTCATCCCTTTGAGGGTGTTGTCATTCTGCACTGAACATTCATGGTCCAGGAAATTGTTAGCATACTAGATTTAGGTTTATAAACCTAAAACCATCTTATGTGTATAAAACAGTGACAGAAACTCATGAGTAGAGTGGGGTGACTTAGATCTTGGTCAAGCTCTTGTTCCAGCTCTGCCTCTAAAAAGCTATATGTAATATTGACTAATGTGAATTTTCTTGTCTTCAGTTACCTTAATTAAAACACTAGAATTACATGAAATAAGTGCTTAAATCCTTCGGTTGGGAAACCTCATGAACTTGGGTAATGACTCTTCATGACACTTTCTTCTCTCATTTATTTTAAAGCTATATAGTTAGTGGAGTTGAGGGATCTATGAATGAAGTCCTTAACTGATGAGAAGTTCATGGCACTTTTCTTCAGTGTGTAGTCTGCACTTTCAGCCTCAGAGAGTGTAATCCCACAGGTTTCCTAGATACCAGCATGAGCTGTTTGCCATCCTCTAGGGCCCCTGCATTCTCATTGCTGGAGTCCTGATGATCTACTTCAGAGAAAGAGATGGATTTCCATCATAGTTCTGGGTCAGAAGTACAGGCATTTGTGAGATCTTAGCTGTGTCACTACACAAATTAAAATGGAATAATGAATTTGTGCTGTGTTCCATGGCTTTCAGCTAGATTTGACCTTTAAATCACATTTAACAGAGTGCAATCATAGGTCACAAATCAGAAAGGTTTAAATCATGTTCTCTTCTATCAAGAAAAAGTGATTTAATCCAGCTTGATTTTCTGTGCTGCTCACAATATCACTGTGAATTAGAAAATCTGTTAAAAATGAAAACATAAAGTCACATGGAAATTTTTTCTCTGAGTTTTGGCATGTACCCGCATAAATGAATTGTATTTCCATATGTTATATAATGTATTTCTGTGTGTGGCACATTTTAGGACCTGGGAATTGTAAGACTTAAATGATCAAAGAACGCAACATTTTAAACACTTCAAGGGGCTTCCTTATATATGAGAACATCTTAGAAATTCTGTACAACAGAGTTATTCTGATATCATGCCAAATGTTCTATTCCCCACCTTTTTTTGTTTTAGAAAGATGTACTTTGTGTTGCTTGTCTTAGGAGAGTGTGGCTCACCCTTGCCTTTTTCTAGGTCAATTCTAACCTCATTTCTCTCTTCTTTTTTTTCCTGATTTATTGAGAAGGGGCTGGTAGATTTTCATTATAGCCCTTGGGGTGAGTTTATACTTTCTTGTTATTCAGAGTAACTTTCACAAATAAACATTTTGATGTCTTCACAAATGTTGGCCATTATTTATTGTTACCACTTAGATAATAGCAGTCTGTGTCTCTAGTACATCTTTCCCAAGATGCTCATCTCATTAAGGGTGAAAAAGAAGGAAATGGGTGTGTGAAGGAGATAAGATACTCCATGGTGACATATGTTTGAGCAATACCTGTATTAAGTAGATGTACCAGGATTTTCTATTAAATGTTAGTATACTAACATGTTCTGCTCATCAACAACATTTCAATATTTTGAAACATAATCCAATAGAATATTCCTCAACCATCCCACTTTGTATAACTGAAATAGGAAATATATTATTTATATGTGACATTATTTTATTATTATTGCTATTATTATGTATTAGTTAAAAGTGACAAAAGATGAAAAATTCTTAGATTATTCTTATATACACACAGATTTGATATATAAATATATATGTATGATACTATCACTATTTTAGTTTATAATGTTAGTCTTACCAAATTCAACCATTGCATATTTCTGAAAACTGGTCAATTATTCTATTTCAAGTTAATTAAATAGTGTTCTAGATAGTGGCACCAAAATAGCCTGAAAAAAATCAATGCAAAACATATTAATTACCCAAATGTACCAAAATAGTTTTACAAAAAAAGATGATATTACATTGTACAAGTTTTGGGAGGCTTTATTGATTAATGTATTTTATATGGTTTAATGTGAGCCTGAGCAAATTAAAAACTAGTATCTCCTAACAGGAGGTGATTAGAGATGTGAACCAGGAAACAAGTCAAAGTTGGATCAAGTTCCTTTACTAATTGGGAGGAAGATGAGATCACAGGTCAAGGAGGAGGAGGCTTAGTCCTGAAAGGATAATTACAAAGTGGGGAGATTAGGTGAGCAGAAGAGAAGGATTTTGAGCTAGGAAGAGAGCCTGGCTCTAGCATATGGCTTTCCCTAAATAGGCCAGTGGTTGAGTTTCTAGTTTGTTATTCCCTATAACCACAGATCACAGAGGATTTGTCAGAAGAAATTAGAGGCAACTGACTTCCAGGTTTCTCAAAGAGCTCTTCCTACCTACCCAGTCCAGGAATAAAGCAATCTCAGGAGGTCCAACCTTTACCACATTCCCAGGGAATCTACTTGACTACAGAGAATATCCAAACACAGAACAAGAAAGGGACACCTTAGCAAGAAAAAGGCTTACACCCATTACTAGACACTCTCAGAGGGCCAGTTAAAGAGCACAAAGCCTTTCAAAGACGGATGCATGACTTTCTGTAGTGTACAGAACAAAAGAAAAGGAAAAGGAAACATAAAGTAGATTTGATGGCAGATTTTGATTGGGATTTCAAGGAAGACATAGAAGCAATAGAAAAGAAAACAGTGAAACTAGAAAGAAAATGACCTGGAAGGATGCAGTTGAAAGGTTCCTGACTCTCTCTGGGAAGATGGCTCCCTGTGAAAACCACCTCTCCTCAACCCTTGTAAGTACACTCCCAACCTGACTGACCAGGTATCCAGTGTTTGCCAAGCTTTTATGTGGTAACAAGATCCAAACAGAATACAAAACAAAGTTCTACAGAATAGTCAATCTGTTCAGTTATATTTTAGACACAAAACTTTGGGGACAACAGTCTAATTCCACTGTCACTATTGAAAAGATGGATACAGCCTTTTCTATTCTCTCAAACTTCTTTCATTTTGTTTTTTTAAAAATAATTATTTGTGTGTGTTCACACCTGTGTGAGTGTGCACATGCCCATGTCAAAGCTTACTTGTGGATGTCAGATGACAATTTGAAGAAACTGGTCTGTTTCCACCAGATGGGTCCTAGGATATCCAATAGGGGTCATCAGGTTGACAACAAGAGCCTTTATCTGCTGAGCCATTGCTGGATAATGCTATATGTATTTTTTAGTCAAGTTCTTTGAAATAGTTTTCACATGCTTTATGAGTTATATGGGAATCTTAAAAGAATTAAAAGTTACTGATAAAGTCAGGTAACAGCTGTATAACCATCAGATTGAACATGAATTTGACATAGTTATAAGATTAAATGTGTTCCTGGCTTCTATTGAATTTGAGTAGCTTCCTTCCTCCATCATAGGTGTACTATTAAAGAGCATTTAAGACCCCAGCTGAAGCCAGGTGGTGGTGGTGCATAGTTTTCATCCTAACACTTGGGAGGCAGAGACAGATGGATCTCTGTGAATTTGAGTCTGGCCTGGTCTACAGACCGAGTTCCAGTACAGGCTCTAAAGCTACAGAGAAACCCTGTCTTTTAAGATCCCAGCTGAAGCCAGAGAACAGGAGCAATAGTGCAATCAGGAGGTGGTTGCTGGGAAACGTCAACCAAGGAAAAAGTACATGAGGGTTTTTCATCAAGACAGTGCACTCCTTCAAATACTTGTCTGCTGAGCCTGAGATATGTGGAAACCTAATTAGAGATAAGCTAGGCTCTTTACCCCTGTGCACCATTAATAAGAATTTAGGTAAATACTTCACCTGAGAGAGCAGGTTTGCCTCTAATGGAGACAAAATTTGATATTGTGCAGAACCCAATCAGTCCAATTTTGCTATGAAATACGTGCTTCACAGGACAAAAGGCTGTACATAAATCATGTACCTTGTAATACATGACCCTTGCAGCTGCAGCCCTATTCATATCATTTGTCATGTTTTAAAACAAATCCTTTAGTGGTTGGATTGGACAAGATAAGAAAAGCACCATTCTTGTAGTAGACAAGTACTAGGATACCATCACACAGTCATGCTGGGCCTGACACAAAAGGAGAAGGGGAGGGTGTGTCCAGCAAATTTGTCTGGATCAGCTACAGATACATGAGTGTTTAAGTCACAAGGTGTTGGAATTTTATATGGGCTAGGAAACTATTCTTCCTCTTGCAACTATACTTTCATGCAAAAGAAGTTGACTATTATATAGGAAAGAATGGGTCCTGGTTTCAGGATATTTAGTTGTCATTCTTATTTAGCCTCTCTATTCTATTCAAAGCCTATCTGTGATTCAGCAAATCAGAGAATTGCTGGTTTTGAGCATTTCAATGAAAAGAAGTATTGGGCTGTGAGAGATGATATAGGACTTATGTGGTAGAGGAAGATGAGAAGATACAGAACTGAGGTGAGCATCCTTTGTTCTCATGATGCTAATCAGACAACACAGAATGTCCATCTTACTGAATAATGCTCATGTAAAATTGCTAGAGTGGTGCTTTAAAGGATGGTGTTTCCTGGAGCTAGGGTTGACTCTCATAATTTGTTTAAAGAAGCATGTTTTCTTTCCACATCCTACATCTAATTAGCATTTCCCCCCATGGTGTAATACAGTCTTGTTCATCAAAAGATAACTGCCTGAAAAACACTTGTAAATTAGTTCTGAGAGCCTGCCACACCAAACTCTGCCTCTCCATCACCGCTTTTCTTTGGTGTCATATTATCTTTTAATGAAAGTAAAAGCAAACAGTCAGGCTTTTATTTTGAATAATTCAAATGAATTCTTCCATGTCTCAGAAGGCAAGCTTCATTAAATCCACACCAAGCTCAGGGATGGAAGCCTTAAAGGCTCGATGTCTTGATAGCATATTCTTTGGCATACTGAAAGTGACCATCACAAATGGAGAAAGAACACCATTAGGATCATTATCCTTGACAGCAAAGAAGCCCACACTTGCCCATCCTGAGGACGTTCCTTGCATCCTCCCTTGGTGCTATGCTTTCAAGGGCAGCTCTGGTCAATCTCTCAGGAAATGTGGCTCCAGGAATTTCAGTGTTTATCTTTCAAGCACCGTATCCAGGAGACTACATCAGACTTAAAGCAGATTGATGAAGCTGTGCTGCAAGGAAGTACTTCATCATATGAACTTAGCCCCGAAGCCACAGTGCCTTCTGTCTGCTCAGCTAAGGTGTGGCCCACATACTTACATGTCACTCTACCTTACAAGGAGCTACTTTCAGGGTTATTGCAGAATTTGTTCCTTTTTTTTAAAAAAAGTTATTTTATTTTTATTTATGCGTATGTGTATTTCTCTCTGTGTGTACACATGTGCCAGTGGAAGCCAGAGAGTGCATCAGATCCCCTGAAACTGTAGTTAAAAGCCTTTGTGAGCCATCCAACCTGGGGATGTGGAACTGAACTCCAGTCCTCAGCAAGATGATCAAGTCCTCTTAGCTCATGAGCCATCTCTCTAGTCCCAGAATTTGTTCTTGATGAAAAGCTAGGTGCACTGCAGAACCTGACGTCCAGACCAGACCAACTGGATTGTGTGAATTATCCAGCCATGGGAGTATTTTGATATGCATTTCTTAATCATATGTTTATGCTTTTGTTCATAAATTATATATAGAATGTGGTTTCATGATTAATTAAATTGAAGATGATTCACATATAAAATAATAACTATCTTTTTGAGACCAGGCTCTTTGGGGTTGAAAAAAAATGTTTTGAACTTGGATTTGGGTAATTTGAACATAATTTTTTTAAGGATTTACTAAAACACATTGAATCATGTACTTAAAATGGGTGGATTTAATGATATCCTAAATAATGTCTTAGCAAAACTGATTTTTAAAAAGTGATTAGTTGGCTTGATTTCCTACATGTTTGCTATGAGGGAGGTTTTTAAAACTGTGCTAAACTCTATGTTAAATATAGATTTGTTCACTATGTACTATGATTCAATTTCTTTCTATTCACAGGATCCCACCAAGCAGCCCCCAGAAAAATAAAACAGTTTGCAAGTTTGCTAATGAATATTGGGTACCACAGAGAACAGAGGGAGGTTTTTATATTAAACTGCTAATAACAAATAGCAGCATGTTGGTGAATAACCTTTTCCTATTAGACTGATAATCGCATAGAGGTAATTAAGATAAAGCTAAGGCTTTGAAGGGAGTCAGACAGGTAAATCTTGTGTTAAGATGCTTAATGACTCAACTAAGAGAGTAGGCCCTTTTTACTGGGCATATGACATTGTGGTGACAGACCCACCAGAAGCAGTGCAGGAAGACATCTGAGGAGTAGGTAGTTACAGGGTACCCTAGTCACAGACAATAGGCAACCATCCAGTCTAATGGTAATTAGTTTCAAGTATGTCCACAATTTGAGTTCAAAATGCTATTGTTGTTATACAAGAAAGAAAACCAAGGAGACTGGCATGATAGTCTACTAAGATATCGAAATGCATACAAGAACAGCAAACAATGTCATTCTAAAAGCATTAAATAACAGTTGGAGGACTAGTTAGGTAGCTCAATGGTAAAACATTCTCAAGGGTCTGAATCCAATTCTAGGTTCACTAAATAGAACAAATAAACAAAAACCAACTGTGCTGGCTCTCAGGAACAAAGGCAAACCCCACTTCTAATACTGAGACAGAGAGCCAAATTGAGTTAAGTAACAGACCAAACTTAATTTGCCTTGCCTCGGCTCCCTTTTCCCAGAATGCTGTCTGGAAGTTAAGTTAGAAGGCACCAGCTGTAGGAAAAGGAGAGTGATGGAGTGTGAGCCCAAAGTATTGTTGTGTACTCTGTAACTGGGATGCTCAACCCCACAGCAGAGAATTTAGCTATTTATGCTGCTTGCTTTTTGTTCTTCCTCTTTGGCAGACATTTCCCTCCTCTCCCTTTTCCTTTTTTCTTCTTTCAATCATTACACACCCTCCAAGAAGTTTGAAATACACTTTCCAACATTAACTTTCTTACAATAAAACTGAGGTTGGGGGAACATAGTCTGCAAAGTTATGTGTTTCTAAACGAATTTACGGAAAATTGGCTATGACACAGTGTTCATATTAGTAACCATGGCCCAGACTTAAATATTTAGAAAACTAAACAGGATGGGGTGAGTGTGACTGTCATTCCAGAACTTAGGAGGCTGAGGCAAGAAGATCGTCACAAGTTCATAGCTGTTAGCTCAATATAGCAAGTTTGGAGTTGAGGCTAGCCAGGGTTATTGGGGGATCCTATCTTAGCACGATAGATAGATAGATAGATAGATAGATACATAGATACATAGATACATAGATACATAGATACAGATACATAGATACATAGATACATAGATAGATTCATAGATAAATAAGTATATAAATGGTGAGATAATGATAATGAACTTCAACCTTAAATTATTACTGGTGTTCAGCCTGGCATTGGTGGCGCACGCCTTTAATTCCAGCACTTGGGGAGGCAGAGGCAGGTGGATCTCTGTGAGTTTGAGGCCAGCCTGGTCTCCAGAGCGAGTGCCAGTATAGGCTCCAAAGCCACACAGAGAAACCCTGGCTCGAAAAGCCAAAAAAAAAAAAAAAAAAAGAAAGAAATATTACTGGTGTTCAAGCAATTCTGTTGATGCACACAAGCCCACAGGATCTCTACAAGATGACTCAGGAGTTTACCATCCTACCAAGGAAAAGCAAAAGAAAAAAGGGAAAATCAAAGGCACGAGAGAATGGAATCTTCCATGCTTACAGCCTGTGAGTCCTCCAAACCAGAATGGAACCAGAATGAAAATATGCAGAATGATTGTCCAAAGACAATTATGTAAATCAATACAATAAATCAGGCCCAGATGTCACAGACACAATAAATCAATGGAAACTGCCAAACCACTTGTCTCAACCTACTGGATTTAATTAAAACCACCACGCAGTTCATGAGAGGTCCTGGAGTAGGGCAGGGCATATCTCTCAGGCACAACCATCCACCCAAACAGGAAATGGTTTAAAAGCTAACTGTGTTAAACTTTAATCTGTGGGCCAGATAACCATGGCAGGATTTCACATGAATCTGCAGCAATGCTCTGTTAGCCCTTCCTTGTACTCCATCTCACGTCTCAAAAGCATGCAGTCACAATTCAGTAGCCTTTGCTACTAGAATAGAAGTGCCAGGGAAAACGCTGTAGGAATATAGACTACCTGGTCCTTGTGACAGAAAATATAACTACCATCAAGAGCAGTCTAGCCTATTCAATCAGAATCCTAAAATGAGAGGTGATACTGTGCCTGGTGAATTCAAATTTTCCCAAGACATCCTGATCCTACTTGAGTTATTCAGAAAGTACAAAATGAACAAGGACAAAAATGAAAAGACTTCCAAATTATTGTAAATTCATGAAGCTGACAAAAGACAAGGGCCAAGAAGTTAGAAATATTGCTGATGGGCCAAGCAAGGTGGTTCATGGGGACCAAGTGAGCTCATTCCCTGAATCCATGTGAAGGTTGAAAGATGAAAATGGTTTCACAAAGCTGTTTTCCATCCTTTACCCATGTGTTGTGGCATATGCATACACACACACACACACACACACACACACACACACACACACACACCATGTACATATATGTACAATAATAATTCATAAATATTTTTAAAAGGAAGTACCATTGGTCCATCAGTAAAAAAAAAAAGTCTCAAGTTTATGTAATAGACAACAACACTCAGTCCTCAGTGTTGATGGAAGGAAAGCAGCAGTCTTCACCATGCGCATGCTCGGCCATTGGTGCCTTCCTGGAGGATCTTTGTGCACCCTTGGATCTGTTTTATAATGCATTTTGCTTGTTGTTGTTGTTTTTTGGGGAGGTTTTCTTGCCTAGCCTTGTTGACTTTTTTTTTTAACTTATTCTGTTTTATGTCCAATCTTAGTGGAGCAGAAATCTGCTGCCGCAAGCCATCTTTATTAACAGCTGCCTCAGGTGCTGAGCAGGCTCTGGCTTTAACAGCATCTCTAAGCAGACAGGCAGAGAGCTTGTTAATAGGCTTTCTCAACCCTTTGGCTTCTGGGAGATGTAAGTGGATTATGGAGGTCTGTTTGTCAGGCTATCTTTTTACATCATTGTCTGAGTAATTGCCACACAGGTCTATGGTTTTGGCCTAATTAACAAAATGCATGAAATCCTAAGCACAGGACTTATATTGATTGGTCCTCTCTGTGGGAAGTTTCTCAACTCCCATGACTCCTGTTTCAGACAGATGTTCCTCATGATGTCACCCACGGGACTTCAGTCTGTTAACATACCAAGGACTCATCTTAGTACTTTGAGTTACTCAAAGCACCAGAAGGAACCGTATTAATTGGTGTAGTTTAAGAAAATCAGTTACCTCAGTGTAACAAGAAATCTCATGAAAATGTTCATGCTTGACTACTACAAAACAGCCAATTTTTTTCACAGAATTTAATCCATGAAAAGTAGTTTCAATAGGAAAAAACAAAAAAAAAATCAAAAAGCACAAAAAATAATTAGGTAGCCGAAGAAAAAGATTTTTATCACTGAAGGAAACAATGTAAATGAAGGTGAAGGAGGTCAGAATCATGCAAGAGTTCATTTACTGTTCAACTTTTCATGAAGTAGATAAACATTTGGACAAAGTTTTGGAAGCACATGGGAAGACACTACTTTAGGGCCTGGGATAAATGAGGGGGTCACGAAGAGGGGATCTATGTCCCTATTCTCATGGAGCTTTTCCTATGAAAATTGTCACATTCTCTAGAAATCCAAGTATTGAGCCTAACAACTAATTCCAGTCTAGAGTATACAGATTTTTAACATCTCAGGGACAGTTCCATAGAATAAGAAACACTACTTGGTGACTTAGAAGGTTAAACTGGCCATGGAAAAAATTAGGCCTTGTTCATCACTGTTATAAAATATTCAGTAGGTCTGTGTTTTAAATTCTACTATGGATGTATTTTTGGAGTTTGGTAAGACTTAGGGTCTGGGAGGTCTTAAGGACCTCCAATTTAAAATGAATGTAGGACAGATTTTTAAAAATTCTTTATGTACTTATACATACACATAAATTAATGTTAGTAGCCAAGAAATTACTCCATAACAACTGACAGGTTAATTATTTCTGAACTCAGCTATAGAAACATAAATAAAATTGAGCTTAATTAGAAAAAAAAACTTGAAAGTCCTGGGGATATGCTGCATTTTGTTCCCTTCCCCCTCTCTCTCAGAACTAAAGGAAATGGTAGTATTTTAAAAATTTGAAAAAGATATCTAGAAAGTCTTGGGAATCTGTGCTGATTTGGAGCAAATGTCACATCTGGCTACATGTACATAGTTGAGAATTTATCAACATGATACTGAAGTCATGAGCAACGGGACTTGAACCCACCATGTGTTAACCTTCCCCCTCCCTGCTAACCATTCAAGATGATGGTCAGATCTATGTCTTCAAACCGAGCAAGTAAGCAAACATTGGGCTGAAATGCAACTGTGACACTTTTGTGGGTCTCCAGATTGATGAGTTAAACAGAATATGCCCACTAGCCTAAGACGTTCTTCAGGTGAGGAGCATAACCTATGCCAAGGAGAAGCAACCCCTCCCCCAGCATCTCGTCCTGCTAGCCACTGGGGAACTGTGAAATAAATGGGAGAGATTGTCTCCTCCTTCTGATCAAGGTCAGTAGGACAGCAATGCCAGTGATCAACACAGGCCACTGTCTGTTGAGAGGTCTTTTTGTTCAATGCCCTTTGCTTATGGCTTGTACCTACCTCCTCTTCAGTCTTAACAATGTGACTGCAGAAGTAGTATTACCTTTGTTTCTATTTTATCTCCATGAGGATACAGAGGGTCCCAATCATTTCAAGATTGCCAAACCAATAAGGAATGGGATCAGAACCTAAACCTAGAACCAACTCCAAAGCTGATGCCCTTAGCCACAGCTCTAAATCTGCCTAGAGCCTTGACTGACACTGGGAGGATTGGTGGTTATAGAGCAAGGAGACTGATCCATCACCTTTTTGCAGCCCTTTGTTTTCTTTGAGGTTTGCAGACGACTGTGTTTGAGGTAAACTGGTTATCACCTGCCTGAACACCAGTGATTTACAATTATTTCTTTATTAAGAAAATGCTCAGTGTGAGAGTGATCTCCCTCTGAAAAGATGCCAACAGAAAGGCCTTGTCAGTTTTTTTTTTTTTTTTTTTTTTTTTTGGCAGAGATGCATCTAAACACATGAAAACGAGTTTAAACACTATCATTTATGCATAATTCTTTCTTGGCATCATTGCATACTTGCCACAACTTGAAGCCAGAAAACACTTATTCCTACTTTTCTTACTTGAGAAATAAGCCAGCCTTAAGTGGATCTAATTCCTTCCCAGAAGAAAAACAGCCTTGTCAGGACTTGGTAGTGTATGCTGTGTCGGAAACATCAAGGATCCCATTTAATACACAGCTGCGAGGACTCCGTGAGCTGGGGCTCAGCCAAAGCTCTGTACCCACGGAGATCTGGAGTCTGGAATGACGAACATGCTGCTGCTTGTGGTGAGGGCCACAGGCATAATAGATGGCCATATCTCCATCAAACTCAGGCAGAGCCTACAGAAACCATTCATCCAACTGCTTCTATGCTAAACATCCCAAAATGGACACAAAATGATGAGCTGTCTTAATGGAAAGGGAGGGGGTGGGCGGAGGACATTTCAGGAAACAGAAGAGTGTAAGAGGCTGGAAGTCCTTTTTGCAAAGTCCTGCTCTGGCTGATTTACTGCCAGGAAGCCCTCTTGCTGCAAATAGTTCATAAAGCCTGTGACCTGAGTACTTACCCATGGGACCACAATAACATTTATCTAGCATAAATTAATGTGTTTCAGCCACTAATTCAATTTGGCTGTCTCATTCTTTTGGCTTTGGCAAAGCTTAGCCTTGCTATAAAGTCACTCCATGACTCACACGAATGGCTGTGTTTGTTAAGGAGTCACACACCACTAGGAACAAAGAGTACT
Source organism: Cricetulus griseus (assembly GCF_003668045.3). Lineage (NCBI taxonomy): Eukaryota > Metazoa > Chordata > Mammalia > Rodentia > Cricetidae > Cricetulus > Cricetulus griseus. Next base: position 183,210,385 of record NC_048595.1, on the reverse strand, counting down.
ATTAGTCGAGTAGCCATAAAAATATACCTCCGGAGCACATTTGAAACTGTGCTAATTGAAACTTCCTCCTCAGAGGAGGCTGATCAGAGCCAGCTGTAGTAGTCAAGCAAGAACAGATTTCAACATCGCATTAAAAGCCCAGAAAGTTCAGCAAGAGCAGGCTCTGAGAGAAGAGCATTTCAACCTGAACAAATGCTCTCTAATTGGCTCCTGAGACACAGAAAGAGTGCTGGTGACCTTCTCTTGAAGAGCCTGGAAAGAAACTTCTCCACAAGTAAGATCTGAAAACAACAACAACAGCAACAACAACAAAAAACCTGTACTCCAGTTCTAAGACTGTGTTCAAGGAGCGTGCATGGAAAACCGCAAAAGCTGTATGAGCTCAGCGAAGAAGTGGAAGATTGTTCTAGAACAGACCATGTGAGTTTGTTTGGCAAAATAGCTTTTTTAGGGTATCCCATTAGTATTAAAAACAAAACCAAAGCATAGAATTCACAGAGAAGAAAACAAACATGATCCAAAGAAGAAACCAATCTCTGGACCCCTCTCAAGAAAACACAGGCTGTATTTTTAAACATCAAGAGAACTGTCTGTTCCTCCTTGCAGGGTTCTGCCAAGATATCAGAATGTGTTACCAATGAGTGCATCGTTGGGCCCACAGAAGAGGTGGGTGATCATATTTTTGTTCATTTTACTTGAAAGAAATTTGTGCAACTGTAGAGAAGCAGTCCCTAGTGGATAAATATAAGTAATATATGACTATCAAATATGTGAATTTTATTTAATTTAGGTGAGGGGGGTGCCAGGAAGTGTTACAGGCACGTTTTGCTTTATGACACCTTTAGGTAATGTATAAATTAGGAAGGGTTACAGGTTTTTTCCATTTATTTACTTACCGATTTAATGGCGTGTCTTGTTTTATAACAGACTCCCCTTGATTCCTCGAGATACAGGGTGGGCGTGGCTTATTTATGTTGAAATAGAAAGGCTCATTATGTCTTGTGTTGCCAAGGGACAAGAGTTGCTCTACTTAATATATGAATTACAATGATTATCCTGGAGAGTATAGTCTTGGCTTCGCCAATAACAAGAAAGTTAAAATTTTGCTACGTTTTTACCCTTTTTGGAATGAAGCAAATAGCTAAGCTCTTCTTGTGTGTTACTATTCCTTTTACTCCTCATAAAATATTTTAAGCTAACTCTCTGGGTTTGGAAGCAACATGAAACAAAGAATCCAGACAAAGGAAGAAATTTTATATTTACAACATCATATAATTCTGCTCTGCTGCATTTTTATGCTTGAATATGTGCATCCAGAGTTTGGTTGACTGACACAGAATGTCAACTATGGAGCTCTGGGCATGGGCTTCTGGACTTTTGTGGACATCAAAAGCATCTGCTATACTGTATCTCCCCACAGAATCATTCCTTCTACAGCGAGATTCACATTCCCTTGCTATGTTCCTTGGATTTCATGCATCTTGCTTATTCAATTGCTGTAGACGCGGGTGAGGCTTACATTTAGTGGAGAAAGGAGTTGGGGAGTTTGGAAGTTGCCAAGGTTTGAAAACCATCCTTTCTTTCATCTTTGTTCACCCTTGGCTTGTAAAATTGTGCATACTGACAGCATGTGGGCAGCTGTTCTCAAGAGGGAGGGCTCAGTGACATCTTCTTGTTTCTCCCATGTCATAGATGAGTTCTAACTGTGGCTGGAAAGACATGGGTCACACAAGCACACAAGGGGTGTCTCAGTAGGCTATTTTGCAGTGGTGGTAGCAACTCAAGAAACAATCCACAAACTCAGTGAATCAAACCACAGCAGACAAAGACTGCTTGCCCTAAGTATCATGCCAGGATCTAAGCATGATCTCTCTAAGTTGAGGAACAGTCTAGAAACCATGGGCTTCCATAAAGGGTAAGCCCTGCGAGTCAGCTCTTTATTGTAGAATAACTTTTTAAAAAATTCATCATGAAGAACATGGGAAAAAAATACTATACAAGAAGTGTCATAAAAGGTGTCAAATAAATAGCAGACTCCTAAGTTGATGAGCTGTAAGAACTAAAATGTCAGTGTAGAATACTGCAGGGCCATCTTGTTAATAAAGTGATCCCTCCTGCTTCCTCAGCCAAGCATTGTAGTTACACTTCTCACATCCCCTGGAGGTGTGTGGTCAAGACTAAGGAAAGGGAATGAATGGATGGCACAAGATTAAACAAACAAACAAACCAAAAACAGAAACAGGAAAAACAAATAAAAAAGCTTCCACAGCTCTTGTCTTGGACATCTACACACACACACACACACACACACACACACACACACACACACACACAACATTTGACATTTTCTTTGTTTTAAGTGCTCTTGGTAAATGAGAATGGCAGAGTTCCCACATGTTGTCCTCACAATGGTAATGATTAGAAAATATAGGAAATTTTATTATAATGTGTATTTGTTCAGAGACACCTAATAGCCAACAGAACTAGAAAGAATTTATTATAGGGGAACGATTTGTGAAAAGATAACTACCAGGTAGATGAACCATGTTGTACATGGGAGTGATTTCTCGAGAGCTGCCAATCCTGGGTGAGGGCTAATGCAAGGCATCAAAGATGAGTGAGACTTTGTGTAAACAACTTGCAAAACTCTAGACACAAAACTGAAAGTCTAGGGACTACTGGAGGTTAGGAGACCCATGCACTCAATGCTAGGACATTAAACACTAACCTGGGTGTGAACCTGCTGTTGCAAGGACTGACCGCAACCTCTAATCACTTTGATTCCCACCCCCTTGGCAATTGCAGTTACTCTGGCTTGCTAGTGCCACCAGTTGTCAGCTAAAATTACCTGTGAAAACTATACTTATTCATCTTTCATTAGGCAGTTTACTTTCAGATTAAGCTTATTAAGATAAAATTTATAGTCAGGTAAATTCTTCTATTTGACTGTACATTTCTATAAATTTTGACAAGTACATACAGTCATGTAACTCTAGGATGCTAAAGACTGCTGGGGCTGGAGAGATGGCTCGGGATATGTGTGTTATTCTTTCAGAAGGCTAGAGTTGATTTCTCAGCACCCATGTCAGATATCTCACAGCCTTTTGTAACTGTGGCTCAAGGGGATCAAATACTCTCTGGAGCCTCTGAGGGCACCCACATATATGTGCACAGACATATCACATAAATTTTAAAAATAATGAATAAACATTTTAAAGATATAAACTTCATTTTTCTTCTTTGTTGTTGTTGTTGTTGGTTGCTTGGTTGGTTGTTTTTTGTTGTTGCTGGAGCTGAACTCAAGGCCTCACCTTACACTAAGCAGGCATTCTTCCACTGAGCTAAAGTCCCTTTTTCATCTCCTGGTTTTCCCTCGTATCCCTTTGGGATCAGTCCATGTACTCTATACTTTGTGTATGGTAACCACTGACTCAACTTTTGTCTCTATAATTTCATCTTTTCTGAGATGTTGTATATCTGGATTCATGCCATTTATTTATTTAATTTAATTAATCTATTTACCTCCCTATTTACTTACTTATTGATACATACACTGAGAACTGAACCCCGGGTTTTGCACATGCTGGGCAAGTATTCTAGAAATGAGTTACAACCCTTGTTTATCATACTGTCCCTTGAGGATAAGTCCACTTAGCAATGATGCACTAAATAAGTCCATGCTTTCTTAGGTGCATTGCTGTTCTGTTTATGACTGAGTAATGTCTTATTGTGTGGATGCACCATAGCTTATCTTTTATTAGTCTGTAGATATTGAAGTGGCCTCAAGAATGAGACCTTTAAAAAACTTAATGCTAATATTATACATATCTCTGCAGGTCTTCACGTAAACATACCTTTTTCTTTGTCCTGGGGGCAATTTGTCCCAAAAGCTCAAGTACTGATAGTTTAGTGACACTGTGGTTCAATTCTGAGTCAGAAAGTCGTTAAGTATTGGAGCCTACCTGCCCCTCACCAGTTGCAGCACATGGGAGAGAGGGCACAGCATCTCACTTGGGCAGCACACTAGAGCTGACTGTTGGCAGGGGTGCAGGTGAGCCAAGTCTATGGGTGTGAAAGCAGGACAGTTGTCCCTGCCCCTTCCCTAAAATGACATGGAATGGCAAGGTGAAAGGAAATATGTCCTCTCCCCAACCCCTTGCCACCTGTGACAGGCAGAAGAGCTGGCCTCGGGGGCATTCAAAAGGAATAGGTGGCCCTGCCAAACAACACTGAATGGACTTAAGGGGTTGTATTTATATATCCATCCCTGTATGTATGTGTTAATAATAACTAGGGTAACAGAAGCCATGAATTTGAAAATAAGGAGCACATAGGAGGTGTGAGGGGTGGCAGAAGGAGAGGAAAATGATGAAATTATATGTCAATTAAAATAAGTAAAAGGGAGAAAAAGTAAACACTTAAGAATAAGTAACAAATATTAAATTAATCTTGACCTAAAGGCTCAGGCCTGTAATATCAGTTATTTGGAAGAGTGGATCAAGGCTGAAATAGGCAAATTAGTGAGATTGTCTCAAAAAGTGAAAAGGGGCTGGATATAGGTCAATGATGGATTTCTAGCTGAGAGAAGGAGGTGCCAATGAAAGCATAAGAAGCACATAGAACACTAAATAGACTGGAACTGAAAAGAAATTCTTCTCGGCACATAATATTCAAAACACTAAACATACAGAACAAAGAAAGAATATTAAAAGCCACATGAAAAAAAAACAAGAAAAATATGAAGGAATACCTATTAAGGTAACACTTGACTTCTCAATGGAGACTATAAAATCCAGAAGGGCACGGACATATGTTCTACAAACTTTAAGAGACCACAGATGCCAGCCCAGACTGCTATACCCAGCAAAACTTTCAATCACAGTAGATGGAGAAAACAAGAAATTTTGTGATGAAAACCAAATTTTCTTCCAATTTGTGTGTCTTCCAATCCAGCCCTATAGAAGGTGCTAGAAACAAAACTTCAACATAAAGAGTCAGCTGCACCCCAGAAAATACAAGGGATAAATAATCACAGACCAGACCATAAAATGCAAAGAAGGGAAGCACACACAACACACACACACACACACACACACACAGAGAGAGAGAGAAGAGAGAGAGAGAGAGAGAGAGAGAGAGAGAGAGAGGGAGGGGAGGGAGGAAGGGAGGAAGGGGAGGAGGGAGAGAGAGAAAGAGAGAGCACAACAAAATAACCAGAAACCAGAATCAACAAACACTGCTTATTGAAAATTTTCAACATTAATAGTCTCAATTACCAAAAAAAGACACAGATTAACAGGATCCATTCTTCTGTTGTATCCAAGAAAGACACCTTAACATCAAGCATAAACATCATCTCAGTATAAAAGGATGAAAAAAGATATTCTAAACAAATGGACCTAAGATTCAAGCTGCTATGGCCATTTTAATATCTGGTAAAATGGACTTTGAATCAAAACTATTCTGGAAAGACCGGGAAGGATACTACATACTCATCAAAGGAAAAATCCACCAAGAGGACACTGCAATTCTTAAATCTATGCCCTGAACACAAGGGCATTCAGGTTCATAAAAGAAACACTACTAGAGCTTAAAGCATACATTGACCCTCACACGCTAATAGTGGGCGACTTCAGTACCCTACTCTTGACAATAGACTGGTCATCATCTGAGTCTGTATTTACTTGTGTCTTTTCTTGTGCCCCCCCCCCCGCGCGCTTTGGTTTTGTTTTGTTTGTGTACCATTCCTATGTGTTTTTGTTTTTTTATCTTGCATCATCCCTTAGATGTCTGTGTCTTTTCTAACGAGAGACAGAAATGGGTGTATACAGGTAGGAGAGAAGTGAGCAGTAACTAGGAGGAGTAGAGGGAGGGGAAACTGTAATCAAGATAAATAAATAAATCTAGTTTTTCAATAGAAGAAAAATAAAAACTAAATTACAACAAATTATGGAATTATGAGAGACAACATATGATCATATGTGGATGACATGATAATCTATATATGAAATCTAACATAATATAGATACAGTGGATCAGCAGTTAAGCATTTGTTTTCCAGCACCTACTGACTCATAACCCCCAGTACCAGAGGGTCCAGTGACCTTCTTTTGGGCTCTCTGGCACTGGCATACACCTGAGAACACTCATACACACATATGCATTCATACACATCAGTAAAATAATAAAGTAAAACCTGGGAAATAGACTATCAGAGTTAAAACGAGAGTTTTGTAATTGCTAGAGTCTAGTACCAACATTAAAAAGCAAAATCACCTGAGAATTAACTCATTAATACTGAATTTAATAATGTAACAAAGATATCATTCACAAGAGCATCAAACATTTAAGGTAAATATAATTAAGCTCTAATTAAAGATGGATGATATAGTTAAAAATTGGCCTATAACCAAAATCATATTCTTGAAGCCTGAGTTAGTGAAATATAACAAACTTGTGATTGGAAAATTAAATTTTTAGAGATAAAAATTTTCTCTAAATTAATGCCTAAGTTTAACCATACTTCAAGAAAATTCAAATCTATTTCTTTTTGTCACCAATGTGACAGCTAATTAAAACACTCAAATGGAAGAGTAAAGGGCAAAGACAACTAAGGCAATTTGAAAGAACAATAAGAAGCAATAATTTCCTGAGGAGATATCAAGACTTAGCAAAAAGCAATGAAGGTATAATATTCCAGGTGGTGGCAAAGACATGTAGAAAATGGGTCAAAATAGGGGCCCTAGAAAGAGAATTACACTTAGCTGGAAAATTACTTGAGAGAGGTAAAGAAATGGCTACACATTCCCTGAATGCTGATAGGCCTACTGGGTATTCAGACTGTGCAAAGCCCTATATTGCATTTGAGTAAAAATGCAATTTAGATAAAACCCTACATTTGAAAGAAAAACTTTGTGTCTCTCAGAAAGAAATATAACAGAATGTTTTTATGACCCTTGGTTAGGGAAGCCATTTTTAACATATGGTGTAAACAGCATTTGCACAAATGAACGTACTGTCAAATTTGACTACATCCAATTGTATTTACTTTTCAGTATGATGCCAATTGTAGAGTGTAGTAAGTCAGAATCAGGGAGACGGTACTGGGGAACTCAGAAACAACAAAGAGACAATGCACAGAACAGGAAGAATAAATCTGAAAGGGATAAAAGAGTAAATGTTGTATAATGTTTCATATATGTACATATGCCTTCATAATACATATGATATCACTTTCATTAAAATAGATAAATAAAAATGGAAAAATTGGACAGCAGTCCATACCTATGGTATTAGTAGGCATTTCTTAAGTCTGAGAACACACCAATTGCTTTTCAGGCTGAGAAATTGTAAGTCCTCATAGAGTGGTTTCAGAATTTAAACTGATGTAATTATTTCGAGAGCACTTTGTTAAAATGGTAAAAAGTTTAACTGTGTGTTCTCCAAGGACAGAACTCCTGCCTGGTAAATGCTATGGGACTTCTTTCTTCAGGCTGGGGTCATGGACTATGCTTCCTTTCAGTCTGGGCTATTCAGATTTTTTATCAGCGTATTCTCTATTTAATACCAACTTGTTTAATGTCAACTGGTATCCACATAACCATGTTCAGATGTTGAAATCCTAACCCTTATTCTTTAGAATATGGCCTTTAATGTGTAATTAATTCAAAATGAGGTCTTTAGTGTGGACTTTGGTCCAATAGAATGAATAAAAAGAGGAGACCAAGATACTCACATGTCACAGAAAGAAAAGTTTGTGATGCCACAGAGGGATATGGATCACTTACAAGACAAATAGAGAGGTCTCAGAAGAAATGAATCCTAGAGGCACCTTAATGTCAAACTTCCAAACCTTCAGTAGTGAGAAAACAGCCTTGGTCAAGCCTTTCAAGCTATGGGTACGTTGTTATGGCGGTCTAGAAAACTAGGACAATGTGATAGAAAAAGTTCCTTGAATGTCCAAGGGCTTATGTGATGGTATACCCTGGTGTGAAAACCTGCATGTAGGATCTCCCACCCAGCACATGGGTACTAGGAGAGAAGGTGTGCTCACTTCAGCCCTTACATCCAGAGACTTAGTTGTGTACAGAGTAGCACAGTACAAAAGTGATTCCACATAAAGTGAGTGTAGAGTGGAAAAGCAGTTGTAGCAGCATGGTGTGCGTGTGTGCGTGAGTGCGTGCGTGCGTGCGTGCGTGCGTGCGTGTACTTACACCAATATATGTAAATTGTATAAGGTTTCAATATGGAAAATGTAATGCAACTCTCCCATCTGTGCCATTGTGGTGACTTATGAGAGAGGATGGGGATGGATGCAGCATGTGTAGGATTTTAAAATTGTAGGCCCCCATTGCTTCTTTAAGCTTTACCAATTTTAGAAAAATTCATTGTGAGGCTGGAGAAATGACTGCAGGGAGGACCTGAGTTCAGTTCCCAGTGCCATGGCCTGTGACTCCAGCTCAGGGAGATTCAACACCCTCTTCTGGCTTCCAAAGGGATTCACAGAGACATACATATATGTAAACACAAATTTTTAAATCAAGTTTTTAAAAGGAAAAGACATAGCAAATCTGGCAGTGTTTTGATATATATTAAATGTGGATAGTGAGGAAATTTGTGCTAATTTATTCCCCTTAGTTTTATTAATATTTTGACTCTTTCACTATGAGAAAGGGTCATTCTATATTTGATTATGTGACAGAACAAACCAAGTTTAGAAACAGTGTTTTTCCCATAGAAGGACTCACTGTTAAATGACAGGTGACTGCTGACGAATTTAGGGAACTGTTTGCAGAACATGGTTCATTGCCTCTCAGGGGTCCTCCTTCCCCTCTGGCTGGACTCTAGCTAATGCCTCAAATTATGTGCATGCCTTCTCTGCTGCAGCTGTGTGCTAATTCTAGACTAAACCCCTCAAATTAGCAACGGATAATCGTATGCTAATTAAAACAGGAGCACAAAGCAGTTTTTCCAGAAGCAATGTGAAAAAACCTCACTGATTATTATCTGTGTACTTATTATCTGTGTATACTATAACAATTTTAGAGGCTCATTAAAGATTCTTAGAAGAAAGCATGCAGAGATAAACATGGGCAGAGTCTCTCCTACAGTAATGTTGAAGCTGCTTCTCAGTTTTGGACCGTGCACAAACATGGGTATTTCTGGTTCTCGTCCCCTCCCCTTCCTCCCCCTCCAACCCTCCCACAGGAAAAAAAAGACAGAGCAAATACTTCAAAACAACATAATCATCCCGACAAAGTAAAATATCTAAAGCACAGAAACTTTTATTGTGTTTTCATTACATAATTATTCACTCTCTCTTTTTAAACTTGATGTTATCATGATTTGGGGTAAATGGAATTATATGAGTTCTCTTTTTAAAAAAAATCAGTTATGAATTCCATTAGTTCTTAAATTACTGAGAAGTGATGATGGTTGAGAGGACATTGTATATCTCAGTATCAAGTTGACAGAGATATAACTGCAAGTTCTTAAATAGTTAGAAATTCCAGACCTGTAGCACATGCCTTGATCCTAGCATTTGGGAGGCAGAGATAGACGGATCTCTATGAGGCCAGCCTGCTCTACATAGCAAGTTCCAGGAGAACATGGACTAAAAAAACTGGGATGGTGGTAGTGGTGCTTATATCTGTTAATGCTAGCAAAATGACAGAATGTTCTGCAATGTTAACATCATAATTAACTATCTAAAATTGTAACCAGAATAATTCAAAGAAATATGAACTAACAAAACTTATGCTTTGACATACATTACCAAAAAACCCCCCAAATTTTTGAATTGTGCATGTTCCTGTATAAAGTGATATTCAAAAGGCAAGCTTATAAAGTCACCCATGATAGGTTTGAACACTTAAGTATGCTAATATGTAAATAACATATGTAATACATGTGACTCAAAGAGTGTGTCGATGGAAGTGCTTAAAAAGAGAGATACATAATATGAATGGCATACTGTACCTTGCCTATGGAGATTGAGTTAGTGTCTAAACATGATGAACAATTATAAAAACATAACTTACTATGGAATTCTACTTGTAGCCCTTCAGTAGAGATGGAGACAGTTTTAAAACTTACTTCTAACTTTTTGGTTTACAAAACCAAATTATATTGGTGGTTTCTGATTTAGAATTAATTTGGGGAATAATTTAGACAGATCTTGATTTATTCAGTTTTTATTTTATTAATCCTCTCATATTGAGTGTGCAATAGATACTGTCATTCATTAAGGAAACACAAGAACTCCTATTGTATCATTCATTATGTTATGTTAGAGTAAAGGGCAAGTGTAAGGATGAATATGGGGAGGAGAGGCTTTGGGTTAATATGCGGATGTATCTGTAGCAAATAGGGTTTGGAGTGTAGTTTTCATTTCCTCAGCCATGCCACATTTATATCTATCCCACCCAAATGTCTGCAGCCATGAGATCAGTGACAAAAACAGTGCTTGACAAACAAGAGATGGAATGACAAGCCTGCTATTTATTTGCCTAAATCTATTCTAATGGGCCTGGCAGTGCTAGTCTCATTAATAGAGGGACCTTTCTTTCCAGACGCCAGCTGGAATAATAAAGGCAGCTATGTGACATTTAAACAGTCATCGCTTTGCTGTCTGTAGATGATTCTGTTTCTGATACTTACCATTTACAGATGAGAGAGAGAGCCGAGCAGGAAGAGTAAAGTACAGGGAGCTCTAGGGTTAAAGGCAGCAGCATGCATGCGAGGGAAAGTATTTATGTCTAAGCTTGTGAACATTTATTTGAAGCATTTATGCAATTGTACTTTGGCCCTGTGACAGTCCAAGAGTTGGTAGAAATACATCTGTTGTGCTTTTCTTGAATAGGCAAAAATAAATTGTAACTGGGGGATGCTGCCTTCTGCATAGAAATATACATCTTTGGAAACGTCCTGTTCCACACAAGTGAGATGCATGCAGATCTCCTCTGAATGTCTAGCAAAACATCGACTTATGCCAATGCCTCTGTTTCAGTGCACAGATAATGACCACAGAAACCTACATTTGGAGATCAGGCCTCACACAACATGGAATAACCCTAAGAACAGATTAATTAAAATCTTTTGCAATAAGAATTTGTCTGAAATCTCAAACAGACAAAATAAAAAGTTTCCAGGAGGGGTTTCTACCTTTCCATTTCTTGTTGAGAGGGAAAAATAGGAAACCAAGACACAGATAATGGCCTGTATGACATATATAGTATATTACTTGGCTGGCCAAGCTCTTCTGTCCCTCCAAAGTTCTGGTTGGAATTTTAATGGGTTCCAATTTTACTTGGCTCAGTTAATCAGTTCCCACTAGGTAAGCTTGTCCTGGGCACATTCAAACCATGGCACCAGCTGCGAATCAGCAGATTCTAAAAGCTTATTCCAATTTGCTCGTTCATTTGTGTTCTGGAACTCAAAATATAAACCAGGCTAGCCTCAAAGTTACAGAGATCTGCCTGCCTCTGCTCCTCAAGTGCTAGGATTAAAGGTGTGTGCCACTATACTTGACTATTCTGATGTTTTTAAGAATTACATTTATTCTATTTCTGCCTATCAAATGAAGTTTGGTATTTCCTGGTTTGTTAAGTTTTTTGTTTGTTTGTTTGCCCCCCAAGAGTTATTCAGTTTGAGTTATTGCATAGTACCTAAGAAAGAATGTAAGTGCAGTTATCTCACTGTGGTTGGTATGTAAAATGAATAAAAAATAGAATAATAAAAAAGGAATAAAGCTAAAAAATCAAGTGGAAAAATATATTCACCAATACTAGTAGGGTTATGAGGAGTGAATATAAGCATCTCTCAGGCTCTGTCTCCATTCACTGATGTCTCCCCATCTCTCTGTCTCCCATCTCTCTCTCTCACTTCCTGCCCTGACAGGAAATAATAAATACAAGTAAAAATTTAAAGATAAAAATATCTTAAAGGACATGATTAAGAAACAGAAAGAAATCACACAAAAGACAAGATTTCGGAAAGCCCACTTAGTGTATGTCTGTCAGCCATCTTCATGGAGCTCAGCATATCTCATCACCCATTGGTACATCGGGGGTTGACATTTGGGGTTTGGATTAAAAGCATGCCTAGATCAAATTCTAGAGGCTAATCTTACTGGGAACTAGTTGGGAAGCATGTTGCTTGCTACAGTTAGCAAACGGGGGTAAACTATGCTCCTGTTTCAAATGTTTCCAACTCCAGGATTACTCAAGCTCCAGGTGTTCTCTGGTAAACTCTTTAAGGGATGCTTTTCACATAAACTCTCCTAAATGTCTCTCAGTACATCAACATCTACTATTATAAATGTTCAGTTAGAATTGTGCCTTACAAAAATCTTTAAAAGACTGCAAGAATTAGCTAGATAACATGGGTACTTATTAAAGTTTCACATTTATGGAGTATAACCTTGGAAAATTTGATTTGGGAGGCGGTCAGGAATAGTACCTCAAATGCTATTCATAATGGGCACTCATGTGGATTATGATAAGATTTTCATAGACTGTATTCATCAACTGCCATCTCAGTAACTAGCATTTACCAACTTGATATTAGTAGTAGATTAGTGCTGAGGAAACAGAACTCAGTAACTAGCATTTACCAACTTACTGGATGGAGCAAGGGCAGGTTTTCTTATTATATTTTGACTTATGAAGGGAAGCTATCTTCAGAAAATGGTCATCTCCCTTCTGTTGCTCATATCCCTTTCCCAATTACGTCTTTAACTCAAATAGTAATTTGTCTCCTATGCCTCTTGTTATATACCTATACAATGAAATTGTATTAGAATGGCATATAACACTGTACATGGTAGATAATACCCACATTGACTCAAAAGTGCAGAATGCCAGATTCCCTGTTCTTGGTGACTTTAAGGAACAAGTTACAATAAACTTCAATGCTATTGTTTTTCTACTCAGGTTTATGGTAATTCCTTGAGAAGCTTACTGTCTCTGTGATACCTGGATAGCTAGCTCTATGATGTTGTTTTACTTGCCTTGTGAAATGCCTTTGATGAAGCACATTAAATGCCCTATGAACATTTTTCTAGGGATAAAATTGAGTAGATAAAGAGTGGAATGCTATGTAGAAATTCCCCCACAACAAATGAAACTAAGATTAAAGATCTTAGTCCTGAAAACAAGGAGGCTTTAGACTTGTCCCACTTGTTTTGGTTTGGAGATGGATTTTCCAGTGACCACACTCTTCCACTCTCTGAAAATGTAAATGTAAAATTCAATGTCATTTCATAAACACTACTTCTATGGCAATAGCTGTAATAGCAATAAAAAATATCACATTTCACAGGAAAATTGAGACCCCATTATTTTGATGCAAAGTGTGGACTTATAGTTGATGAAATTTAATGTCTATTCACTAATTAACAGCTAATTAGAATAAACAATTAGCAAATACATTACTTTCTTTTCCTTTTACTTTAAGTAGGACATGAAAATTATTAAATTGTGATTTTTTATAGTAACTCAAATATATTTTTATACCAACTTCCCACTCACATGTCTCAAATTCCATGCTGGGAAATGAGCTACAATGAGTGACAAATGATTGAAATAATACCTATCAATGTAACAAAATGGACAATAGATTCTAGCTGCTATACAGTTGACTACTGAGAAACTGATTAGGTAATTGCTAAGTGGTTTTAATTCAATTAAGAATATAAGCTAGCTGTTTTCTGAGCTGGCCACTCTGATCATCCTCCTATCAAACACATTGGCTTCTGGAGTTAATCTCATAGTGTTTTAATCCCAAACCCTGTTTCCCCACTGTATGAATGCATGAGGTTTGTCTGGTCTTCTGGATATGACCCAGAATGTTAAAAAATGTACTTTACTGGAAACAAGTGTGGGCTGGTACAATAGAGATGGACATGAGTCTGATGTAGTGAGTGCAAAGTACTTAGCACAGCATCTGCTCCAGAGTTAGGTCAGTAGAAGAGATGACTACTAATCTTTTCCATAAGGAAAAAGTCATGTGGAAAAATGCTGTTTGGAAATATAGAAAGTCTGACTTTTAAGGGTCACCTATTTGAAAACTTACATGGTTTGTTGTTTTCTTCCAATTCATCTACAGGATTCAAAAACTAAAAACAAAAACGCCCACAGGTCTGGGCAAAGAATCCTCCTAACACATCAAATTGTTGCAACTATGTACTTAGCAAACATTTCCCGTTTATTGGCAGTGGGCACTTGGACAACTGCTGGCACTCATTCTGAGTGATGATGTCATGGTAGCTGGAGGTATTCATAGTGTAGGAAAAGACTTGATTTCATGTCTATGTTATAGGCAATTGCTGCTACTATGAATGTAGACTTTACAACAAGTCTTTCTAATTTGAATAATGTGACTTCTCCCTGGATATGCTTTGATATGTTGATGTCCATGGTTATCAGCGCTGGAGACCTTTTATCTATAATAGGACTTGGATATTTAAAGTACGGTTTAGGGACTGGAGAGATGGCTGAGCATCAAGAATGCTTGCTGCTCTTTCAGAGGACAGGGTTTTGGCTCTCAGCACCCACGCTGGATAGTTTATGCCTCTAATTCCAGTTCTAGGGCATCTGATGCTGTCTTCTGGCCTCTATGGTGCACATAATGTTAACATCTATACTTTCTCCTTTTAGTTTCTTTGATGAAAATACACCACCACAACCCCCAAAAAGAGAAAAAAAAAAAAAATCAACCATGTCTGCTTTCACATTTCTCTCAAAGCTATTTCCTGGTTTGTTAACCAAATTAGACAACTATGCTCTCTCTCCCCCTACTCCTTATGATCTAAACAATTTACAGGGGACCACTTTACAAATGTCTTAAGAGAGGAGCCACCCCTGGTGCTAATTGTTTCAATGGACTGGGCATCACACTGTCAGTAAAGTGGAACATTGCTCCAAGACACTCTTAGTGAGATCCTCCTGCTTTCCAGTATAGCATTGTCTTCTAGCATATCCAGAAAGTTCTTGTCATGCTTGCTATATAGACCATTTTATACCAGTGCCATTTGCTTTAATAAACAAACAAACACAACTTCACAGAGTAGGGTAGGAGCTTCATGAGTACAGCATGGCATTATGGGGCAGTTAGCTAGACCAGGCTGGACTGGGACTCACAGAGATCTGCCTGTCTCTGCCTCCCGAGTGCTGGGATTAAAGGTGTGTGCCACCACTGCCCAGCTAACTTCCCACTTCTTACAGTAGCAATTTCAACTAAGTCAGGTTTTGGAGTCAGTGAAGGAAGGCACCACTGGAGTACTGGGACATCAACCTGAACAGTTCCATTGCATACACACAATATCTGTGTTAATTTTACAGGTCAAAACCCACAAGATAATTGTTCATGGGCTTAACACTGATGTCCCACCTTCTCTTCAAAATCTAATACTTGGGAACATAAAAGTAGGCCATTTTTACTTTTCAGTGTCACTTTTGGAAGCAAGAGAGCACCCTATCCCTTCCCACCCAGCAGGATATGTGTCTACTTCAGTGTTAGGGACACAAACAAATAGAACAAGAGACTAAAAGAGATGGGTTTGAGAGCCAGTACTCTCCTTAAGCATTGAGTGGATGGAGTACATGGAAGCACAGATTAAGAAATGTAAGATTTATGCCAATGTGTGAAGTTAGATTACAGGAATATAGATTACTTATTGTGTAACTATCATTCACGTCACTATTTCATTTGTCACATATAACTTCATAGGAACGCAATGCAAAGTTGTAATAACCTTGATGTGTCTACATCCCATATTTATACAATTACACTGTAAACTTGTTTAGTACTTAGTATACATATGAAAATCCTAAGATGTGTATATGCTTGTATGAGTGTGTGCTTACAAAATTATTTTTGCCCAGAGACCACACTGATTCTTTAACCCCAGCTTCAAGCAATTGTTTGTTGGATAAAACTTTAAAATACTTCAAAATATCTGAGCATAATCATGCTCATTTTTAAAAAATTAAATCATGGAAGAAAAAATCTTGAAATTAATGGCATTCAAGATGTTTTGATTTTCATTTGTTTAAAAAGATAAAATTATTTTTGAAAATGTTCTCTGTGAAATGAACTGGGGGAACTAGTGAAGGATGAAAGAAGCAAAAGAAAATGATTCTGTGCTTGACAGCTGACAATGATGTTTGACCAAACAGAGTCATTAAAAGGAGAAAGAAAACTTATGTTTGGAAAGCCACCCCTCCAAAAAAAAACCAAAAAACAAAAAACAAAAAACAAAAACAAAACAAACAAAAAAACCAGACTGCCACAATGGGTATAATTTCTTACTGTAGCTACTAGGTAAACCTATTGGCTATAATGAGACATAAGTAAGATAGTAACAACCTAGAAAAAAAGCAAATAGACAGCTCACTATGCACATAATAATCTTAGAAGTTACATGTTTGCTGGAGACAACAGTTTGTAAGAAACTCCAAGGTAGTTATTCTTGATGGTGTAGGCTACCATTTGCCAAACTAGGTGACACTGAGAAGTGATATACTCATGGATGCAGTCTGTATTAAGACATATGTTCTATTTTGTAAGACAATCACTCAAATAAATTTCACTATGGAATCTCTTTAAAGCATGGCACCCTGCTATCATCCTGAAGGAGCTGATGAGTATGATCTACATTAGGATTAAGTTGAAAGTAAAATTATGTTCCCAGAGGTAAAGGTATTCCTATGAGCAATGCTTAAAAGAATTCTTATTTTGATAAAATAATATTACTAATACAGGTTAAAACAAAATAATTAACATAACCAAGAGTAGACCTTACCTCAGTGAAAAACTGGTTAGTTCATAGACTAAGTAACCCTCATCTGGAGTTCCCTCATTGGGTGTCCTGGCATCTTGGGATTCAGAACGCAGATTTTAGGATATATTTTAAAAGTGCTAAAAGTATAAATAGCATTTTCCTTAGTTTTATTTTACAACACAACATATTAAGAAGAATAAAACAATGCAACAAATACATGGAAATGAAAAATGCCCTCCAACCCTGCCATCAAGAAATGAAGATTAACACTGATTATCTTCATAGGATTTTTCACTTCACCCATGAACCTGAAATCTTAGGTGGCTACATAAAATTTAAAATGAAACTATGCTTTTTATATTTGAGACCAGGTTATGTAGACCTGGCCGAACTGGAACTCTCTGTCTAGACCAGGCTATCTTAAAACTCACAGAAATTCATCTGCTTCTACTGGGCTACTAAGATTAAGGGTATCTGCTGCCCTTCCCAGTCCTATAGTATCTATTTTGAAGTGTAGATTATAGACAGCAGCATTTTCCCACTTTCTGCCTGTTCACAAACTTTGACAAACCTGTGGAACTATGTCAGCTACACCACTGTTATTGGCCACTCTTGTTACTATAAAATTTGTCCATTAGTTCTTGGCCACTGGCTCTTACTGATCCATTTCTGTTCATAAGGTTTTGCCTTTTCTAGAAATCCATGTAGGAGAAATGACACAGCACCCTGGCTTTATGCTTGACTCTCTCACATACCGGATGTGTTTAATATTCCTTCATGCTGTTTGAGTCCATAGTTCATTTATTTTGATGGCCAAGCCTTAGTATGGCTATGCCTTGCATCATGCATCCATATAGTGGTTGATGGCAAGTTTATTTTAACTTTATTTTTCCCTGTTCCTTTTATTTTCAGTTCAGTATTTTCATACATAACACTTGAAAAGACGTATGAGTGTGTGTGAGTGTGAGTGTGTGTGTGTGTGTGTGTGTGTGTGTGTGTGTGTGTGTGTGTGTGTGTGTAAATTTCTTCTTCTTAAATACAAATGAGCAATAGTATTAGGTTATAAACACATGCATATTTAGTTTTACAAATAATATCACCCTATATCTCCAAATGACTATAAATTTTGGCATTCTAGCCATGATTGAGAATTTTGTTAGTATTCTGTCTTTGAAAAGAGTTCTACTTTAAAAAAAAATTGTTATTCAGTGAATGCCTGGTGGTTTTAATTTACATTTTCTTAATGAGAATTTTGAGTGTTTTCTTCGTGTGCTTATTTTTCATTTGCATATTTCTTTTGATGTGGCCCACTTCTGCTGGCTTGTAGGCAGTCCTTGTCATTCATTAGCTTAAACTGCAGTGCTTCCTAGGCTGTTCTGCTCCACAGGACCCTGTCCCTTGTGTGCCTGTATCACTTCCTCTTTTAATAAGGACTCCAATCACAGTGGATGAAAGACCCATCTTTTTTCAACATGACTTTGTCCCTACTCTTCCAATTGCAAACAGTACTGATTCAGAATGTCCCATTTGGTGGTACTGCAGCTAGAATGGGCACTTCAGCACAGTTGTGAGGGAAGCACCAGAGGGCTTAATGGGTAGTTTTCCTGTTCTACTGAGTTCTATCAAGTCATCCATCCTGGACAAAAGTCTCTTACACTAAAGTGCTAATTTAGTTAACAGTATCAGTTGAAAAGCTTAAGTTGTTGATTATGATCTTAATTATTGATCAACTTTTTCCTCTCATTTCTGAGTTTTGAGTCCTGTGAAATATTTGCTATTATAAGCCATCAAGTTTCCTACCAAGCATTTCAGAGGCAGTCTGTTTTCAACTCCAGAGGTCTTATTGCTGTTGCTTATTGCCATAGGACTTAGATTGGATTCAAGCAGTATGAGTTATCCAGAAGTATGTGTGTGCATGTGTATGGGCATGTGCGTGCGTGCGTGTGTGTGTGTGTGTGTGTGTGTGTGTGTGTGTGTGTGTGTGTGTGTGTGTGTGTGTGTGTGTGGCAGCCTAGGATGTTGTTTCTGGGGACAAATGTTCTCTTTGTCCTGAAACTCAGCATCAAAACCTTGAGATCTTCCTGTCTCTGACTTCCAATGGCTAAAATTACAAGCATGTACCACCGTGCTCAACAATTGTTGAATGGATTCTGGGATCCGACTCAAGTCCAAGAACTTTACTGACTGAGCCAACTCCCCAGCTCCAGTTTTGTTCTATTTCAAATCACTTTAGCAATTTGGAAACCCTTGTCAATTTTTACAAAGAAAACAACCTGTGTGAATTTTTATTCAATTGTACTGAATTTATAAAACAGTACAATTTTATACTGTTTATACAATTTATACAATTTTTATACAATTTATACAATAAATTTATACAATTTTATACTGAGGGAGTTTAGGTAATGCAACAAGCAGTCTTCCAACTCACAAACAAACATAGTCTCTCTCTCTCTCTCTCTCTCTCTCTCTCTATATATATATATATATATATATATCCTCTGCATTTTCCATTGGAAGTGCTTTTCAGCTTGGAGGGTAAATGCCTTGTTCATTTTTGTTAAATTCATCCCTATGTATCTTAACTTTTGGTTACAGTCACTGGAAGTGTTATTGCTCTTAAAATTACCATGTTCCAATCCAGTTTTTTAATTTTTGCTTCTGTTTACTTGGGCTCCCTCCCACATTCCCAACAGTGGTCTTTAGTTTTTCATCCATTATAGATACTAAACATATTTTGTTAAATTTATCCCTTGTTATTTCATATTTCACTGCTGGTATACATTCTACTATTCTTTTAAGTCTCTTCTCTCTTGCTACTGATATTCATTTTGTTTTGCTTTGTTTTGTTACTGATGTAACCAGTTATCCCACTATTGGTATCTTATGATAACATTGAGTATGTTACTGTTCTGTAGGTCAGTGTTCCAACCCAGCTAGGAAAGGCTAAAGCATTCCTTCCTGGGGTCTCTGGTACAGGACCATTTCCTTACCTTTCTGACTTTTCCATGCTGCTCATATGCCTTCCCTGTTGTGTAGTATCTCATCAGTGAAACCAGTGGGTTCATGCCCTGGACCTTCCTTCCATCTCTTGTATTGCAGCAAAGCAAGGACACTCAATTTAAGGATTTTCAGTACTAGAGAGACTCCCCCAAAATAATCCAGAAAGATTTTGTCATGTTTTTAAAGTCATGGATTTTAATACTTAGAACATTGACACCCTTAGAAGGCCTTTGTTTTTTCTACTTCAATGGTAGACAGAGATATAACTGAATTTTCTATTGAACTCATACACAGAGACATAGCTAACCATTTCTTTATTTCTGTATCATGGAATTTTATCCATAGACAAACCTCCCACCTACAAATGAACACATCTATTTCCCTGTTTTGTTTTGCAGCCCTGGCTCACACCTTCAGTAAATCATGGGATACAAAAAGGAGGAGTTTTTCCCATTGGTAAGAGAAAGGCTTTCTTTCATCACTTACAGTGGAGTATGTAAGCCAGATGGTTGTTCCCTAATGCCAGATAGAGACCTTTACTGAGCACAAAAGATCCCTGTCTGTCCCCAGGTTCTTGATATTTTCCTCTTGAATGGCCATTGAATTATATAATATATATATATATATATATATATATATATATATATCTGAGTTATAATTTTATAACTGAGGAAATATAAATATATATATATATTTATATTATATATAAATATTTCCTCAATTATAAAATAAGAGCTTTAATTTTTGCCTTAGAGTGGAGATTAAAATAACATATTTGAGAGCCTGGTGGTGGTGGCACACGTCTTTAATCCCAGCACTCGGAAGGCAGAGGCAGGCGGATCTCTGTGAGTTCGAGACCAGCCTGGTCTACATGAGCTAGTTCCAGGACAACCTCCAAAGCCACAAAGAAACCCTGTCTGGAAAAACCAAAAATAATAATAATAATAATAATAATAATAATAATAATAATAATAACATATTGAAAGAATGTGAAGGAAATGGGGTATGGGTAGCAACACTGGTAACATACAGACAGGGAAACAGCAAAGAACTCATGTTTTCCCAAACTATTATCCTGATTAAAAGATCATTTCGCTATACACCAGTAGGCAGGCCTTGCCCTGTAAAAGGCTCTAGGAAATACCCTTGCATGGCTGTTACCTATGTCTTCTCCCTTTTATTCTTAAAAAGATGTTTGCATGCTTTAATTTTATTTAAGATTTCATTATTTTTAGTTAGGTGTATGAGTGTGTGTGTGCCTGTGTGTGGGTATATGGATATAGATGCCAATGTCCACAGAGACCAGAGGTATTGCATCCCCCTAGAGCTGGAGTTATAGGCAGTTGTGAGCAACCTGATGTCGGTTTAGGTACTTAACTTAGGATAATTCTTCTGAAAGAGCAACAGGTGTACGTAACCTCTGAGCCATTTCTCCAGCCCTATTAAATTGTGTGTGTGTGTGTGTGTGTGTGTGTGTGTGTGTGTGTGTGTGTGTATGTGTGTGTGTGCTCGTGCGCACACACACATACACACACCTGAATGCACATGAGTGCAGGAGTCTGTGGAAGCCAGAAGAGGGTGATGGTTCCCTTGGTGCTGGGATTATGGGAAATTGTCAAACACTTTTTTTTAAATGTTCAATGTCTTTAGTCATCAGGTAAATGCAAATTAAAACTGCTTCAAGATTTCATATCAAACCATTCAGAATGGCCATCGTCAAGAAATCAAATGACAAAAAATGCTGTTAAGAATGTGTGGAATCCATCAGAGAAATGCAACTCAAAACAACTCTGAGATACCACCTCACACATGTCAGAATGGCTAAAATCAAAAATACCAATGACAATCTATGCTGGAGAGGATGTGGAGAAAAAGGAACACTTCCCCCATTGCTGGTGGGAGTGCAAACTTGTAAGACCACTCTGGATATCAGTATGGCAGTTGCTCAGAAAAATGGGAATCAGTCTACCTCAAGATCCAGCCATTCCTCTCTTGGGTATATACCCAAATAGTGCATGTTCATACAACAAGGACATATGTTCAACCATGTTCATAGCAGCATTGTTTGTAATAGCCAGAACCTGGAAGCAACCTAGATGCCCCTCAACTGAAGAATGGATTGAGAAAATGTGGTACATTTATACAATGGAGTACTACTCAGCAGAAAAAGCAATGGAATCTTAAAATTTTCAGGTGGGGGGTAGGTTGGGGTGGGGGAAGAGGGGTGGAGGTGAGAGGAGGGGGAGGGAGAAGGTACTTACATTTGAAACAAACTTGTTCCCTAACTTGAACTAATAAATAAAAAATACTTCATTTTTAAAATAAAAAAAGAATGTGTGGAACTAGGAACCCTTTTTCATTGCTCATGGGAATATGACTTTTTAATATTTATTTATTTGCAAATTTTTAAAATTTGAATTAGAAACAAGATTGTTTTACATGTCAATCCCAGTTCCCTCTCCCTCCCCTCCCTTCCTCCCCTCCCACTTCCCCAACTAAAACCTTACCTATCACATATTCTTTCTGCTCCCCCTGGATGATGAGGCCTTCCATGGGGTGTCATCAGAGTCTGTCATATCCTTTGGGATAGGGCCTAGGGCCACCCCCGTGTGTCTTGGCTCAAGGAGTATTCCTCTATGGGGAATGGGCTCCCAAAGTCCACACCTATGCTAAGGATAATTACTGAAATACTACAGGAGGTCCGGTAGATTTCCGAGGTCTCCTCACTGAAACCCACGTTCCTGGGGTCTGGATCAGTCCCATGCTGGTATCCCAGCTATCAGTCTGGGGATGAAGAGCTCCCCATTGTTCAGGTCAGCTGTGTCAAACACTTGACATGGGTGGTGGGAAATGAACTCTGATCCTCTGAAAGAGCAGTTCATGTCTTTAATCACTGAGCCATCCCTCCAGGCACTGTACGCACCTTTGCTTCTTTTAATTTAACTGAAATGGCTAAGCTAGGTCCTTGTGAAGCTACAGAAATGGTATGGCTGCTGAACAGAGAACCCACTCCTTCATTCTTACAGTAAAAGGAATGGAAAAAAATAAGATTCAAAAATCATGGAATTGCCAATTTTTAAGTTAATTACACTTTTGGTTTTTATAGTCTGATAGATTTCATTCATCTTGTCTGCCTTATTTTTCAAGTGGAAACATCCCAGTCAGAAAAGAATATGCTTCATGCAAAACAGAGCTCAGCATCTGGGCTCCAGGAGCCAACACCTGACTTTCAGTTGCCATGAGAGTGAGAACTCCCATAGGCACATAAAGAGTTCTGTGTAAGAGTTTACTGCACACAGAATGTGCATCTCAAGCACAGACACCCATGACAGCTACTGGTGAGTCACAAAATCATGTTATACATCACATTTAGAGATCTTTGTTTATGGACTCTTGGGGACCAGGGATCAGGGAAAGACTCTAAAGCTCCTTTCTTCCTGTTTAGATGCTGGATGCTGAATCTGGGTTTTGTTTGTTTGTTTGTTTTTTCTCCTAGTTTCATTAGAACATCTTTCTGTAGTTCTTGGTAATTAAGTATTTTTAAAATAATTCCCAGTTGTCATGACATTTTTCCCTACTATTGTTTCAACCACATTACCAAGTAGGGTGCTACTTTTTTATATGTAACTATAGTGAATGACATTTTCCAGAAAACATTAAGGAGTACTCCATATTTATATGTTCTTGGTTCAGCCTATCTGAAAGTTGGTTTGTTTAGCAGAGATACAAACAATGTTGTTAAGACTCCTTAGCATCATAGCCATATCTCTTTAGCTGTTTTTTGTTTGTTTAATGTCATTTGTTGAAATTTGGCCTATAGTTTATATATAGGGAGTTCTGTCATCCTAACATTTCATGGATAATGCTTATAGTCTGAATTGATTTCAAGTCTGTGGCACATGAGTGGAGCTTAGAGAACAATTTGTAGGAGTCAATTCTCTCCTTCACCATGTGTGTCTCGGGAATTGAATTTGGGCCATTATGCTTAGCAACAATCACCTCTATCCATTGAGCCATCTTTCTACCCCCTGCTTTATAACATCCTATTAGCTAGACACTAATGTCTGCTCATCATTATTCACAACTATATTTTTATTGTCCTCCTGGGAGGGATCTCTGCAGGTGACATGGCAGGGAAACGAATCACCAAGAAGTGAGAATGAAAACTCGGTTCAGATTGACTTCATCAACCTGAATCGAAACTTCAGAGAGTCTGATGCTGGGGGTTTATTGCCAGTATATTTTAGCCCAGTATAATAAGAACCAAACATCCTCTTCATGTTGATAGTAGTTAGTACATTTGAGAGAGTAATTTCCTAGAACTCTATAGTGTTCCTTGGGCATACAAGGCCTTTGTTTATGGGTTACAGTGTAAGGTTGACGTCCCTGTTTATTTGTGAATGTTCCTTTGTCTTTATGTCTCTTAGCTTTCCATTGTAAGGACATGACCTTAAAAGATACTGAGATTATTTTGAATATTTTGGTAATGCAAATAATAATAAAATTAATATTTCTCCTAAGTATTTTTCTTGCAGCATTCTGAAATATAGTTATTTATGCAGAATTCCAGATGGAAGAATAAAGGCATGCAATTTTGATATATGTTGACAAACTCACATTGTAAGTGTGGTTGTAACATGTTGCATTTTGATAGAAAATCATCTATCATGTCATTCTAGCATCTTGCCAGCCTAGCATACTGTTAAAATTCCTGGAGAGCTACAAGTTTCACATGTAAGAAGCATGCTCAGATAATGACTTATGGTATATTTGTCATATAAAGATCTCTTGTTCTCTTTTATGTGGAGCCTAACATTTACTGTTTATATAAATATATATGTATGTGGAGTTTATGATTATGTGTGTGAGTGAGGTGGTGGGTATAGTTCATGAAACTACAAAACAAACTAACACAGGTTTTTAAAAAATATAATTTAAATCATTTTCTTATACTTCATTCTGAGACTTTCCTTGAAGTCACTTGAATTCTCCTACAGATTGCCTGCTCATCACACTCGGTCATTTTCCTGCTGTCTCCCCAACTCTCCTTTCACAGTTCATCAAAGCTCTTTCTGTGATGGGAGTCTCCTGTTCCAACATAAGATGTGTACAGTTTCATCTGCCTTCTATTCGGTTTTTACTTTGCTGTGTAAAAGCTATCTTTAAAAACTCATGTAGTTGAGCTGGGCAGTGGTGGCACATGCCTTTTGTCCTAGCACTTGGGAGGCAGAGGGATCTTTGTGAGTTAGAGGCCAGCCTTGTCTACAAAGCTACACAGAGAAACCCTGACTTGAAAAAACCAAAAAAAAATAATAAAAACAAAAACTATGTAGCCATATATGTTAACCTTGCCTTTTGCCTCTAGATTGTGCTGTCTAGATTTAAAAAAAAAAAAAAGGTGCATTTCCAGAATATAAATGTAGTCACGCTTTCATTCTTATTGTTTTAGTTATTTCATTTAAAGTATTTGCATTCTGGATCATTCGTGCATGAATGTGGTGTGAGACAGGAGGACTGTGTCACTTTTACCTTTCCAGATGGCTGGGCTGTCTCCCTGCATCCCACTGCCTGTAGCTGGAGCCTCCCATCACACAGTAAATCTGTGAAAATAAACACACCTGTTTCTAGACTACCTGTCTGAAACGATGCAAACCTCTCTTAATTGTTGTCGCCTTATATTTTAACACCAGCTGTATTAGACCCCTCTTTCCCAATATATACATTATTTTCATTTGCAAGGCTCTCTATGGATTCTTCACGGCTTGTATTTGAATCAACTTGCTTAGTACCAGGAAGAAAAGTGCTGATATTTTTTTCTTGAGATTGTGTTAAACTTATGAATTAATAGACAAAATGGATGTGTTTATAAGACTGTTTTCTTAACCACGTGCTTTCACACATACAGTTGTCCTGTCGTTTGCTCACTGACCCTCCCTCCCACACAGATACAAACGTGCTTTTTCATATCTCTCTCTCTCTCTCTCTCTCTCTCTCTCTCTCTCTCTCTCTCTCTCCTCTCTTTCTCTCAACAGACTATTTCTTCTGGCATTCTGGAGCATTTAAATTTCCTAAGCTTAATTTAATTTTCTGTGGAGGCCAGAAGAGACAGTCAAATTCCCTGGGACTTGAGTTACAGACAGTTGTGAGCCCCCATGTGTGTGCTAGGAATCAAACTCAAGTCCTTAAAAACAGAAGCTAGTGCTCTTCACCTCTGAGTTTTTCACCTTCTGTAGTATTTCACCTTCTGTAGTATCTATATAGTATAGATATAGCTCAGTGGGTATATCTATACTAATATTCTTAGTTCTCCCTACTATTTCTAAACAGAGGTGATGAATGAGTGGTAAGGATGCCAACATATAGTTGTTACTTAAGTGATGATAATTTTTGAGCCAAAGTTTTCTTGGACTAGTGAGAAGGCTCATCAGGTGTAGGCACTGCTGTGAATCCGGAGGACCTGAGTTCAATTCCTGGGATCAACATGGTAGAAGAAGGGAACTGATTCTCACAGTTTCTTCTAGTGTGCCTACATATACCCCCCACACACACACACACCACACACACATAAATAATACATGGGTTCTTAAAGCCAAAAATGAAATTAGCATAACTCTTTTTAAAAGCTAAAGTAACAGCACTGTTTGATTCCCTTCATTGAGCTATTGGGTTTTCTGAAATAGTATGAGTGAAGAGCTTGCATGACTCTCACCATATGATGATAATTACCTGTCAATCGTGGCCATTACAGTAGCCCAAATCCAGCTTAACTTCAATGTGAACATTGATGGAAATAAGATAATTTGCAGTATAGCTTGATGGTGCTGGGAATTAAGCACATGCACTACCTAGCAGCTCAGGTCCTGTTTTGAGGTCTTGATAAAAATGAAAAATCTGATGTTACCGCTTATTGAGCTGATTGTTGCAGGAATGCTCACCTAGGCACTGGAACAAGCAACGCTAAGGTTTATAGATGTGATTTATGCCCAGAAACACCTCCGAAGGGATCCACTGCAGCCACAAACTTCTGCAAGTTATAAATTTGGAAAATCTTGGGAGCAGCAGTTTTCAGAGTATGTTCTGCATCCTATTAGCTTCATGGGAGGTTGGAGAGTGTAACAAAGGGGAAAAAGAGGCATACTGGTCCATAAATTGGCAACAACTCAGCACATTTAATTGTCTACACTGATATCTTCAGTATAGGTCTTCCTGAAGAACTATATCCTTAATGCCTGATGGAGCATGACATGTTCTGCTTCTCAGGTCTATTGGGCCAAGGGAAGGCAATTTCCTTTTTCATGATGCTTCATTTAGGAATATTGTTCTGCCGTGTGCAGTTTAGGATATGTTACTTAAAACCACACTATGGAAGACTGTCATTGAGGGTTTTCTCATCTTATTTAGGGATATTCAGTGAGCTGCTTTTGATTTTAAATGCACCTATTTCTAGGTCCCTCTGACGTTGTGTGGATGGTAACCAGCAGGCAGCACTCACACTGGGAAACCTCAGCTATTCCCCTGAGGTCTGTAATTTTATGACCTGCAGAGGAGAGAAGAAATATAATTTTAAGCCTTCTGTTTTTGATGTGCAAGGGCTTTTTGCTGCCCAACTGCTGACATCGGGAGTAGCCAACTCCTCAGTCAGGATAGCAGTGTGCAAATCGCAAAGCCACACCTTCTATCCCTGGCATCAGGTGAACTTACAATCTCACCCCAACTTCAGGGTCTTCTCTCATCCTCAAGGAATGTGGTATATAACTGTATTGATAAAAAACAATCATGGAAGAGGCTGCAGAGAGTGAAAGGTGGTGAATTCAGTGGTAAAAAGCACAAATGTCACAAAGGGGAAATTCCAAGTGTTAAGGCAGAGTTAGGTCAGCCAGTGTGAAGTTAGTGAGAGTGAAGTCAGTAAGTGGCCAGAGCAAGGCCAATGAATTTGAGGCCAGTAACTGTGAAGCTAGCCAGTGTGAGGCCATGAGTGTGAGGTCAGCCAATATATGGCCAGCCATTTTGAGGTCTGAGAGTTTGAGGTCAGTGAATGTGGGGCCAATAAGTGTGAGGCCAGTCTGAATGAGGCCTGTCAGTTTGCAGCCAGAGTGTGGGCGGTCAGCTAGTGTAAGGTCAGCCATTGTTAAGTCAGCCAGCTTGAGGCCTGCCAGTTTAAGGCTGGTGAATGTAAGGCCAACAAATGTGAGGCCAACCAGTATGATGTCACTGAGTGCTGGGTAAGACAGTGTGAGGTCAGTGATTGTAAAGTCAGACAATGTGAGGTCAATAGGAAGTAAATTTCATCTTTGGGTTACACTCATGCTCTGTAGGGTGGTTTTGATAGGAGAAGAACCATTCAAACCCATGAACCTTTAAATGAGCTTAATAAATTCTCATTCAAGGATTGAAAATTTAGCACTTACAATTGCCTCTGTTATGTAGGACAACTAATTTCATTTCACAATGAAGCTTCAATAAGGCAGGAGGAAGCAGCAGGCACAGCACTGGCACCTGCAGGGAACAATAAGGGAGCTTTGACCTTCTCCCTGAAAGTGTCTGTGAGTGCTATTACATGAGCGGCACATACAATCACATGTGTGTGAGCAAGAACACATGAAAGGAATTCACTTATTAGATCATTGTCTTTTTTCTAAGAACATTGATGTTTAATGTAGAACAGGTGAATCATAATTTTAATGTGATCAACTATTACTTACAACACAGCAACATTATTGAAGGAAAGAACAACTTAAAACTCTATGTTGGCTACATTCTACAACTGTTAGTAACCTTCACAGTGCTGGCCTGGTTTCTACTGAACAAACCTAAAGGTCAAGGTCATTACATCTCTCTCTCTCTCTCTCTCTCTCTCTCTCTCTCTCTCTCTCTCTCTCTCTCTCTGTGTGTGTGTGTGTGTGTGTGTGTGTGTGTGTGTGTGTGTAATGTTATACAGAAATACTTGAGGTAATCCTGAGTAGCCACAAATTTCTACTGGCTTCACACTCTGGAAGCTTTGAAATCCAATATGGTAGGTCCAGCATCTGGCAAGGATCTTTTCATGACATCCTAACATGGCAGGAGGGACCAAACAACAAAGACACCCAGAGCTAGGGAAGGCCACTCAATGGACTCTCCCACAATAACAGTGATGCTCAGAAAGGTGAAGCCTCAGGGTCTAAGGACCTCTTTAATCCCCATGGAACTTCAGCTGGTTTTAGGAGGGGAAAACCCTGACACCTCACCAGCCACAAAGTCCTCTCATACCCCTTTCTGTGGTATAACATTGCAATCGCACTGACTATTCATTCTCGTCTCCTTTGGTGGTAAACATAACCTGTACAGTATAAGATAAAGTTGCACTTCTGTTTTTCAGAAACAGTGGGTAATTGTTAAATATAATTCGCCTTCCCTTCCCCTCCTTCCCTTCCCCTCCATCTTTCATGATATTATTACTGATAGTGAAAAATGTTGTGTCTTTTTAAATTTTTATCTGGTCATATTATGTTTTGTTTAAAATTTTCTTTTGTAGAAAACATATGAAGAAGTAACTCCATATAAACTATGTCTTCTTAGGGGCCTGAGGCCTCACAACTTCCTAGTAGACCTCATAAGATTTTTAGAGTCATCAAGATAGAAAACTGATTAGTCATTTTACTTTTCATTCAGTTATTTTGATATTTCAAATAATTTCCCCAAACAGTAGTTAGTATGGCTAGCTAAATATAAGCATAAAATTTAACTTTTCACCAAGCAAACATAACAGATAGCTGATTCAACATCTGCATATTGTCTATACAAATTGTTTCATGCCTCTACCAGTTATTGTATCCCACAGTTTTGTAGGGGGTCACATAGCATATTTGCTCTTAAGGCTGTGACTTTTCACTGCATACTGACATTCAGAACATTTGGCTGTGATATGTATAGCTGTGGTTTGCTTCAGTGCTGTATTGCATTCCATTGTAACTTACTTAATCCAATCCACTTCCTGTGGATATTTGGATAGTTTGCTTCTTTCAACTATAATGAACATTAATGTACATTTCCTTCAGTTGGTACTCTGAAGTGAAATCACTGGGTCTTATGTAGGCAAGGGTTGGCTCAAGCAGATACTTCCAAATTCTTTTGTAGAGTGATTTACGAGTTCACTTACCAGCAGTGTAAGACAGTTAAATTTGCTTTACATGTTCATTGATAGTTGATTCTGTCACTGTAAAAAAAATAGCCAGTGTATGGTATGTCAGCTGAATTATTGTAATTTTTTACATTTAGTTTTCAATCAATTTTAATCAAGTATAATTTAGATGTAATAAATTACACTCAGTTAAAGTGGTAAGTTTGATAACAAATTTATACACCTGTGCAATTACCATATTAATCACAATAGAGAACATTCTATCACTCCTAGAAAGCACTTTGTGAGCCTTTTTGGTTCATTTTTCACCACTCATCCCAGGCAAACATGGCCTGATTTCTCTCAGTAAAGAAGAGAAGTGTTTGGTGCTGGACTCATACAAACATGATGACATAATGTGCATTTTTTTTGTGTCTCCTTTCTATATGAAAAGTCATAAGTCTTGGTTGAGCTGGGCATCTGTGATTTGTTCTTATGGATGAATAGTGTTCTGTGAGACAGATATGCAATTGGGTTACTCAGCTTTCTGTTCCTATAACAAATAAGTGAGATAACTAACTTATGAAGAGCAAAGGTTTATTTTGTCAAACTTCCACTTCATGATTGACATTTGTCCATTATTTTGGGTCAGAAAAATTGTCATGGTGGACATTCAACAGAACAAAACCGCTTGCTTCATGGCTGTGGAGCAAACAGAAGATGAATAGATCAGGGTCCCTCAGCCCAATTCATGAGTACTTTGCCAATGACTTAAGGTCCTCCCACTAGGCCCCCAACTTTTAAAGTTTTCACCACCTTCTGAGAGTGCCAAACAAGCAACAAATGACACTTAAGATGAAAACTATGGCAATGCCACAGTAGGTCCATTCACCATCTGATGAACATTAAACCTATTTCAAGCCAATGAAATTGGGTAGTTCTAAGATTCACATACAAGCCATTGTGAAGACATATTCACCAAGCATGTTGTATTACTTAGGTTTACTAGAAGATTCTAATAACCTTTCAAAATTATTGCACCAATGTAGTACTGAGTGCAAAGAATTCCACACAGTGCAAACATTTGATATTGTCAGTTGGTGAGTATCAAATGTTCCAGTTCTGCAAACTGAGGCCCTGTTGCAGTTTTAATTTATACATCCTTCAAAGCTTCTGGGTGAGATGGTGGATTATAAACTTTCTTCAATCAAATGAAAAGAAGTTAAAACAAAAAATATAGTTTACTCATAGAAGGAAATTATAATCAATAGAGTGCTTGTCTAGCAAGGCTAAACTGCTGTATTCAGTCCCCAGTGCTGCATGAAACAGGTGTGGTGCACATTTATAAACCTAGCACTCAGGGGGTGAGAGCATGAGGATAAGAAGTTCAAGGCTGTGGTCTGTTGTGAGTTCAAGGCCTGGGGTATGCAGGATCCTATCAGTGAGAAAGAAAGAGAGAGGACAGAGAGAGGAAAGCAGGAAGGGAAGGAGGGACGGAGGAAGAAAAGAAGGAAGGAAGGAAGGAAGGAAGGAAGGAAGGAAGGAAGGAAGGAAGGAAGGAAGGAAGAAAAGCAAACCAAAGTGGGAATTTCTCCATCAAGCAGGAGCTGACCAGACACACCCAACCTCTGCCAACTGCTCCTACCATGTGATATCAGCTCAGCTGTGGCCAGAGGGAGTGATCTCATGGGTGAGTTCCACAAAAGCTAGAGAGAGAAGGTATGGTCTAAAGAAACAGCAAACAAAGGCTGGAAAGGGCAAGCATGGAGGTGAGGTCAGAGCAGAGCAGGCATGGGACAGAAAAGCAATTATGTGGTTCAGGAATTTGCGGTTCAGACATGGAGAGGCTTGCCAGAGAAAGCAACCTCCCTCCTTTCCAAATGCCTGGGACAGCTGCATGGAATTGCAGGAAGTTTGCTGTGGTCCCTGGACCAGTATCTTGGTACAGTAAGAAAGGTAAATTTGGTGGGAATGTGACTGCCACAGTCCCTCAGAGCTTCAATCATAGAAAGTCAATATTTTTCTTTTTAAGTAATAGTGGTGGCTCTGCCACACCCCGTACCTATAGCCCACACACCTTCTTTCTCATTTCAATTGCTGCTGCTTCTTCCCATTTTGTCCTTCCTTCCTCTTCTCACTACTCAAACATTGATAGCCATGGTGTATTAGCTACTTGTCTTATTGCTCTGACAGCATACCTGACAAAAGCAACCCAAGGAAGGAAAGCTTCATTTGACTTTCAGTCTCGTTGGATCTGGTCCCCTGTGGCAGAGACAGTATAGGAGTCAGAGTGGGAGGTGACTGATCACTCTGCATCAGCAGTCAGAAAGCAGAGAGGGAATGAATGTCTGTGTGAGGCTCTCTCCTTTGTATGCAGTCTGGCACTATGTCTCAAGAGTGAGTGCTGTCTACATTCAAGGTGGATTTTTCCTACTAGATAATCTAGAGGATCCCTCACAGGCTTGTCTCCCAGGTGATTTCAGATCTTACCAAGTTGAGAATGATAACCACCACACTTAGTTCTAATGACAACATATGTACAACTTTTCCAACACTCAGTACCATAGTGCCGCTGCCTTTAAATCTTCTCGAAAGCACAAGTGAAGTATATTCTACTACAAGTCAACATGAGAATGGCAGCTACACCATTATGTCTGTTACTAGAGTTCCTTGCCCCCACCTGTTGCAGAATATTTGTTTACACTGTGAAGATGTGTCTTTGTCATGGTGCCTTATGATTGGTTTAATAAAAAGCTGAGTGCCCAATAGCTAGGCAGGAAGAGGTTAGGCATCACATCCGGGGATAGAGGGGAATCTGGGAAGAAGAAAGGTGGAGTCTCCTGTCAGACATGGAGAGAAAACAGGAGGTGCAAGGTGGAAGAGAGGTAACACCATGTGGCAAAATATAGATAAATATAAATGGGTCAATTTAGGCTATAAGAGTTAGTTGAGACAAACCTAAGATAAAGGCCAAGCTTTCATAATTAATTAAAAGTTTCAGTGTCATTATTTGCTGGCTGGCGGTCTTGATAGTAGATCCACCCCAAATAGTAGAAGGAAACAACTCCAAGTGAAGACAAGTAACTTACAGAACTCATTTAAAACAAACAGAAAAAGATGGGGAAATGAGAAAACCTAAAAAAGCAGAGAATATCTTTCTAAACAGGTGGGCAAGCCACATAAAAAACACACACAAACACAGATGCAAAAAGAATGAGGAAATACCCCAGTGTGACATATCCACAAACTTACAGCAGCTGAGTGCTAGATATCAGATGTAAGGGGACAGCAAACATGTCATACAAAAGATCTCTAACTCATGACCATATAGAATCCTCAAACAAGTAGATAAATCAGGTAAGGAAATCAGTTCAGGACCTAAGTAAGAAAGTTATCAAAGCTCATGAGCCAATTAATAACTTGGAGTTGAAATTTACAAACACAGAGAAGACAAATTCAGCCAAGAAACTGATACTCAGAAATACAGGCCAAAAGAATTCCTGGAAATGAAGAGCTCAATCAAAGTAATTAAAAACACAGTGGAGAGGCACATCATCATACAAGAACCACCAGAAGAATGAGTTTCATGGGTGGAGGATAATTTCAAGACAACATTACATTCATATATATATATATATGTATATATATATATATATATATATCATATTCCTATATGAACATATTCAAAACATCCAGGAATTTGGAATACATTCAAGAAACCAAACCTAAAAACCCGTGAGTAGAAGGAGCTAAGATAAAGTCTAAACGCTTATAAATTTTGCTGAACAAAACTATATTAGGAAGTTTCTCAAACTTAGAGAAATGGAAAGGGACACCTAAACAAGAGGCATTAAAGACCCAAGTAGATATGACCAGAGAACTCCACAATCTATCACAGTTAACATGTAGAAACCACAAAGCAAAGAAACTATATGCAAAGTTGTAAGGAAAAAATACCAACCCACATACAAAGTCAAGAACAGAATAACATTACTCTCTTGTCAGCAACCCTGAAAGCTAGGAATTACAGCAAAAAAACAAAAACACAGAACGATATATTTTAAGCTCTGAAAGTAAGTAACTGTCAGACAAGATTGCTATGTTCATCAACGTTATCTCTTAAATTTTATGGGAAATAACAATTTTAGTTTTAAGAAAGTGATTCAATGACAACTCTGCTAGCATGCCAGAAAATAGTTAAATGAGCACATAGAGGAAGGGAAAGGCAGTTTCACCTGTGAAATTGCAGAAAACAGCAACTCATGAAAGGAATAGATGAACAAAGTACAGACTTAGTCTGATGCTCTGCAAAAACTCATCCAAGGACATGTGGCTTATTGTTGGATTTCAGTGCAATTTATTAATAGTATATGTCTCCTTCAATATCACTTACTTAGATCACTCTAGCTGTATATGTCTTTATGCAGTACAGTCATTTTAACTTTTTCTTCTTCAAAAACCTTTCAGTAATTCTACATCTTTCTGTTTCACAAACAAGTTTTAAAGAAGTTTGCCAAATTTTATATTTAATATCTGCTGGCTTTCTAAATGGGGACCTTTTGGATTCATTGAATGGTTGTAAGAGAAGAGGGGATCTAGTACCATTGAATGATCTAATTAATCTTTGAACAAAATACTGCATTTGGTTATTCCCTGAGTGAGTTCTCTTAGGAGTAACTTTAGTTTTCTAATATGAAAGGTCTGGGAATGTTTGGATGAATAAAAACAAAATAAATCCCAAATAAGTAGGTATGTATTGTTGGAGATAATCTAGAAAGTGTAATGGATAGGATAAAGTAAATCTAATGTACACTATATTACCTCTCTCTCTCTCTCTCTCTCTCTCTCTCTCTCTCTCTCTCTCTCTCTCTCTCTCTCTCACACACACACACACACACACACACACACACACACACACAAAACATGAAACTGACCATGGAGAACAAGGATACTGAAATATCTAAAACTTTTCTTCTATAAAAGAGTAAGCTTCATTTATTTAATTTAATTTTATAGTTTTTTAAGACAGGGTTTCTCTGTATAGCCCTGGTTGTCCTGGAACTCACTTTGTAGAGAAAGCTGGCCTCAAACTCACAAAGGTCCGCCTGCCTCTGCCTCTGCTCCTTGGTGCTGGGATTAAAGGCATGTACCACCACCACCTGGCTAAGAATAGGTTTTGTAAATTCAAGAACTTAGTAAACAATCTTGAAATACTTTAGTCTTAAATCTGTGACAGTATCCTAGGAAAACTGACACACAAGGATCAATATAAACACATATTTTGGTTAAAGTCACTAGTCTTCACAAGGAAAATCACAAACATCCTTGTGAATAAGTGGTCTTATACAAAGAAGAAATTCAAAAGTGGGCTTTTGAAGTCTCTGAAAAATATTTAGTTTCAGAAATAGTGCAGTAATTACATATTTTCATGAAAATTAAGCATTCACTCACATTTATAATTACTGAAATTTTGTCCCTTTTTAAGGTAAAAGGGAGAACATCTCTGTACATAATGAAAATGATCTACAAACAAATGACACAAAGTAAATAACAAGAAAACAGAGCTATAGAAAACTATAGTAAATGAAAGTGGAATCCGTTTATGCCAATACAGGGGACAATGAAAGTAGTTATACTTATGTAATTTATTCTAGATGCCACACTTCAGGACATGTTAAATGACAACATAATTTAAACCGGGGGCCGAGTGAGCAAACGTGGGAGGAAATACCAATGTTTCCTTCAGAGTGCTTAGAGGGGAGGCAAATATTTTTAAAATCTGAAATATGTAGTTTTAAAATAACTCTATTTAGACATGCAAGTCTTCAAAATTTTACCTCCCACATACATTTTCTTGATAAGTATTATTGGATTTGTTCCATATGAGGCAGGAATGAAAAATCAGAATGGAGAGCAGTAGGAACCAAGAGATTTGCAGCAGGTCAGTCCTCACAATCAGTCTCACCCTTGGTTACTCAGTCCTTCAAATTCCAAGGGGCGAAGTCTGCCTCTCTCTGGTCTAGGTTGCATGAGGTGGGTTTCAGAAACGTTGGCTTTGCTAGCATCCTAGTAGCCAGTGAGCAGGTCCACAACAGAAGGCAAGGCTAACCAGAAGCTTGTAATGTGCTCTTAGTTTCATTGAATAAGTGGAGCAAACTAACTTAGGTTGTGCTACTGTTGGGTGGCCAGAGCTATCTATGTACAGGTTTTAGAAATATCTGTCATCACCTCTGTGAGTTCAAGGCCTGTCTGATCTATAGAGACAGCACCAGAACAACTAAGGCACACAGAAAAACCCAATCTCAAAAAGAAAGAAAGAAAGAAAGAAGAAAGGAAGGAAGGAAGAAAAAAAGAAAGAAAAAAGAAAAAAGGAAAAGAAAAAAAGAGAAACAATACAATAAAATAAGAAAGAAATACCTGTCATCAAATAGACTTCCTGTCTGACTGTTAGGTTGTCACTTGTTTTGTAAAATCACACTTATATTTTTAAAATTTTGACAATTTCATAGGTGTATACAACATATTGTGGCTATATTCCTCTGTCCTTACCTTTCCCATCCCCTTCCATCTGCTGAGTCCTTTCTTCCTCTTTGGAACAAGCCTTCTTCCTACCATCTGTTTCCTTTGTGCTTAGTTGTGTTTAATTAGGCTTGCTTCTGCGAGTGTGGGTCTATTTATTGGGTCGTGGACAGCTTTCAAGTAGCCACATCATTGAAGAAAATGACTCCGTTTCTCCCAAGAACATTAACTGCCAAAAGCTCCTCAGTTAGGAATGGACCCTCTCCCATGATGGGCCCAGTCTTGTGTGGGTCCTGGGTGGGCAGGTAGTCACAGCTGCTCTTTCAGTCTCTTTCTGTCCACTCTTTCTTGATGTAGGGGTGGTCATTTTTTATCTTTGTTGGGGTTTTACAGATTGTTTTTCTTCAAACATTAGCTTTAGACCAAGGGTACAGCTCTCCATACTATCATGTGATACATTTTGCAATACTAAAAATTTCACTAAAGAAACAAAACATTTTGTTATTTCTAATTTAAATATTTAAATTGTGCTCAAGAGATATGTATTGTATACATAAGTGTGTGTAGTGTGTGAGGATATACATCCATGTGTGTGCGCATGTGCCTGAGTGTGTGTACAATCACGCGCACGCACGCGCTTGCGCGAGCGCGCGCGCACACACACACACACACACACACCGAGTGTTGATGCTTAAGTTTCAGTTCAGCTCTCTTCTCTTGAAGTCAAGAGAAATTCAATTCAAAGTTTTAAGTATTACTTAAATACTACTTTATGGCCTAACTCAGTCCTAAGACTGTCAATGTGTGAATAAAGGGAGAATAGGATGACATCAGTTAAAACGAATTATCGAGGAATGAATACAGAAATTTCTGGAATTTTGGTCATATTTTTTCTATAGCTTTCTACTTTATCTCATTTTCTTTGGCCTTTTAAATAAAGGAATATTTTTGCATAAAATATAATTCTCCAACATACTGACATAAACAAATACTTATATTCTAAATATTGCTTTTACACACTGAATGATCCCCCTGGACGGCCAAGTCATTAGATGTGAAGGCATGATTTTGTGTCTGTGTGTCTGTGAAAATCCTAAGGACCTAGTCAACTATTTTGCCACTATTGTTCTATTAGTTATTTCTAACTCACTTATATCTGAATGGAAAATGAGAAATATAGATGTCATGTTTTTATGTGACTACTCCTCATCACAACAAAAATTAAAACTCATGAACACATGTATTTTTATGTGACACATGTGACATTTCAGAAAGAAAATAAGACAGTGTTACAGTCATTCTTCTAATATGCCTAAGCTTTTCTCTTCATAAAGAAGCAGGCAAAAAAAGGAGGAAATGCATACATTTATTTTCTTTTCAGTTACAAAAATGTCATGAATATCTACAGAGGCTCATCTTTACAATAATATGCAATGCTAAGTGCTTCATACCCCAGAACAACCTGAGAGAGAGATTGCACTCTACATAATTATGCAAATAGATTTTTAAAAGAATAAGTAAAAAAGCAGAAATGACAATATGCTAATATGGCAGCAGTGTTGAATGGATGAGGATTATTAAAAATGAAGTGTTTGTTCATGCCCAGAGCCTTTTTACTTACTTTTTTTTCATGGCATACATACCTCCAAAGGAAATATTCAAGAAAGAAAAGCTCCAATGTGTAATTACCATAATTATACTTTTTCATCTTAAAATCCTTTCTATACTCCTAGAATAAATATTATATGTACTATGGTGTACCATAATTAAAGTAAATGTTCAAAGAAGTGATGCTTTGATTGCTATTTGCTATGTATTCTACCTAATGAGGCAGAATGACACAGTGTACATGTGTGGGGTGTCTATTTATTATTATTGTTATTAATTAGCACGATGGCTTTGACTAACCTTAATTAAAAAATCTTCATAAAATGATTCTATTCCACTGTATAGAATCCACCACAGGAATATATCACTAAAATTAATATTGAGGTGGTGAATAATTTAGACTACTCACTAAAGAAATGTCTTAAAAACAAGCTTTCAAATGGAGATAAGGCTCACAAAAGAACATCAGAGACCGGCAATAGCTGCAAGCCCTTTGCCCAGCTATGTGAGCATACTGTTTAATTATGGATCAGGTTTGGTCTTTAGTGCCTTGACCACTGTGGATTATTTCTCCCAGCTTCTTTTATGGGACCATACTGAGCTGGGTGATGCTTAGATGCAGTTCACTTGCCTATATTCCCTAGAGAACCTAAAGAAAGGAAAGATGTAGGAAAGGGGAAAGTGTGTGGAAGACTTTTGATCTGAGTAAAACATTTTATTTTTCTGATACAAACTGTAACTCATTCTGAGTAAAGGATTTAAAGGCCCACATGGGACAAAGTCTGTGATTAGACAAGACTGACCAAAATGCAGAAATGAAGTTGTCCTTTAGCTGACCATATCCTTCATTTGAAGGACCACTGTGACTGGTGTCTGCAATCACCTGAGACCTCTGTGTAAACAAGAGCAGAAAGTGTGAATGGAATCAGTGTGAAACAGTAAAATTGTTGCCTTCTTCTTCTTGGACAAAGGAAGGATATTTATTTCTAAAGTCTAAAATTTCTGATTTTAACTCAAAAAATAAAAGTAAATTTGGAGGTCACTTCAGAGGCAGTCATGCATGGATGATGGATTTTAAAAAGGTAGTATAAAGATGTACTGGCTCTCTTTTCCCAAGAAATTTACTATGTTTGCAGCAGTCAGTTCTGAGGGTACCATTCCACGTCTAGAATATGGAGGGACATATATTTGGACACACTTTATTTGCACAAACAAGCTATCACCACATATCCCTTTTTTGTCTAAAAATAAAAAGTTATGACTAATATAAGAAAAACAATATAGAATAAATGCAATAACAAATATATGCAGAAATAAGTACATTAACAATGTATAGTCCGTTTGCATTTGAAAAATTCAGAGAAAAAACTCCATCATCTAACCTATCTTGGTGAGTCCAAAGTCGTGTACCTAGTTTACTTTTTGTTCTAATTTGCATTATCAATTATCTTTTAATGTCTTTCAACCTTTTACACTTTGCACATCTTTAGTGAGTTTCTTTTCTGAGTCTGGCAAACAATGAAAACTATAATATATATGGAGTCTCTCTCTCTCTCTCTCTCTCTCTCTCTCTCTCTCTCTCTCTCTGTCTCTCTCTCACACACACACACACACACACACATGAGTTCATGGCTCTGCTGCAGCTGCAGTCTGTGTTGATGTCTTTGGTTCCTGTTAACAACAAAGACTAAAAGGATAGGGCTGCATGGAGTAGGCCCTGCCTCTCACTGGTTGCAACTCTAGGGTGAACTGGTACTGCCCCTCACCAGGTACAGTACTCGGGAGAGCAGGTCCTATACCTCTCTTGGGCAGCAAAATAGAGGTGACCCTCCACAGGGTCTTGGGCAAGACCATGAGAGCATGAAGATGGGGGAGCTGGTCCTGTCCCACCCTTGTCTGCCATGTGGTGGCATGACTGAGGGAAAGATGCTCTCCTCAGCTACCACCATCACCACATGGCCCCAAAGTCATGAGAGTGGCAAAGCTGTGCCTGTCCTTCACCAGCTGCAGCACTCAGGAAACTGCTCCTTGCAACTCACCTGGGCTACACAGTAGAGCTGGTCCTGGGTGAGCCTGCCTGAGAGCATGAGAGCACAAGAGCCTGTGTCACCCTTTGCTCCTTGATGCATAGGATGAACTAACTGGGCCTATGTTGGAGAGGATGGGGTACAGCTGGTGGGTTGACTAACCCTGCAAACCACCCTGGCTCAGAACCAAGGTTATGAGTTAATTTACCCCAAAATTCATCCCATCTATGATCTGATGGAGCAAGGGAAAAAGCAGGTCCTGCAAATCCCAAGCTGCAGAATCTCCATGACACAGAGCAACAACAGGATACCCAAGAGGAGTCCCAGTGAGGACTCAGCATCAATAGTGTAGCAGAGATCAGAGGCATTGAACCAGACCAATGACTCATTGTGCTGAACACTTGCAAGTAAAGATGTATGGACTAAAGAGTATACTGTGTGACCTACTGTGCCCCACTACAGCTTCCACAATGAGATGTCTCTGTCTCTGTCTCTGTCTCTCTCTTTCTCTCTATTTCTCAAATCTTATTTTATTTTGGAGGGGAGATTACAAGGTCAGAAGGCAGAGAGATGAATGGAACTGAGATGCATGATTTGTAAGCCATGAAGAATAAAGTTAATAAATTTAAAAAGAAACAAACAAAATAATACATACACAACAGAATGTTTTAATGAACTGCAGTTCAATATCTATGTGCCTAGTTTCCATGATTACCACCATTTTACCACTCTTTTATCATTTTTAGTTTTAATGGCTCACAGTTCTATATTCTCTCTTGTTTTACAATGTTACACATGATTTTTAAGTAGTTTAAAATGCAGAAGTGAAGCACGAACAGAGGTATACATCTTTAATCCCAGCCACTGGGGAGACAGAGTCAGGTGTATCTCTTTGAGTTTAAGGTCAGCCTGGTCTACATACTAGATTTCAGGCCAGCCAGGACTACATAGTGAGACTCTGTCTGAGAAAAACGAAACACTGAAAGTTCCACCAACATGACACCCTAAATATGAGCTGAACAAGGAGAGCAATAGATTTACACAAAGAACTACAGACAACTAAGGCATGCTGATATTAAAGAAATGGTCTTCCCCAGGACAGAGATCCTAATTGATTATTCAATATCAAATGGTCATCCCCAGAAACATATACACATGAGTAATTCCACACAGATAGTGCAGGCTGTATTTACATATATATGAGTATATATGTATATAACAACAATTACTGGAAAAAATGAGGACACAAATTTGAAAGAGAGGAAGGAGGGGGTATATGAGAGAGTTTTGAAGGAAGAAAGAGAAAAAAGAAATGGTATAATTAAAATCTAAAAAAAAGAAAAAGAAAAAAATTTAAAACTTTAATGTGACATTCTACAGGTCCCATAATGAATGTCTGTTCTAATTCTATAGAAGTTCATAGAATTTTATTAACTTTGTGTCTGATTAATTTTGATGCATAATATTTTTATTTATTTTCAATGGCTTTTATTGTTGTGTGGTAGGTTTTTGTTTATTTGTTTGGTTTTGGTCTTTTAAGACAGGATTTCTCTGTGTAGCCCTGGCTGTCCTAGAATTCACTCTGTAGACCAGACTGGTCTCACACTCGGAGATCTACTTGCCTCTGCCTCCCAATTGCTAGTATTAAATGTGTGCACCACCACCATCTGGCCTACAAGTGTTTTTTGGTTGTGAGCCTAGCCTTTAACGGCTGAGCCATCTCTCCAGCCCAACAAGTGTTTTTAAACATTAAAGTTTATAATTTTTTAAAAGTACCCTAATGATGGCAACACAATTTTGAAAAATAGACAGATCTGCACAAGCTTGATTTTTTTTTTTCAGCACCCTGAGTGCTATGGTTTTCTACCAAGATACCATTTTCTAATTACTTTTCTAGTTCTTTTCTAGTCATTATCTGGCCTCCAACATGAGAGTAGTATGATTTTAGTTAATTCTTTAGCATTTCACACAATGTATTTTGATCATATTTATCTCCACTGCCCACGCATAATCCCACATCTACTCCCTGTCTACACAACCCTGTGTCCTCCAGTTAGTGCTGCCCAGATACACTTTTGGGTGTCTAAACATCCCCTAAAGCCAGTCAGATCTACCAGGTGCCACAGCCTTAAAGTAAATGGATTCCCCCTTTCTCTAGAGCTACAAAAGGCCTATCACTCCTCAACTACTGAGTGGACTTCATGCCCACCTTTCCACTCTATGCTTGTGCGTGTCTTGTACATGCTGTCTCAACTGTTACCAATTTGTATTTTTAACTTCTCTGTTGTAACTATAATAGTTCCTTTTTAGTCATCCACTGCTTCTGGTATTTATAGTCTATACGCACCTTCTTCCACAATAATCCCTGAGTTTTGAAAGAACACTGTGTGACGTAGATGTCCCATTCAGGGCTAAACATTTCGTAGACTCCTACTCTTTGCACCTTGGCAAACTGTATACCTCTGATAATTGCCTTCTACTGCTATAAGAAGCTTCTCCAATGGGGGTTGAAAGATGCACTGTTCTATGAATATAAGGATAAGTTATTAGCAGTCAATTTAATACTGTGTGTATTTAGTAAAATAATTGTAGTAGACACTCCCCTAGAGCCTATATATTCATAGTTTCTTGGCCACAATAAAGGTATGGGTTTCATTTTGTGAAATGGAACTTAAATCCAATTAAAAGGTAGTTAATTACTCCCATGACATTTGTGCCAATCTTGCACCAATGGGTATGAGTATCAGGCTGGTCATTATTACAGATTGCAAGGTTCATAGCTGGGTAAAAATGATGATTACTTTTCTTTTTTTTTCTTTTTCTTTTTTTAATTTGAATTAGAAATAAGATTGTTTTACATGTCAATCCCAGTTCCCTCTCCCTCCCCTCCTCCCCTATACCCCCCCAACTAAAACCCTACCTATCATATGATGATTACATTTCTTGTCTGATAGCATGCACAGCATACTTTCTGGGACTATAAGAGCTACCCAGGAAAGGATGAAGCTTTCAAGTATCAGCTTGATTTTTTTTTCATGTTATGCCTCAAGCATGCAGTGTCTTCAGCAATAAGGTCAAACTTCAGCAATAAGGTCTCACTGTCAAACTCTGGAGGGTAACTAAGAATATTTAGAGATAACCTGTAATGGTCACGGTCTATGCTATCTCACAAGCTAACATCTCAAAGGAGGTAACCCATTGCTAGCACTGGGATTTTGACTTGTTAGTGTGCAGTGTCCAGTATGGGCCTTTTCACCCTCTTAGAGGGTAACTCATTTAATATATTTATAAGTATATATTTTAGGAAACTTTTACAGTAATAAGTTTCAATATAACTTTTTAAGGAGGTGCTTAATGTTCCTTTTTAAGCAATGGGATCATTTTGCTTCGTAATCATTTTGCCTAAGGTGAGTCATAGGCATGTAGTCCATCACGCCAGGCTGCTTCTCCAATCATGACATCTGTGAGAATCATTCATGTTATATCAATAATTCATTCTTTTCATTGAAGAAGAATAGATAGTTTATTGTGCTAATTTATCACATCTTCCCAATATTTCTACTTGGGCTATTTCCATTGGTGAATTAAACAAATGAAAATATGATGGATAGTTTTCATCATTTTTATGTGCATTTCCCTTGTTATCCATTCAGGAGTATAAATTAAGTGGAGGCATGTATGTATTCAGCTTTGAAGTAGCTGTAAACATTTTTCTTCAAGGGCTTGTAACATTTTCCACTTGCAGGGGCAACACCTGATAACTCCATACCTCAGTTCTGATTCTCAGATGAGTATTAATTATTGAGTATTATTTATCTATAATAACATTGATGCTATGAGTTTTATGAATGCAATTGTCAAGCAAGTAGCATTAGCATACCATGAGTTACAAGATATAGTGTTTTCTTCACTCCACAACATTTACTTGAGCCCCTTTGTTTTAAGGCTTCACGAATCCCAAACTCTGGCAGCTACTTATAAATCCCAGTCGTTCTGTAGGTATATTTCTTGAGAGGGTCATATCAACAGAATTTTACAGTAGATAGATTTTTTAAATTTGAGCTGTGATTCATCCCCATCTTTATCTAATCAATTTTCATCCCCTACCATTGTTTCTGTCCCTCTTGATCCTCTTCCCATGTCAGGGTTACCAATTCACCTGTTGAGCGGCACGTGTGTTGGCTTCAGTTTCTAACCATTGTGAACACAGTCCCTATAAACATATGCATTCGGGACTTTATGAGAACATACGTTTGAATTTCCCTTGGAGAGATGCCTAGGACTTGATTATAGGCTGTGGTAAGCATATGCTTAACTGTACAGTAAACAGCCAAACTGTCTTCTAAAGCGAATGTGCCATTTAGCATCATGCCTTCCCCAGATCAGTGAGGGCTCCAATAGCTCTGCAAGCGCACATGACTCACCATATCTGTGGGATTTTTTTTCTCCCGATTTCAGTTATTTTAACGAGTATGAGAATTATCTTTCTGTGGTTTCAATCTTAGTCTTAGTCACCCAAGGACAGATACGGAATGTCTTTTCATGTTTGTCACCTGCTTGTCTTCTTGGTTGAAACAGCTGTTCAAATGCACTGCTCTGATCCAGTGTTTTAGTTTGTTTGTTTGGTTGTTTTTTTTTTTTTTTTATTCTAGATATACACCTTTTACCAGGCACAGTACATAAGCTATTTTAAGCCAGTGTAAGATTTGTCTTTTTAGTACTTTGGTAATATTGCTTATAAATCAGAACTCTTAGCTCTGTTGAAGTCAAATTCATCAGCTTCCCATTTTATGGATTGTGATTTTGTTTGATTTGATTTGACATGTTTCTGT
Organism: Cricetulus griseus; assembly: GCF_003668045.3. NCBI lineage: Eukaryota > Metazoa > Chordata > Mammalia > Rodentia > Cricetidae > Cricetulus > Cricetulus griseus. The sequence goes on along the minus strand of NC_048595.1, from coordinate 183,165,514 downwards.
CATATCTAAGGAATCTTTAACCAACAGGTATTAAAATTAAACATTGTTTTCTTCTTAGAGATTTTTACACTTTGGTTATTTTATTTCTGTTGCTGTTGGTTTGTGTGTGAGTGTGTGTCTATTTGTGTGGTATATGTTCATGTGCATGCATGGAGGGCAGTATACCCTTGCAGGCACATCTGGAAAACAGTAGACACATATGTGCACATCTGTGTCTATCATTCCCTATTTTGTTACTTTTTAATTAAAAATGTGTGCATTCATTTATCTAGAGGAGGACATGTATGGATGTCAAAGGACAACTGGTGAGACTCGGTTCTCTCCTTTCATTGTGTGGGCCCTGGGACTGGGTGTAAGCACCTTTACCTTTTCAACCAGCTCACCAACCCTCCACCTAACTTTTTCAGACAGGGTCTCTCATTGAATGTGGAGCTCACCACTTCAGCTAGCCTGGATGGCCAGTGTTCTGCCAGCTTCCATGATCCAACTCTCTCTGCCCTCAACACTAGGGGTTATAGGGTTATGTCCATGTACCATGGGGGTGCTAGGGTTATAGACACATGTGGCCATGCTGGGCACAATCCTGCAGCATTAACTTGGAAATCATACCAACATTAAACCATTTTTTTCTTGATCAATGCTCTAAGACTTGATTAACTAGAAAAGCACAGGAAAAAGAAAATGTTCATTTTGTTATTTATCACTCTTCCTGGCTCATACACAAATTTTCCAAGATTTTTACTCTCTCATTTGAAAGCACTTCTCCCAGCCAGGCATGCAGCTAAGTGAAGAGCTCATTCCTCCAAACCAATTTCAACTCAGAGTTTCCAGATTGTAGGGAAGATGCAGAGAAGCCAAAGCAGGATCAATCACCCAAGAAACACATCTTAGCTCATCTTATTTGAGTAGCTGTTATTCTTACAAATACGTGTAAATCTATCTCAGATTGAAAATACCATATGTTGGGCTGTTGGGATGGCTCAGCCAGTAAAAGCACATGGCTATTTCCACAATTTTGACATCTCACAAATATTAAATAAATGGAACCAGCATACTTTTCAATATTGGCTTTGTGTTCACTGAGCATTTGTTGCATTGTTGTGCTGTTTTATGATAGCTTTTGGAAATCTGTTATTTGGTCAATTTGGAACATTTATATGTAAGTACATGAGGTTGTTATTGGTAAGCTAGTTCCTTAAAAGGAAATTTAGATTTATTTTTGAGTGTATGAATGTTTGCTTGCACATTCATATGACACTATGTGTGTGTCTGGTACCCACGAAACTCAGTAGATGGTTTTAGATCTCCTGGCTCTGGAATTATGGATGGTTGTGTCAACATGCTGGTACTGAACCCAGGTCCTCTATTAAAACAATAAGTTCTCTTAACCACTGAGCAGTCCCTCTAGCCAAGAGATGATTACATTGGATTGTCCACTTGATTGACTTGGCAAGGATTGACCAGATTCTTATAGCACCAGTCAGAGTCTGTCCATGAGGGTGTTTCCCAAGATGCATAACTAAGAGTTGGAAAGATCTACCTTGTTGTGGGTGACAATGGACCTCAACATAATAAACACAGAAATAGGAGGAAAGCCGCCAACCTGTGTTTCCATGTTACCAGGATGTTATCGTCTCTTCTCCACCATGCCCTCCTTACAGTAATAGACTGAAACCTATGATGTGTAAACCAAAATAAACCTTTCCCCTTTAAGGTGTTTTTCTTAGATTACCACAGTGATGAACAGTCCAGCACACCCAGGCTCAGAGGCAGCTCATTTTATCATTTACTTCTTCTGTGAAAACTCCTTAAGCCATCTTTTAACCACACATCAGCTCACAATAACTTTAAGTGTTCTTTCATCTAAGGATTTTGTGTCCTCTTTTTCCATAAAGTTTCACTGCATACAAAATCCATAGCAGAAAGTTCTTTTCTTTCAGGCCTTGTAAAGGTAGCTTAAATGAGAACTCTGCCAGCAGCACTGAAGCTGGCCTTCCTTTGTAGACAGCTGTTTTCTCTCTTAGTTTTTCTTCTCTCACTAACATGTCTTAGATGTTCCCTGAAGTTTAATCAGACTCTGTCCTGCTATTGTTATTATGTCTTTGTTTGATTGCTTTATCTATTTGTGGATGGATCACGTACTTTTTTAAATTATTTCACCAACTTTAGAGAAGTTTCTAGTGGTGAGAGGTTGGAAGACTCCGGACTTCGCTCTTTCCCCTTTAATTTTGGACTCTGACACTACAAATGTGGGGTTACCACCTTCCCACAGAGCCTTGTGACTCTGTCCTCCTTTCCCCCACAGTGACTCCTCTCTGTCCTACACATATGTCCCCACCTTTATGGATCGACTTCTGTCATCTCTGCTTCACTGTGTGTTCTCTTCTGCTATGGCTACTTTCCAGTTCCGCACTGTTCATTCATCCCTTCTTTTGTCTGACATCTACACGTTACCAAGCTTTTCCACTGTATCATTCATTTTGAGAGAATTTATAATTGCTTTCAAAAATCATTTTATGGTGGCTTCTTTAAAATTCATTATCAGATGATCTGATTCGCCTCAACTTTCAGGTCAGTTGATTGCCTATTCTCATTTGATTTATAATTTGCATGCCTTTTTGTAGCAAAGGTGACATTCACTGATATCAGGGACATTTTGTCTAATGCACTAAGAATTTCCGAATTCTATTTAGTTTCTTTTACCATTTGGTGACCTTGTATAGTCTTGATGTGCAGGTCTCCTCTGGCTGTTAGAATATATGGCTTTAGTGACAACATAACTTTTGGAATCTATGAACTGCTATCTTTTAGTTTTGTGTTCCATGCCACTAGGACTCTCTCCTGTCTTAGCTGGTGCTTCTTGAGTTTATAGAAGAAGCTTTGCCACAACAGGGTAGCTGGTGACATTTGACAGGAAAAGTCTCTGACCTATGGAAGGAAGGTCATTGACTAGGTTGGAATGTGTTATGAATGTGTTCATGCCCTGTGATGCCTATATGTTACAAATTTGATTTCCTTTCCTAAATTCCAGCCTGGGCAATTCCTTCTGGAAACTTTGGAAGAGAATCCATTTTCTATTTGTTTGATTTCTTTAATAGTGGCCGATATGTCTTATTTTTGATCCATCTTTCCACATTCAAAATCAACAGCATATCCATATACAAATGAGAATGGCCCTCATAGGCTCATATGTTTGAATGTTTGTTCTCCAGCTAGTAGAATTGTTGAAGAAAGATAAGTGGGTTTTGCCTTATTGGGGGAGATTTGACTTTGTTGTATATCACTGGGGGGGGGGGCTTTGAGGTTTCAAAAGTCCATTCTAGAGCCACACCCTCCAGGAGCCTGCCTGCAACTTGTACACCAGAATGTAAAGCTCTCAGTACAGCTCCAGTCTGTCTGCTTCCCACCATGATGATCATGGACCAACCCTCTAACACTGGAAGCAAGCCACCCCCACCCTCAGTTAAATGATTTCTTTTGTAAGACTTGCCTTAGTCATAGCTTCTCTTCACAGCAATAGAATAGTAACCAAGACGTCCTCCAAACTCTCTTCCCACCAGAGAAGCCTCTTTGTTTCTCTCTCTCTCTCTCTCTCTCTCTCTCTCTCTCTCTCTCTCTCTCTCTCTCTCTCTCTCTCACACACACACACACACACACACACACACACACACACACACACACACGCAGCAGCAGCAGCAGCAGCACAGCAGCAGCAACAACAATAGTTCATATGTGTACACTCAACCTTCCCAGATAACTCCAGATAATATCATCTCAAGATCTTGAATCACTTCTCTAAAGTCCCATTTGCCTGTGGAAGGTGAATTCACAGATTCTGGGGATTATAATGTGGCCATCTTTGTAAGGGCACATTTTTCAGCTTTCCATGACATCCTTCAGGGGTCTAGTAGTCTCCCATTATTTTCAAGGTTAGTATTTACCCTTATGGGAGAGAAGCAGGAAAAGATAAATGCATCCTACATCTTTCATAGATTGATTCTATAGTATTACTTTTGTATCCAGCTTTGTGTCAAATTCAAATTTTATATACTGCTTCAGATATATTTTTAAAATTTTTATTTATATTTTATGAATGAGTGCTCTGCTTGCCAGCAGAGGGCATCAGATCCTGTTAGAGAAGAGGGCACCATATCTCATTACAGATGGTTGTGAGCCCCTATGTGGTTGTCGGGAATTGAACTCAGGACCTCTGGAAGAGGAGCCAGTGCTCTTAACTGCAGAGCCATCTCTCCAGCCCCTACTTCAGAGATTTTTAATGTAAGTGGTTGATGAAAATGTTTAGACCAAGCCTGTCAGAGTCATACAACATATATCTGAGAAGGTCCCAGTCCATTTTGGTTCTCTTGGTTCACCCTTGAGAATCAGAAACAGATTTGTTTCAACTACCACCAAGTTAAACTTTCTCTCTATGTTTTTCCAAGGGGTAACGTGGAATTCTATAGAATGCTCTTGAAAGATCAGGCCCATGACATTATCTTGGTAACCTAGCTAATCCTACAAAACATAAATTCTGTGTGTTTGTCATTATTTGTCATTACACTATTTCTTTTATGTAGAGTCTACACAGCATTTTTTATATAAATCATTATTCTAAACTCTGTTTCATGGACATAATATAGATGAATTAAGGCAGAAATAGAAACTTTTCTGAAATTTTACTAATATGTTTTTTCTATTCTTCTTAAATTTGCATTGCTGCTACCCAATCCATTTTAGAACTTGTCTGCTTTGTTCCTGAACATTCATTAACAATAACCAATCTAACATTAGCTATCCAGATTTTTTATTTCGTGGATAGCTATCCTTCATAATCTGAAGAGAGATGAACTATAAATAGGTTCCATTATCAATTTCATTCTTATCTTTATATTAAAATGTCCTCTTTTAAAACTGTGTATATTGTATTTCTCATGTATTTACAAAGAAAGATTTATCTGGGCCTAGAGAGATGGCTTGGTGGTTCAGAGCACTTGTTGCTCTTACTGAGGACCAAGGATTGGTTTCCAACACCCACATGGTAGGTTACAACTATCTATAATCCCAGTTCCTGGGAGTCCAATGCCCTCTGTAGGTTGCAGGCAGCCATATTATACACATAATACTCAGTTTCTGCAACAACTGTATGCTCTTTACCCTATGAGCCATCACTCCAGTCCTTACTCTCATATTTTCAAAATCATTGTCACTATCTGAATTTTATCCATCTGGACACTGAACATTTGTGACATGTTTGATAGGTGACAGGCACTGTCAGCCTGAAGGCATAAAAAGATTAATAGGCTGATAATCTGGCAATCCTTTTCATTATCTGTCCACACAGTGCCATTTTCTGTCTTTTTCAATCTTACCTTGTCTTTGTTCACATCTGGTCTTCAAGCATCACTTTCAAGGCTATTCTTTTCCTCAGAACTTTCCGAGACACTCAGCAGTTCTGGCCTCTAACTTGTCACTGCTTCTAAGTGCAGGCTGGCCTTTTGTTTTCATTCCTCTGCCTCATTTCTGTATGTATCCTTTTATTTTCCAAGTTGTGTAGAAAACTTTCCATGCAGCTGAACCAGTCTCTCTAGACATATTTTCCTCCCAATCAAACGGAGATTATGTAAGGCTCACTTTTCTTTCTTTTCATTTTAGTATTTTTAATCTGTACTCTCCTTCAAGGCCCATACAAAGGGCAAACTTGCTTTAAAATTTTTTGTAATATTCTTTTTAAGGTGATCTTAGTTCCAGGTCTGATTATAGCCAACATTTATTTCTTTCAAAAGAACAATCTCCAAGGTACTTACCTTCTTCATTTCTCGTTGAGAGCAATTTCTAGCCTTTAATCAGAATTATACTCAAAGGAGCAGCCTTGTAAGCTCTACATTGGTTTTTAGAAAAAGGAAGACACATGACTTCCTGTATAATTAGATTCTCTGGGAGGTTGAAACCTATCATGATTTCATCATAATGATGTTTCCATTTTCTCTACTGTTTATAGCAAAATAGCAAGTTTAGCAACAATCTGATTATTTATGCAAAATTCTTTCCCTAAACAACGACATGTGATCCATATTCCATCAGGTCCTTCTCCAAAAATACTGCAGTGTTTCCACATGTACCAATCACCACAGATTTTTTTTAGCTCCAATTACAACACACCAGCCATCTGCAGGGCTATCAGCAGGTTTATTTTTCTTGACTTAAATGCAAGCCCTCTAGTTACTAATATGGGCATCAGTTCTTGCTGACAATTCAAGATAAAGTAAAGTAGAAGTAATGTAACAGTGTGCATGTACGCTGACATGCATCACCAAGATGCTTCCCTGACATCCAGAAAGATCTGGTCAGGGCACCAACAACTATCTTAAGCCCGTGCTATCATGGGATAGGCATTCTCATTGATTTTTAAAAAGGAACAGATGTAGCCTGTGTCTGTAAATTAGCAATGTGAAGTCAGTCCTAAGAGTTTTTGGAGCTGGTCCCCTAGCTTCCTACAATTATACTGTCCCTCCAACAATCATTTGACTGATTTTCAGATGGCCATTTCCTTGACTTGCTGAGTCATTCCTATGGGCATTAGAATATCTCCTTATCTCTCTCTCTAATTTGCAGTCATTTGAGGAAAAACAAATAAACAAAAACAAAACAAAACACCTCAAGATCAAAAGCAAAACAAAAACACCCAAGCAAAAACAAACCAACAAACAACACACACACACACACACACACACACACACACACACACACACACACACACGAAAATCACCTGCAATCACATAATTCTAATTCTTATCTCAGTCTTCTGTGAACCTGGATGTTTTGCTTCTGGACATAATTCATATTATGATGATTCCCTGATTTTGGTATGCATGAAAATTCCTGAAAGACTTATCAAAAATGCAGATTTACAAACCCTGCTTGCAGACCGATTCAGTAGTCTGGCAGGAAGCCTGTGATTGTGTATTGGTAAGTGTGCTCCCCAGGTGACCTTCATGCAGGTGGTTCAGGCCATTCGAGAAGCAAACTATAATCTCTTCTCAATTCAAATTACATTTTTATTCCATTTTATCTAGTTTACATATTCCTTTGGCAAGATATTTAATAGTTAAGACATTCATCTTGAATTTCCTCACCCTGGATCAGCTCCTGCAACGTGGAGCCTTCAGAATCCTAAGGGCTCAGAGAACAAGAGGAAGCATGCAACGCAGAGCTTATGGTCTGGAGTGGGTGCACTACTGTCAAACATCTGTGAGGCCTAGTTAAGATGCATCCCAGCCCACCACTGATAACAACTTTACACTCTTGAGAGAGTCCTTTTTTTAAATATTTTATGTCAAATTAGATACTACCTTTCCACAGTCAGGATTTTTGAAAAATAGCATGCTTACATAAAATATTTAACTACTTTTGAATTTATGAGGCAAGTAATGCTATGGCACCCTAATCAAAAGCAAAATACCACACGATGAAATGGCATGGCTTCAAAATGCACAGGGACAAACTTTGGCCTAGATTAAATGTCACCAGTAAAATGCTTGGTAATGAAATGAGCAAGACCAAAGGTCAGGCTTCCATAAAAATCACATTCTGGCTCTAGCTTCATTTTAAATCATTTTAGATTATGAGTGGTAGGCTGCCTGGACTTTCAAGTGAGCCATCTCTCGAGCTTTAGCTGGGTGCTGTTTAAGGCACGAGAGCTACCAATACAGTACTTTCTTCTTTTCCAGTTATATTTGTAAAACCTTCTTACAGTGACTCATTCTTTTTTTACAAGAAAGTTCTAGAAAGTAGTCTGTGACTGTGCTACTTGGTCTAGAGTCACCTGGGGAAAGGAACTTCAATTGAAGAAAATGTTTCTACCAGGTTGGCCTGTAGGAAAGTCTATAGGGAACTTTTGTGATTGATGTGAAAGGCAGAAGGTGGACCTGGGTGGTATAAGAAAGCAGACTGGGCAAGCTATGTAGAAAAAGCCAATAAGCAGGGTTACTCCATGGTCTCTGCTTCAGTTCCTGCCTGCAGGTTCATGCCTTGAGTTGCTGACCTGAGTTCCCTCAGTGATGGACTGTGACCTAGGATTTATAAACCAAGTAAACCATTTTCTCCCCAGGTTACTATTGATCTTGATTTTTACCACAGCAACAGAACCAAACTAGGACAATGGTGTGTGTGAGTGTGTGTGTGTGTGTGTGTGTGTGTGTGTGTGTGTGTGTGTGTGTGCTATAATGTCTGTGGAAGTAAGTGAACAACACTAAGGAATCAGGTCTTGCTTTCTGCCTTCTAACTTTGAAGAGCAGAATCTGGCCTGTTCCCTCCTCCTATCTCACCTTAGAATGCTGTGATTACAGATGTGTGCCACTGCATCTAGCATCCAGGGATAGAATTCAGGTCATCAGTTTTGAGTGACAAGTAACAAGTCATTTCCCAGTCTCTGCTGTTTTTTATATACTGTAAATATGCTGGTGGGCCCAAGAAAGTCCCAGTTTATAACTTTCTGTAGACAATGGTATATTATTTTTAGCTTCCATTTGATTCTCAAACTGTTCAAATTGGGGTCTAAGACATAGTGGAACTCTCAAGTATGTCAGTCTGTCTATTAAATGCGCACTAAATTCAGCTAGGAGGAAAGGCTAGCAATTATCACCAGCTAGAACAAAATGGTACCAAGGAGATACAGGTTCTCATACTTTTAATTCATACAGTTTACTAATTGTCACCCACCTACTCTCTACCCACTGATAACAGTGCATGATATGTGCCTGTCCCACCATCCTTTCTTATTAGGGAAGATCACACCAGGCAGAAAGAATGGTCACACACCTCTTGGTGCATTCTAGGGGCAAGGTTGTATCTTACATGGGAAAATCCCTTCAAATTACAAAGAAATGATAATCATAAAGAAAATCTTCATGACTAGCACCCACAGACTCCTTCAAGATCTGCAAAATGTGACTGCTTTTGAAATAAGGACTTAGGGCATCTCCTTATTAAAAACTTGGCTCCTCCCTGGGGCTCACTAGGTGACTGAAGGCAGGAAGCAAGCCTGGCATTTTTTTCTTCATTTTGTGCCAGTCTCCTTTATCACTGAGATAAGCCATTGCCCTCAACCCCAATTCATACCAGAGTCCTGGAAGAGCAAAATCCCAGGCACAGAACATCTCCTGGACTAGAGGATTATCCACGGTGCTCAGGTCATGCAACTAACCTTCCCCAGAGAATACCTTATCCTTGAAAGCAAGAAGTAATGGCCAGGAGAAAAGTAGCTCAGACAAGAATAAGTAAAATACTTACCGCACAATGAGCCTCCATTTGCACAAAGCATTCTGTGGTTAAGGTCAAAGCTACCTAATCATTTTTCTCTAGTTTATTCCCAAAAGCCTTATTTCATTTGCTGTGCTGTTATGAGGACTCTCCAAGACAGAAAAACTGCTAAAAGAATGGTGTTTTCTTTTACTGAGAACTAGTTGTTTGCTATTCAGTATCAGGTATGGTGCCCGACACTGCCATGTTTTAGAAGAATTCCTATCAGTAGCTTTATAACAGTTAAATAAAGTTAGTGTTTGGTAGTACATCTGCATTTGAAAGGCTAAAACATACAGCAATGCATTAGTGTGAAAGGCTAAAATATAATTTCCAAGACCTTGGCTAGGTATTTTTCAGATATGAAACCATTAGATTACACAAATCAGCAAGGATTCCACGGGTCACTGATTTTCTGTTTTATTTTTATTTGTTTTCTTCCCCTTCTATGATTATCTTTAAGAGTCAAATATTAAATAAAATAGAACAAACAAAACTACAATCAATTAAGCAAATGTTGCATTGAGAAAATCAGTAAGATTGACAAACCCTTATCCAAATAAAACAAAAGGCAGAGACAAAATATCCAAATTAACAATATTTGAAATGAGAAGGGACTTAAAAATAGTCACCCAGTAAATACAGAGACCCATAAGGACATACTTTAAAAACCTAGATTCCAACAAACTGAAAGAAATAAGTAAAATGGATAATTTTCTTGATAAATATTATTTACGAAATATAAACCAAGATCAAATAATCAATGTAAACAGACTAATAACCGTTAGTGAAATGGAAGCAGTTGTTAGGTCTCTCAACCAAATAATAATAATAATAACCTAGTACCAGACTGTTTTATAACAGCATTCCAATCGCCTTTCAAAGGAGAGTTAATGTCAAAACTTCTCAAATTATTACACTAAAGTAGTACTGGCTAATAAAATATTTCCCCTCCCCCAAAAAGTCAAATTTTGTAACAGCTTTGATACATTCGCATTACTATTTTTTTCTAGGAGAAAGAATCATTAATAAAAATATTTTAACTGCTACAAGATAGACTTGGAAAGCCAGCTATACCTAGGGAGATCCTCAAATGTCTATGTAGAATAAGAAAGAGCCATCCATGTGTTCATGGCTCCACTTCAGATCTAATCACCCTGCTTAGCCTTACAGGATGGCTGGAGTAGTTAATTAAGAGCCAAGGGAATGGGGGCTGCAGATCAGGGAGCAGTTTACAGTGAGTGCAGGGTGAGGCAGGTTATGGCAGTACTAACATATTAATCCCCAGTTGGCTAGCCACTAGAGTTAAAGAGCAACAACATCTGAATTGGGCTTTGAATAATTGATGACAACTACTGAACTATTAAAAAAAAAAAAATGTCTGGTTCTTCCAGGAAGCCTATGTGTCTGTAATTGCTAAACCTAGTTTCTCTCTCATTGGTCACAGGTCCTCCCAGAATATTTGCTTTGCTCTGAAGCTCTGAGAATTCCAGTGACATCCTTTTTGATGGAAATGATACAAAAGTGACATGTTTCTCAAAAGACTGCCAAACTAACTCAATTGACTTCAAAAGCTCACGCCCGTAATTTTTCTGTACATATAGGTACACAAGAGGAGAGAAACAGACTTTGGAAATTAGCTTTCTCCACTGAGCATCCCTGAGTGCGAGGGTAGGATAATGAGAGCGTTCACAACATCAGGGAGTTTGAGATGAAAAGGAAGTGCTTTTAATCAAATCAAAAGAGAGACAGGTTTTGAAAGACAGCAATTACAAAGAACCTCATGAAAGAATTAAGTGAAATTCATTTATAAACGCAAATTATTTCCTCAGATGAAAGTGGTTACTGTAACCCTCTAACTCTTTAACTTTGGGGAAGTGCTGCCTGTGGAATCAGCTCCCTCTTCCTGAGCTCTGGGCCAGCATAGGATGATGTCCTACTCCCTCTGTCTTCTTATAGATTCCCCACTGTCACATGTCAGGAGCTTCTTATACTAGCAGTACTGAACTTTTGAGAATGGAGGGTTTGGAGGTGAAGCCAGGGTACAGAAGAACAAGGAATTTGGAATTTAATGACCAACAGATGAGTTCAAATAACATCTGTGACATTAAATTTTTTTCTGACCAGAAAACAAAAACATCATACCTGGGATATGAGATTTACTTGCTTGAAGGGTAAATGTTCAGACATGATAGGGTTGCAAGTCAAAGTTCTCAGCACTGAATACTTTTCCTTAACATGACAAATCTCAAGTTGTAAGGTAGTAGTGCTCTAGCCAGCCATTTATGTAAAAGGTACAAATAAAATTGGAGATTTATGACTCCACCCAACAGGCAAGTGCAACAGCAGGCATTCATCAAGGGGTTTGGGACACTGTAGGCAACATAGCATCGTGGAGTTTACAGTGAATGAGGACCTAAATAGAACTTTGATTCTTTGCCTGGTTCCAAGGCCAACATTATATGAGTCTTTCATGGTCTAGTTGTAGTCAACGAGTGTTTCTCTTTTGGTGACAGAGAGGAGTGGAAACACTTCTAAGGAAAAAAGAAATGCAAAGTCAAATTATTTGATGAAACAAATAATAAACACATAATAGAGATCTCTCACGGCTGTCTGACTTCAGTTTGTAAGTTAAAGCTTAGAAGCCAGACAAGTCCTGTGAGAGAACCTGAAGAATTGAGCAGAAATAAACAATGATTTTGGGGACAGAGAAGCAGAATTAATACAAGATCCAGAAATATATGAACTTAGTGCCCATATGCTTCATACAAAGTCAAGGGGCCAGGAAAGCTTAGATTTAATCCCCATTACTAATTATTATCTGCAGCCAGTTCTCCCTTTTCCACATACTAGGTAATGTTTGCTAACTAACAGGCACTGTTGTACTGTTTCTCTTGGTGTACTTATTAATTTAGTGTTTAGATGATTTAATATAAAATAGATGCTCCTATCTTAAAGAATAGGAAACTGAGTACAGAAATAACATTAAAAAATAACTCCAGGTCACCCAACAAATAACACCTGCTGGCATGCAATATAAAATCCAGACAGGCTGACTGACAAGAAGGTGTACAACCTTGAGCCCCTACTTCCCTATGTCATTGTTAATGATGTTACTTGACTCTTTCTGTGTATATTAAATTATCACAAATGAAGTAGTTTAAACAACATAAATTTATTATCACTTGTTCTAGACATCCAGAGTGTTTGGAGTTTAGAATATTGGCATCTTTAACTCCATACCACTGTAAGTGACAATTAGTTAATTTGACAAGATAGTGCTGGAATTGCATAAAGCAATTAGAAATGCCTGACATAAATGTAGATTTCAGTCATCTACAGTTTTTCATAATTGTGAATCACTTATCCAACAAAATCAAGTCCATGCTAGCACACTGTTTTATAAAAATACATCACTGTGACCAAATAGGCTAAACATCTGATAGCATGGATGGCTTCATGATTATGACTTAGTTCTGGGAATCTATTCTCTAGTGTATTTTTTCTCACATTAATTATGTATATATGCATGTTGGTGTGCCTGACCATGCACACACCACAGTGCAATTGGAAGTCAGAGGACAACACATGGGATGGTTCTCTCCTTCTATGTTCTTGGCCCTAGGGGATCAAACTCAGGTCCTAGGCTTATCAGAAAGTGACTTAACCCACTAAGGTATCTTATGGACCCAAGATCATTATTCTATCTTGCTCCTAGAAATATACAGAAATATGCATATATGTCAGTATCTATATCTATCTATATATCTCCAATGTAGCAGAGATCCATGGAGAATGTCCAATTGGACAGAAGCCTCTCACAAGAGTGAATTCTAGTCACATGGACTGAGCCTGCCAACAGCCTATGCTTAGAAACAGCAGGTGAGGCAGAGGTAGGAGGATCTCTGTGAGTTCAAGACCAATCTGGTCTACAAAACAAGTTCCAGGACAGGTTCCAAAAACTACCCAGAGAAACCCTGTCTCAAAAAAGAAAAGAAAAGAAAGGAAAAAAAAAGAGAAACTGCAGGTGAGTGGGGCTGAAGGCAAACTCAGATGGAAATAAATGTCCTCTTTCTAGATATGTCATTTTTTAGAAGACCTGAAGTTTTGAAATGTGAAGAAGAAAGGAAGAGTACTACATCACTAAACTGAAATTTAAGTTATCAATTAGATATTAGAAATCCCATTCCATATAGGTTTAGAGCAGTAATCCCCTTCCCTCTTGCATTTTGTCATGCTAGGAGAGTACATGACACAGGAAAGCACCCCCCATGTGATCTGTCAGGGACTTTCTGACCATTCAGTCTTCTTGTTGAACATTTGAAAATGTGCACTATGCCTGGATGCAAGCACCTTGACACATGTATTGAGTGTACACACCTCTTTGTTGTGCACCAGGAGGGTATATCTGTTTTTGTCACACAGCATTTCAAAAACACTTTCAGGATGTTTGAGAGAAGTCACATCAATCCATTTAAAGAATAGCCTCTTTGAAATTTCCCCTGGTACTTTTAACATGCCTCTTCAGAAAGCTGTACACAACTGTAATCAGAGCAAACAAAGACAATTTATGTTTTCAATGAAGTAGCTTAATGCTTCCCTTAAAGGTGTAGCTTGATTAATTTCTTTTATTAGGCTAAGCAGGATGATCCAGGAAGAAAGGTGCTGTGTAGCTACAGAATGTTATTACTCATTATAATAAAGGCCATGATAGTAACAGCCCAATAATAGGATATTAATGGACTTTATGACAATGATACAATGGTAATTCCTGATGGCAACAGGCAGCTTTAAAGAAAACAGGATAGGGACTCCTCAATGGTAAGAAATGAATTGTGTTTTTTTCTCCAAGAAAAATGAAATAAACATTGGCAATCTTTCAGGCCTTTCCAGCTTTACATCCACATTAGTAGAAGCAGCTCAGATCTGCAAAAGAACACCTCTGCCCTCCACAAATGGATGCAGGAGAACTGACTCCCATCAGCTGGTGTTTAATGTTATGAATCTGACTTGTCAGCCTTATGATTCATGAGCGTGAACAGAGAGAGTGTGAAGCCTGCATTCCTGAGGTCTGGGAATAGATTAGAGTGTTTAGACAGCTTTCATGTCCAGTCTCAGCCAGTGTTTCTGGACATGAAAGAAAATTCAGAAAATTCTCTAGCTCTCCAGCAGGCCCAGGCTGAGATCTAGGGAGATGAATCACTACTTGCTGAAAGTAAAGTGTGCTGAATATATCACTGAAGCCTACACTAGCAACCTTGGGGGAAACCCTGTTTCTATCTGTGGATAAAAAAATGCATAATAACCCAAAATAAAATTAAACATCTGTACTGGAGAGGAGATTTATGCCTCTGACTTTGTGGGCTAGTGAAAAGCAACTTCATGGGGAGAGTTTGTATGCACTGGCACATAACCCTTGCTGGCTATTGAATCGCATGATATTTTTTCTTTATTCACCAACAATATGCCTTCAGCAGTAGTTGGATTCTTGACAATCATTTGGTTCTGAATTTATTCTGTCTTTAGTTATTCAGCCATTATTGCAGACCAATTATATGCAAAGTATTATATACTGGGTTGTTGACAAATTTAAAAGGCAGTATACTCTCAGAAAGCTGGTACCAAAAAGATGTATATGCCTTGGTCACAAAATGTACAGTAAACAGCCCAGTCAGGCTGTGGTGGTGCATGCCTTTTATCCCAACACTTGCGATGCAGAGGCAGGTAGATTTCAGTGAGGTGGAGGCCTGCCTGGTCTATAAAGTGAGTTCCACGACAGCCAGGACTGTCACACAGAGAAACCCTGTCTCAATCCCAACCCTTCGTGCAACAAAAACAGCCAATGAAGGTTTGAGAAACAAAGGGGGACTTTTCCCAAGTCTTTATGAGAGAATGGGCAGCTTTTTTTTCAGAGGACTTGGTGTTGTGGGACAATTAATAACTTGACATGCAAAGAATGGTTTGAACAAAATCATGGGGCAATAACATAATGAATAAATGTAGAAAAAGGGCATGTACAGGACTGGGGATTATTCTACTGAAACTAGGGTTGGGTGTAGGAGTGGGAAATCAGACACTAGAAGAGGATACTGGAGAACCTTGCTAAGAAAATTCACTGCAGAACTCTTCCTTCTCTGTCACGTGATCACTTCATTTCTAGTACACTCAAGTTTACCTGTGAGTTGGAAACACAATGTTGATGAACAGTGTCTTGACTGAGGTAGTAGAGGCAGCAGGAGCCGAGTACATGAGAGGAAGTGGGGTTAGATAATGAGATGCAATAGAGAGAGTGAAATTGGCAAAATGTTCGAGATGAAATTGCAAGTGTTTGGTGACGTATGTGAGAGAATGAAGAATAGTTTGAACTCGTCTTGATTAACTCAGTGGAAATCATTGTTTTTAGAGAGGAACATAGTAACATGGTATTGAGCGGGGTCGAGAAACTGGAGTACAAGGGGAGTGTATAGATAGAAAAGTTCAAGATGCCACGCTTAGGCTGATATAAAGGGGTTGGGAGTCAGCAAAACCATGATAATCCTTCCAGCAAGTCTGTAAGGCAGGCTTCCTGGTTGTACATACTAACAGGAAAAACAGAGCACCATGCAAAAACAAGTCAGTGCTCATGTGAAGCATCTTCATCTTGCTCTGTCCATTAAGTTTCAACTCCACTGAGAATGTCTGAAAAGTGGAAGAATGTGAATTTGACCTACAGATGACACAGAATCCTCCATCTCTCATGGGTTCCTTCATGTGCCTTTTCAATTTATCCATTATATAGGTCATTACAGGTATATCAGACCTGATTGGGATATTGAAAATAGCAAGACTGAAATATGTAAAGAGAAGATTTTTGAATTCGCCGTAGGCTAAGACAAAAACAGTGTAGGAACTAAACAATTAGTGAATTGTATTCCTAAGTGAGTTACCCAGTTCCTATGTTTGCTATAAGACTCACCCTTAATTGGTCCAGTGTGTTGACATTCATCTTTTTTAATGTAACGTCCACTTTTCTAAATGATTGGCCTCCTCCTAGATATATACTTCCTTCTTTCATGACCAATTTTTTTCTTCATATTTGGTTAAATTAGTATAAAGGACCACTTCCATAGAGTTCACATAAGGAATCCAAGAAGATTCTGAGCAAATGTCTCCCCATGGGGCACCTCTGAAAACTGCAGTACAAACCATTTGTGTGGCATTCTGGTGAAGTATCTGGCTATTTTCTGCCCATGTCCTGAAAATGCTCATGGGGCTAAATTGAAAAGTAACAGGCCATTTCACTTGGTAGATATTGTACATAGTGGAGCATTCAGGTTATGGCATTGCTGTTGCTCATGGCCTTGACAAAAGTGACTGAGTGGAAGAATGAAAACTGTGAAGTATGGCAAGGAAAGAAATGTGAACCTGTGGCTGGGGCAGGCGCTGACAAAGAACTAAAATTGTAAATGATAGCCATTACAGAGAAACCACACATTCTGTTGTAGGACAACAGGAAAAATGGCTTCAGTGTCAGACTTTACTCCTGATCAGCATTAGTTACTTTTCTTATTAGCATCAAGCTAAGTCAGGTAGGATTTGTTTCGGCTTAAAATTTGAGGATTCATAAGCCATTGTGCCCAGGAAGGCACAGCTGCAGTGAGACCCATTCATGGCTATGGCAACAGGAAGACAAGGTACCTAGTCACACCCATGTGTCAGCAATTACAAAGTAGGCTGAACTCAAGGCTAGGCTAAAACTCCCACCACCAACTCCAGCTTACCTCTTAAAGGTCTTATAATGTCCCAAGACAGTGTCACCTTCTGGGAAGCAAGTACCCAGACATATGAACCTGGGGGGGGGGCTTTTTCCATGCAAACCATAACAAGCAGACTGGGAAAAATTGGTCCATTGGTAGCAAGAAATGAGAGTTTTAAGAAGCACGTGTATTCAAGAGTGCAATGTGCAACAGAGTGAAAAATAAATGACAGGCTGAAAAATGTTGCAGAGTAAGCATTCCAAAGGATTTCCAAGTTTCTCACTACAAATCTCAGAAGTACTGGGGTGGCTGACCCTTGTTCCTGCCTCCTGCCTTTTTTCAAAAATGTGTGGTTCTCATGTTGTAACCCTCTGAAAGTTTCTGCATAAAGAATGACAAGTGTGAGGGTTCAAAGAGATGGCTCAGTGCTTAAGAGTGCACACTGCTCTTGTAGAAGACCCGAGTTTGGTTTCCAGCATGCACACATCAGATGGCTCACAACCACCCATGACTCCAACTTTGGGGCATCAGGCACCCTCTTCTGGCCTCAGTAGGTACCTGTACTCACATTCATAGATGCACACATATTCACATAATTTAGAAAGTACTAAAATAAATCTTTAAGAAGAATGAGAGCAGTGTTGATGCCTGAGGGTACTCAGTGTACTTTGTTTTTTAGTATTTAGTGATATGGAGAAACCTACCTTAATCAATATACCCGGTAGGCACAAGGTGATACAGTAGGTAAATCTATACAGTGTTGAATCTGGGGTCTCAGTTAAGTTCCTAACAATGCTAACAGGACCCTTTCCATTTCCAGAGGCTATCATTAGAGAGTTTGTGCCTTTGGAATGGATCCAGAGCTACACCTGTCCCTACTCTATACATCTCTGCCCCTGCTATACACCCTAGTGGTACAGAAATCTATTATTCTGTATTATTGTTTGGTTTTTGAGTCAAGGTCTCTCACTGTCTCTGTCTGTCTGTCTGTCTGTCTGTCTGTCTGTCTCTCTCTGTCTGTCTCTCTCTCTCTCTCTCTCTCTCTCTCTCTCTCTCTCTCTCTCTCTCTCTCTGTGTCATTTTCTATATAGCCCAGGCTGGCCTAAAACTCATGGCAACCCTTTTCCTTTAGCTTTTCAGGAGCAGGGTTCACTCATATATGCCACCACACCCATGCTCAGCTCTATACTGCAATTCCTTAGAATCAAGCTTCTTAAATAGAGTGTTCCAGGCCTCTGTACCCATCTCAGCCTTCCGACGGTGCTTGTTATTGGAGCAAAAGCCAAACTGTACTGAAAAGAGGAAGCAAACTGGCAGGGAGATGGGAGATTCGATTGACAATGGTAGGATTTTTTTCCTTCCTTTCTTCCTTCCTTCTTCCTTCCTTCCTTTTTTTGTTGTCCCTGCAGCTAAATACATTCTTCATCAATTTATCAGTTTACCCATTAGTGAGATTTTCCTTACTCTCTTTGGCCACATCCTAATCTTCTTTTTTCTCTGCCAAACAATCTCAATCTAATGATCTCTAAGCATCTTGTCCCAAGGCCTTATCCATAGCTACCACCAGCTGTTAATGCATTCTGCTTCCCACAGACTGCCTAGTTCTTCTGTCCTGGCAAAGACTCTCGTTCTCTTCACATATGTTAACTCCACTACTTCAGGGTGATTAATTAGGTCATCTTCATATTACCTCCAACTCCCATGCAGCTTATATCACAGAAAGGGGTACTCATTATTAATGCTACCATGGACCCGTCTCAGAGCCTTGACCAGACCTTATCCTACCACAGGCACCTTTATATCCATCCAATCACTTAATAGCTATTGCAGCTATGCTGTGTGCATGTATGAACAGATAAATCCTTATCTCTGCATCTCTCTGTGGTATATCTGAATTCGTATTCTGTGATTCCAGATACATTAGTAGGACTCCCCATCCATCAGTCCTTTCATCTGTAGGGATAAAAATATCAATTACTTCTGAAGAATCTGAATTCATCAGCTTAGAAGAGTTTGCCATAGTGTCTGGCTTGTTGTGAGGACCAAGTACACAGTATCCATTGACTATGAGTTGTACAAAATTGTTCCGTCTGTCCTTCTGCAGCCAAGTATTTATAAGTAGACAGGTGGTTAAGTTTCATTAAGAAACACATCTCAGGCTGGAGAGATGGCTCAGTGGTTAAGAGCACTGGCTAT
The DNA here is from genome assembly GCF_003668045.3 of Cricetulus griseus. NCBI lineage: Eukaryota > Metazoa > Chordata > Mammalia > Rodentia > Cricetidae > Cricetulus > Cricetulus griseus. Next base: position 183,146,285 of record NC_048595.1, on the reverse strand, counting down.
TCTTCCAGAGGATCCAGGTTCAACTCCCAGCACCCACATGGCAGCTCACAGCTGTCTTGTAACTCCAGTTTCAGGAGAAGTAACATTATGACAAATCAGGACTTGCTTCAAGGTTCAGCATCCGCTCACTTACCTTTTGATAATCAGTTATGCTATTATAACTAAAGATATGTTGATAAACATTATATATCTATATGCAGATACAAGTGATGATTTAAGAACATGCATATCATGGGAATGGTACAGTGTCTTTCCACATACCCAATGACCAGCTTCAAAAAGTATAATCAATGAAGTCATTCAAACATAACTGTCTTGTTAATATGCTTTTCCAAAACATTGGACCCTATATGTTCCATGCTTTCATAAAACCATGCCCTGTGGCATGGGTGGGGGAGAGATGCCCTCTCCCTACATCAACACCTAAGGCAGGTGGGAGAGCTGGCCCTGAGTTCATAAGAGCAAAAGAGCTGTCCCTGTCCCCCACCATCAGCAACACTCGGAAGAACAGGCCCTGAATCTTGCCTGGACAGCACAGTAGAGCTAACCCTGTTGGCAGAGGTATAGGTGAGCCAGCCCCAGTGTTGTAAACATGTGAGAGCTGTCCCTGTTGTAATCCAGCCAAACCTGGCTCCACCTCTCACCCACCTGCACATGGCAGGTGTAAGGACCCTGGCTCTTTAAAATAAGATCCTCACCTATTTCTTCTCTCTTTCCTACTCTTCCTCTGGGGCAGACAAGACTTTTCCTGTCTCCCTTTTCTCTTCTGTCCTCTCTCTGTCTCTATGTCTCCTTACCTCTTTTCTCTTTCCTCCCCCCTCCCTTCCTTTTAATAAAACTTCTCATTTGAGCTCTGTACCGGGCATGTTCTTTCCTCGATTGCCATGGAATCCTCCAAGGTCCCCCACTTGCTTATTCCTAACAATCCCCATTAGTCATCATGTGGTGGCAAGGGTGGGAAAGAGATGGTGCTCCACATCAATACCTGAGGTGGGTGGGAGAGCTGACCCTGAGGTCATAAGGGTGGGAAAACTTTCCCTGCCCTCCATCAGCTGCAACACTCAGGAGAACAGGCCCTGCACCTTGCCTAGATAGTGCATTAGAGTCAACCCTATTGGTCAAGGTGTGGGTGAGTCAGTCCCAATAGTGTGAGCATGGGAGAACTGTCCATGTTACTCATCCTTCTTGAGGTGGCATAGGCAAGGGAGATATGCTCTTCCTCCCCCATCAATGGGAGAGCTGGCCCCGAGGCCATAAGAGCCAGAAAGCTCCTTCAACCCCTCCCCCAGAAGCTGTAACACTTTTGGGAGAGCACCCCCAGCACCTCACTGGGGCAGCACAGTAGAGCCAACCCTGGTGATGGAGGTGTGGATGAGCCAGCTTCAAAGTTGTGAGCATAGAAGAGCTGTCCCCACTACTCACCTATCTTGAGGCAGCTTTGATGGCAAGAGGTGATCCCCACCATTAATTCCTGAGGCAGGTGAGTGAGCTGGCCCTGAGGTCAGAAGAGCTGGAGAGTTCTGGCTGCCCCTTATCAACTGCAGCACTCGGGAGGGAGAGTGGTCCCTGCACCTCACCTAGGCAACACAGTAGAGCTGGCCCTGAAGGTGTAGGTGTGAGAGAACTGCCCCTGAGGATGTGAAAACCTTGCTGCATAGGGTGAACTAACTGGGGCAATGCTGGTAAAGCTCACCCTGGTGGTAAGGATCTGGGACAGCTGATGAGTTGACTAACCCTGAAACTACCCAGGCCCAGAACCAGGGTTATGTGTTGGCCCAACCCAATATCCACCCCATCTGTGATCTTCTGGAGCATGGCACAGCATGGCAGGAGGGCTGTGAGTCCTGTGGACCCAGGGTTGTAGGATCACCACAACACAGGACAGCAATAGGTTGTCCAGGAAGAGTCCCAGTGAGTACCTAGCATCAATGATGCAGCAGAGACCAGGGGCCTCGAACCAGACCCATGACTCCTTTGTGATAAATGCTTGCATATAAAAAAATGTATGGATAAAGAGGTTTGCTGTGTGACTCACTGTGCCACACTAGAGCTTCCATGACAAGATTTTCCCCTTCTCCCTTCTTTTATTTCCCTCCTTTTCCCTTAAATAAAATTTTTTGTTTTATTTTGGGGTGGGGAGGAAAATGGTTGGAATCAGGAGGCATGATGTGAAACACACAAAGAATAACAAAGAAACAAATAAATAAGTAAATAAATATACCCTAGTAGCCTGTCACCAAGCAAGAAATGTTTATCTCAAGATCATTTTTTGGTTTTGATAGCATCTAATACTGAGTATCAATGTCTGTAGTTAAAGAGAGAAAACACACAAAATCCGGTAAAGCAAGGTTTTCTCTCTGCCAGGGCACTATTCTGGTAGGGCAGCGGTTGTATTCCTATTCTTGTTTGAACATACAACCTTTGTATCTGTCAACACCAGCAGGTTTATTTACACTGAAAACGCAAACATGCAGCCCTCTCCACCTTTCTAAGTATGCTTCTGTTCAGGTTTAGAAATACACACTATACTTTGGCCCATGTCAGAGCCCCAAGGCTCACCAGAAACTCTAAAGGCTTTTCTCACATCCCTCACATCCCTCTCTGCTCTTTCTCCTCATCCTGCTATTTATCTATCACCTTGTGTTTGCTAACTGTATATCTATCTTTCGTTCCCACAAGACTAAAAGGCCGGGTCATGACCCGTTCATTAGCAAACTACCTAGAACTAAATACACACACAGCAGCTAATGTGGGTCTTGGAAATCTGTTCAATAATTCATAATCTTTATGTCACCCCGACATCAAGACAGTAATCTTGATTACTTAATTTAAAAATGTGACTCTTGACTACAAACACATAACTGCTTCCTGTTGCCTAACCTACTAAATTAATACGGTTTAGCTCCAGCAGGGCTATCATCTGCCAAAACCCAGCCTCTCTCTTGTAGTGCTCTTCACTCCTCTTGTAGCAGAGGGACTCAGCCCATTGTCAGTCCATGGCCCAGCATATGCCCCTCACTCTGTGTCTTTCCACATTTTATTCCCCCTCCTTCTGCTCTCCACCAGCTCCCCTCTCCCTCTCCCAGAACCCCTGCTGAAGGGGGAAAAACACTGTTCTGCTGCTCCCAAGCCCCACCCTGAGCTTCCAATTTCTCCTCTTTCAGTGGCTTTGTAGGCAGTCTGCTCTTTCCTGCCAGGGTTGACTGCTTTTGAGCTAGACCACAGCCCTCTGAGGTCTGCTATTTCTTCTTCAAGCCCAGCCCACCTAGAGCAGAGTTCATCAGAAATGGGTTCTGAAGGAACCGGCTTCCCTTTTGGCAGCCATAATGGTCGAACATATGCTTCTATGACCTTGTCCTAGAAACCAGAAAGTCAGATGCCTGTCTCGTGACAAGGAACCAATCAGAAGTTAGCTGGTGGCGCTATGCTTTATGACCCTGGGTGTGCTTTACGGACAAGCGCACAGCAATGACGTAGAGAGCATAGCAACCACCCTGGGAGGGCCTATGAGCCATAACAACCAGTTGACCAATCAACACAGGGCAAGCCCTCCAAGCCTGGAGGCACACCAATCGTGAGCCTGTGCATACCCCTAGACACTCCCCTTACGCTGCCCTATAAGATCTTTTGGGGAGACCTTAGGAGCCGTCTTTTTCTAGCTGTCCGCCATGGCGGGTGGGTAAAAGACCCGAGCTAACATGGGGTTAGTTCGTTAAATTACAATAAAGCCTCGTGCAGTTTGCAGCAAGCTCTCGAATCCGCCTGGTGATTGGGGTGACCGCGAACCTGGCCTGAGACCCCGGATACTTGAGTTTTCGGGGGTCTAACAGTTCAAATACCATTAACTGATACTCAGTAAGGGTGATTTTTTTTGTTTGCTTTGTTTTTGAGATAGTGACTTCCACAAAAGCAAGAAAGACTTCCTGCCCTGCGAGCTGTTGTTGCTAACCACACAGCACAAAATTAATTCCTAAGTTTCATTCCTCCAATGTTTCACACCACTTAGACTAATGTGAGAAATTTATCTTTCAGGCCTTTGTTTCAATTACAATATACTGAGAGTGCTGGTGGTGGGCGGGAGAGGCAGTGGGTGGCAGAAACAGAAAGAAAGAAACACAAAAATCTATAGCTGCTAGGTGCATCTCGAAATTAAATATCTATTCTTTATTCTGGGGGGGAGTATAAGAAAAAATATTCAGGGCTGGCAAGGGGCAAGTACAGGCATCTAATGGATCTTTTTGTCAGCTGTCAGCAATCTCCACTGAGCTGCTCACCCTTCACTGCAGATGAATACTCTTCCGTGTCTACAGAAACAGCCAGGGTGGCTCAGGGTGGGTTGTAGGCATTTCAAAGGCATTCTTCTTCCCCCATCTCTCTCTGTGTTGTTCAAGTGCCTATTTTCAATTTGCAGTTGTGCTGGGAAAACGTTTTGATTCTTGATTTAGAATGTGCACTCCCAGAAGGTTCCAAAAGGGTTTCAGGCAAAGAGATAAAGCCTGTCTCTTTGTGCTTCTTTAGAGCCTGTGCTCTGTGGCAATAATACATACCCCACACTGTGCTTAAATCCCTGGTTTTATGAAAGCCAGCCCAATTCCTATTTGGTGGGTCTTTTGACATGCAAGTATCATTCCCTGTGGAGGGAAGCTAGATGCTGCACTTTCTCTCATCCTCTCTTTGTTTCTCAAACCTAATACCAGATTCTTTGGGAAACTGTGCTGTGAAAGGCCTAGGAGAAACTAAAGCAGTAAAGAGAAATCCGACTGTAAACGGGATACCTGACACTGCCAGCTGCAGTAAAGAGCCCCTTTTTATGAAGTTAATAGGACTCATGTTCTACGCTCTGAGCAGGGCTGAGATAGATACTCAGGCACCAGTTAACAGAGTCACAGATTACTGAGAACAACTAACTGAAGGCTCACCAACTCTCTCTCCTAGCTAATGAAATCTGCAAATAAGTCAAATCCAAGATAGTTACTGAGAGTTTAAATGCACACCAAGGCTGGTAAGCTATGAGAACACAATCAGATTCTTTCTGTAGCCAGAGGAATCCCATCTTACTTCAGAAAGCGCCTTCTATCTAGCAAAACACTCAACGAGGCTTCAAAAGATGTGCTTTCTGTTGCCAGAACATATCTCCACTGCTTTAGCAAAGTGACATACACTTGTCAGAGGGGAGAGTCTATATTTATGCAGAACATTGCCATCCAGAAGAGGGTATTTGCTAGTTTTTATTTCATAACATTTTCTCCCCATCAAACTGGCTGGATAGGATTTCAAAACTGAGCTTTCATTTTCATGGCACTGGGAGGTGGGGGAGTGAGAGCTGGGAGAGCATCAAATCAAAATCTAATGAAGTTTCTAATCAAATAAATAACCACTTGACATTTATTACCGTCCTTGGCAATCTGCAGAAATGCAATAGAGGAGATATGCCCAAAGCCCCATTTCCCATAGACTTACATTATGCGACCACATAGAATTAAGCTGACATAAGCTCTTTAAGACCCACTAAAGCAGCAGATTTTACACAACTTGTTTAGATTTTTTCCCTCCTTTCTCCGTGATCCCAAATTCCCTGAATAACTCTATCCGTTTTCTGTTCCTTGTTCTTTTGAGAGGCCTGCTGGAGCCTTTCCTTCTTGTCATTTTAGGCTCTAACCCTGCAGTTTGAGTTTATCTTAGCTGTAAAATGCAACGGTAATTTATATGCCCCATGTTCCTGCCTCCTCTGAGGCTCTAGCTGCCAGCTGTATACCCAACAGTTTAAAGAAAGAGCTGTAACTGGTGAGTGCCACAGAGGGGGTGGAGCCACAACCCAGGCATATCTTTCTGTTTCCTCCATGAGCACTGGAGTCAAATAAAGCCATTTTCTGGCACTGACTGCCAGGAGCCCTAAGTTTTTCCTCCTGGCACTGCTGCCCCCTTCCTTCTGCCTCCTCTTCATCCCAGCACCATGGGAACAGGTTTTCTCATTTCTTCCTTTTCATTTTTGAGTCAGGGTGAAAAGAGTGCCATAACTAGCCAGCCAGGGCACCATGGAGCATAAGCTAGGAATGCAGACCTTGTCCTCCATACCAAGAATTTGCTTTCTCTTGAAGCAGGGGGTGCAAGACAGTGTTTCCTAGCAGTTACTGCATTCACCACTCTGACATGTATAGTTGGGTTGTTGAGGTGACATAATGGAATGTGATTCAATTAAGGTTTTTGTCTCCTTTTAAGGGTATCTCAATGATAGGTTGTATTGCCTCAAGTATAATCTTCAAAAAAAAAAGATAGTCATTTTTTTCTGAGCTCTAAGATCTTTTCCCCTAGCACTGTCTTTGCCTCCAGTGTCCAATGGGTAAAGCATTCAAGTTCACAGAGCACAGTGAAGCCCAAGGCAGCCACAGAAGAGAGCTCGTTCCTGCTAAACCATACTACTGTCTTTTGCCAGTTTGTTGAAGGGAGGGAAAAACTAATCAAACCCCTTAACAGAAGGAGAGAAAGGGCTTAGACTCTCCCTCTGTGTTCAGTTATTAGAGCTGCCACAGTGTGGAAGAGAGACCCATGCTGGCAAGGCATCTGCTTCCTCTTCCTGCTATGACTATGAGCATTTCCAAAGGAGATCTCATCACTTTAGCACTTATAGCTCCCTGCAGCTTTGTGTGATCTTGATTCTGGTCCAGAGTTGATGTATCTGGGAAGACACTGGTAGACAAAGAGGAAAGAGCTGCACTGGGAGAGAGAGGCCAGGCTTCAGATCAACCCATGCAAGGTTTTTCTTTCCACTTGCCAGTGCAGCCCTTCCATGATTCAGTCACTATAGAAAGGTATATTCACATTATTCTCTTCCAGGTATATCTACCATCTACAGAGACACTTTGTACTGAAAATGGTTTACTAACTTTATAAACAGTTCAGCATGTCTTTTGTTGAACAAATGTGGGAGAGGTACTTACATACAGGAAAAAGATGTTTCCTTAGGGTTTCGCAGCCAGGGTGGGAATAATAGCTTATTCCTTATGGTTTAGCATAAGAGCATTGCAATTCATTATAACTACAATTTGGGGAAATTTACAAGAAGAAAACAAGAAAGCTAGCCAGAATGCACTGTATTAATCCCTCCATTCTTTCTGCAAAAGATCATTTGGAGCACCTCCAGACTTTCTCTTTATTTCCCTTCCAACAGCTCCTAAATTTGCACAGAAGGAAAATAGGTCAGATAGACTCACATATCCTTGGTGTTTTCTCAAAGCACTGTACACAGACTATTGAGGAATTACCACACAAATATACTAGGACTCCCAATGTCTTTGAAACACAAAGATCCAGGAAGCTACCATCACTATAAGAAGCTCTTTGAGAAATAAAGAAAACACTTACACATCAGCTTGGAAGCTGAGTGGGTTTTCTAGACTATAAACAATATGGAAAATGGTAATTATATGCAACGTAGGCCAAAAAAGAAGCAAGCTGACAGAACCAACACCTTGAGAGAAAACTGTTAGTATAAAATATTAATTACAAGTGGCCAGAGGACAATGGAGAGAACCGCTTGTCATTTGAACTTGTCATAAGGAAGCGAGCCAGTCCTTAAGATGTATCATATCAGTGTGGATAGTCTGCTGTGTTTGTTCTTGTAAGTGAAGAATCTCTTGTTTGAAAATTATTTCTTCAGCTGGGCAGTTGTGGAGTACACCTTCAATCCCAGCTCTCAGGAGGCAGAGCAGGAGATCTCTGTGATTCTTTCGAGGACAGGCTGCTCTACAGGGCAAGTTCTAGAACAGCCAGAGTGGTTACACAGAGAAACCCTGTCTCAAACAACCCACAAAACCCATAACAAACAAACAACAACAACTCTGGTGCCCAGAGTTCCATGGCAGGTACAAAGGACCCCTTTAAAAAGAAAGACCCTCTCCCAGACAGGACTTTTCCTGTCACCTACTTCTCCTCCTCTCCCTGTTTCTCTTTACCTTATTTTCTTACCTCCCCCTCAATAAAACTTTCAATATGAGTCATGTCTAAGGTCTCTGTTTTCCCATCCACATGCCGTCCATCACCCACCCCAGGACCTCAATCCTTGTTGTCCCAGCGTGTGGGCCTGGGGTTCTGCCACCTGCTGCCCCAACCCATTATTCATTATTCCTAACTGACATAATCTCTGTTTTCCTAGCAACAGGATTTGGTGCTAAAAGTAGATACACAAAGAAAAGAAAACTAATGCCGAATAAAAGAACAGAGATGAACCCAAAAGAGATGCAAGTAGAAGACTCTGCTGGAGGGTGAGTCGTAGAACGTATGAATTTAATGCTTCCAAACTTTCTTATTCCTTGAATTCTTAACCCCATCCCTAGGGAACTGAGGAGATGAACCAAAGCAAATGGCACCAACAGTAGAAGGCAATGCACAAAGAGGCCGGGCAGCAATCAAGAAGACATATGCATACCTCTTCCCAATTTCATGTCCTTATGCAGTGGTTTGAGGCAGCTCTGAAGAGGGTCTCTGTGGGAATGTCTCACTACGTGTTGGGAGCCAAAATTTTGTCCCTTCTCAATTTGAAATCTGCCTGTTATATTAACAAGGTACTTTGCCACATTCTCGCTACATTTAGTAGTGAATTATCCATTGTGATTATTGGCAGAGTAAACGCTGGCATCTAGACTCAACTTACACACCACTAGGGCCCTTATCCCTGCCAGCTCCCTCCTGTGACTAAGCTCCGATTTCAGGTAACAATGTGATATTCATCACCAGCCCCTTTTAAAAAGTTTGCAATTTCAGTTTGTTTTCCTTTAAGCTAAATGCATATGTTTGATATATTTATACACACACAGTCTCACTTTGAAACTCTTCTCCTGTGCTATGGAAATTTCATTTTGCACCCGAGTTAACCCAACAGCCACATGGACAAAATGATTTTCTTCTGTACAAAAATGTAGCAGGTAATAAAGCTGTCTTTGTAGGAAAGTGAAAACTCACTACGTAAAAAGCACTAATTTGGTGACTATGTTAAACACACTTTCATATAAAATAGTTCCGGTCCTGGAGACACTTGTAACCAGCGAAGGGGGTGCGGTGGGGGGAGGGGACCTTATAAACTTTGGAAAGCTGCCAGACAAAGCCATCAATAAGTGCTAAGTGACTGGTGTAGAGGAAAGGGGGCTTGCAAACTTCGCAGGAGGGAAGCATTGGCTTAAAGTGGAGTGGCTTGGGAAGCCTTTGTGTAGCTGGAAATTCGAGAGTTTAAAATTGGAGAACAGGCAGGTTGTGGTAGAACATACGCATAATCCCAGTATTCATGAAGCAAAAGTAGGAGGATCATGAGTTCAAAGCCAGCCTAGAGGACATAAAAAGCCCCTGTATCAAAATAAACAAGGCTGGCAAAATGGCTGAGCTGGAAAATGCAGGTGCTCACAAGGCCCCTAGGACTCACTCACATGGTGGAAGGAGAGAACTGACCCTTGTAAGTTGTCCTCTGACCTGCATGGCATGCATTCATGTGCACACACACAAAATAAAGAATCAAATGTAATAAAAATTAAAAACAAATAACAATAATAACAACAACACAAAACAAAAAGTAAGAGTAAAGAAAGACCTAGAGGTGCAAGAATAATAGGGACAGAAGGCAGTGGGATAATGGTTAGACCCCCGAAAACTGAAGTATTCGGGGTCCCAGGCCACGTTCGCGGTCACCCCAATCACCAGGCGGATTCGAGAGCTTGCTGCAAACTGCACGAGGCTTTATTGTAATTTAACGAACTAACCCCATGTTAGCTCGGGTCTTTCACCCACCCGCCATGGCAGACGGCTAGAAAAAGACGGCTCCAACGGGCTCCCCAAAGATCTTATAGGGCAGCGTAAGGGGAGTGTCTAGGGGTACACACAGGCTCAGGATTGGTGTGCTTCCAGGCTTGGAGGGCTTGCCCTGTGTTGATTGGTCAACTGGTTGTTATGGCTCATAGGCCCTCCCAGGGCGGTTGCTATGCTCTCTACGTCATTGCTGTGCGCTTGTCCGTAAAGCACACCCAGGGTCGTAAAGCATAGCGCCACCAGCTAACTTCTGATTGGTTCCTTGTCACAAGACAGGCATCTGACCTGTAAGTGACTAAGGTTCCTTGTCACGAGACAGGCATCTGACCTCTACGTGACCAAGGCAGGTTTATGGCAAGCACGTGTTCGGCTGTTATGGCTGCCAAAAGGAAGCTGGTTCCTTCATAATAAAAAGTAGAGATGCTAAATAGATTAAAACATTAAGGAAACAGCTTGTATTTGAGTAAGTTAACAAGTGGGAAAATAACTGTTCAGGTCCAGGAAGATCAACACTGTCCTATTTGTTAGGGATATAAAAGTGATGAGGTCATTATCATCCCATGATCCTTAACAATAAAATCTTGATTTGGTGCTGGAGAGATGGCTTATCAGTTAAGATGGCTTACAATGTCTGTAACTCCATCCCAGGGATCTTATGCCCTTTACTGATGTCTGTAGGTACCAGGCACACATGTGGTACACAGACATACATGCAGGCAAAGTACCCCTAAACATAAATTTAAATTAATTTTTTTTTCAAAAAGCATAACGTAACATAGCCCGTAGGACACTGCCATCAGACTGCCCTAGTTTCAGTCCTGGCTGTTTTTCATTACACAACCTTGCATAGGATGTACCATTCTGAATCTCAGATTCTCAATTGTAATAAAGGCACAATGATGCCTTCTCTCTAAGGTTGCTATAGTAAATAAGAGAAAGAAAACCTCCAATGGGAAAGGGATCAACCACTAGCAGATAGCGATGGTTCTGTTTGCCATACTTATCCCCATCACTCCCTGCATCCCGCAAAATAACCAACATACAATGATAGTGTTCACAGTGACAAAGATCATTCAACTAAAGCCCATTGAAGACTGTTATGTCCCAGACACCTTGTTAGGCCAGCAGGAGTTGCCCTGGAGTTCACTTCCAAAGGCAAGCACATGGGTTCAGATCTTTCAGATACATAGCTGCAATAGGCAACTTAACTACTCTCAGTTGTATTTTTCTTAGGTAAAAAATAAAAATAGAGTTGGGGAGAGATCTCTTTGGGTTAAAGGGCTTGCTACACAAGGCTTATGACTTGAGTTTAATCCTCAAAACCCAGGTCAAAAGTTGGATGGGGTTGGTATGTGTGTCATCCTAGCACTCCAGGAGAAAATGGGAGTTAGAGACAGGGAAATCAGCTGGAAACTTGGGAGCCTGCTACCTTGGCCATATGTGGGGCTAAACCAACAATAGAGTCCCTTCCTCAAAACAAAGTGGAAAAAAGAAGACCACCCTGAAATTTGTCCTTTGACCAATACATGAACTGCACGGAAGACACATACATACACACACACACACACACACACACACACACACACACACACACACACCCATGCACACACACTTACAATGATGATAATAACACCAACTTCTTCAACCTCCTAGGAGATGATTGTAATAAGTTACAAAAGCTCATATTAATGTTCAAAATTATTAGGTAAAATTTGAAATGCCCCAATTAACTGGATTCATTTTACCAGATAGCTACTCCTTTCTTTTACTCCCTCTGTGGGTGTAACAGGCTGAACTACCGCTAGTTTGTTTTCCTTTGGAATGACAAATATTACATAGAAAGAATCATGTGAAGAGTGGCAAAATATAGAAGGAGTAGCTAATTTTATTTGAGAGCATACTGTGTACTAGCAATTTCTAGGAATATCTGCATGAGTTCATAGTAACAATGCAGTGCACTGATACATCCTTCCAGTTGAAATACTCATCCTGGAAGAAAGGCAGAAGCTCAGAAGGTCAGAGCTATTGAAGCTTAGACAGCTTAAGAAGCTCCAAGAGTTAGCTACAAGGCCCTGTCCCAAGTATAAAAAAGCAACAGAGTATAGGGACAGTCATGAAGCTGACTATAGGTGGTATAAAGCCCATGAGGGACCTTTATAAGCTGTGGCCCATACCTGGTGAGCTACTGTCTTTGAGTTACCCATATTTCTATAAGTAACCCTTCATCCATGTTCCTGTAAGTAACCCAAATAAACTCACTGCTTTACCAAGATGGAGTTGGGTAGTATTATTTCTTTGATCGGTTGTCAATGCCCTATGTGAGACAAATGTGTTTAGCTCATGTCTTCCTAGGTAATGTCATACCACAAATGGTTACATGATTCCACAAAAATACTTCTTTGTAGATATTACGTTTTTCACTCAAGGCTGTTGTATGACTTTACTTGGAAAGACATGAACAAACAAACATTTACTAACCCCAGACAGAATACTGGTGACAGATTCTACCAAAGTACAACCTGGCAAACCAGTGAGCTCATCACTGGGGTTACACATAGGAATGAGTAAAGGAGTCACTTAGAGGAGAAAGGAAGACTCAAAAGCAGTTGTAGCTTTGGTACTGACTCATGGAAGTTGCTTCTCTGGTGTTTCCTGCATGACTTGTAGGCAGTTCACATGTCAGAGTCTCCTCTGAATACTGGGGAAGGGCCTTGTGAATCTCACTAGTCCCAGCTTTTCCAGACCTGTGTTGTGTACATCTTGAGTCTAATGAGCTCCGTTCCTCCTTCCTCCACGAGAGAACATTTCCATTCACATTTTGGTGCTTGCCATCAATTACATTCAAATAAATGTCAGTATGTCACAAAAAAACAAATTTTACAGCAAAATAACTTTGGTGTTAAAGAAAGAAATAACTTTGGCTTTGTCAGTCTTCAGTAAAGTTCAGGACAAGAGAACAGGAAGCGGGATCTATCTGCTTCAATAGACTGTTTTGTTTCTATTTAATCTGTGTCTGGTTTGGTAAATCAAGGTGGCCACACTTGCCAGAGAAATGGGGAATGAAATGATTTTAAAAAGGCAAAATTCATAACTTTTGCTGGGCCATGCCAAGGTATATCACTAAGCGAACACTTCAAGCATAAAGAATTGGTGGAAGAAGTTTATTGGGAGAGGAAAGAAGGGGAGAGTGAAAGAGCAAGCAGCAAAAGGCTGTAGGGACATGAGAGGCAGACAGACAAATAGACAAAGAGAACAGGGAAGAGGAGCAAGAGACAAGAAAGGCAAGAGAGAGAGAGAGAGACAGACAGAGACAGAGAGACAGAGAGACAGAGAGCCATGACTGGCAGACACTTGTAATCAGAGCACATGTCATACAGCTGAAGGTGGAAAGGCACCTGACAGCAGCCAGAACTGGTGCTACAGTAGGAACTAAGATTCCTCCCCTTTGTTTATTGTAAGAGGAAAGGAAATTGGAAGGGGGAGCTTGAGAGATGGGAATGGGAGCACTGTGTTCTTTAGACTGCTTCCTGTTGTCTAGGGACATCTGCATCTTTGGGGGACCCAAGAAAGCTGGGTTGCTAGCCAAGTCCTGGGATAGCTGGCTGCTTTACTTGCTGTCCAGGCTTTAGGCTCTGTGGGACCATTAAGCACTGGGAAAGTGCAGGCCTAGTTGAAGCAGTCTGTGAGGCTGGACCTCTTGGGGTAGCCATTTTGAAGCTGTTCAGGATGCAGATTTGAGGGGACCCGGCAGGATGTTGGCAGAAGAAAAAGTTAAGAAGTTTAGAGGAAGGGAAGTCCCAAGACCAGGGGAAGATGGAGGAGATCCCATCCTCAGGAACAGGCAATAGGTGGGGAAACTTAGGCTGTTGATTGACAGTGTTTATCTGGAGTCCATTCCACCTGTGAGAGGTAGATCCAAGTCAACTCCCTAGAGCTTACAGGATTTTTTTTTTTTTTTGAGTTTACAAAAAGAAAATGTGACACTCTCAGCCAGCTTCAATTTGACAGAGTGAATACATGAAGTCATAGAGACACCCAGAGTTCTAGGTTCATACCTGGCCAGAATTAATTAACATAAATTCAGCAACAATGAGGAAGAGATATGCTTCAGTGACTGCAGGGAAGTTGGATATTTGATTTCACATGTGAGGGCTCAAGCCTGCTGATGGATTTTTTTATAGTGATTTTTCCTTCAAATGTAAATAAAAGAACACAAAAGATAGTATTTCATTGTATAGACCATTGCCTGGAATTTAGGAAGCGCCTTTTGGGTTATCATAACAATCTCGATTAGAAACAACTAGAGTTTTGGAAATTTGGGATACTTACTAACTCTATGAATTTGGACTCATAAAACATAGTAATCATACAACTCTCACATAGAAACACTTCCACTGTTTTTGAAATAAAACTGAAAAAAATAGTTCTAGGTCCTCAAACAATATATAAAGAGCATCCACAAATGAATATGTTGTCTACCTCTCAGGATATTCTAAAAAGACACTTGTCTTCCCCTCTTTGGCTACCAAATATGCAAAGAATAGACCTCAAGAAATTAGAATTTCCCCAGGAAACTCCTGCTGGGAGAAGATAGGGCTGAAGTCTTGAGGGCAACCAGAGGAGGAACTGACAGAAGATCTTAAACTTTATCTCTCCTTGTAGAGATACTTGGAGTTGAGGCAGTGGTGGGCTTATATGTGTACAGCTCTTGCTTTTTGTTTAAAACCTACCCTCATGTGAAGACCACCCCATCCATGATCAATTTGGGGAGGTCTCTGGGATCTGTTTTTTTTCTTAATGTTGCCACAGTAAAGAAATCTCTGCCAGGTGGTGGTGGCTCATGCCTTTAATCCCAGCATTCGGGAGGCAGAGGCAGGTGTATCTCTGTGAGTTTGAGGCCAGCCTGGTCTCCAGAACAAGTGCCAGGATAGGCTCCAATGCTACACAAAGAAACCCTGTCTCAAAGAAAAAAAAAAAAAGACAAAAGAAAGAAATCTCACCTTTCTGCTTTTTTCACTATGAATTCAGCTCTTTCAATAGTTTTCTTAAGGATGGGTGGTCAAATCTGGCTCATGGGATATGGACCATGACTTATAAGTTTGGTAACAAATAGGAAATGTATTATTAGTAGCTGTTTTACAAATACAGGGAGCATTTAAAGTAAAGGGCTAATTTGTTTGGCCAAATGACAAGATTTCATGCTGGTCCTTCCTAAACTACAAAAGCTTATTTTTGATAATGATGGAACTTTGGGAGTAATCCCAGTTCTGGAGTGGTTTGGAAAATACCAGAGTAAATGATCCAAGTTATACATACTCAACACATTCTGCATTTAACCAGTGACACCACAGAGCAAAGAAATGGGTTCTCGCCTCAGCAGGATTTTTCTTTTTTGGCCAGAACTGAGCTCAGGGTCCAAGTTAAAGATAAATAAATAAAAAAAAATCTCTATACTGGGATTTCCTGGTAGAGAGAAAATGTGAAGGGAAAGTCATGTTAGGGATGATATTTCTTTCCTTTGGTAATCTTCCTTGCTGTTTTCTAGGCTGTTCCTTGCTCTTGCCCTTTCTTTAGTTCTTCAATTTTCTAGGTTCAGTGTGCTCAAACTCTCCCCCATTTCTGCTTTGTCATGTCTTTTTTCAAAGAACTGTTTTCTCTTTCACTTTCTATATAGTCAGGTTCATTATGGAACCAGATAAGGGTGTACACTTGCATTCATGCACACGTACCCAGCAATCAGGACTGGGAAGGTCATTGCCATGCTGTCTTAGAACTGCTGTATATTGGATAGGAAGCCTAGACATTGGGGGGAGGGTTGCCTGTCTTTAAGTCACCTGGGGCTAATTTCAGAGTTCCCCACCACCCCATTACTCCGTCAATCTCTTGACTATAATTACCTGTAGGCTACATGATGCTGCAGCATCTTTAAGAAGCCATCTGAAGTACTAATAGAAGTTTGAATTCGATAGTACTTCTAACACCAATTGACATGTTGCATAAATGTCTAAAGAGCAATGAGTTTACAAAGATTGAATCTTAGAAGAAAAAACAAAGGAAAGGAAGCCAAACATCAAGATGAGAGTTGGATAATGTTACCGGAGACGCTGATCCTCAAGGTTCAAGAAGTGAAGTTAGGTGACCCAGAGGAATCATTTGGTTTAGAGTTCAGAATTCCTCTAATCCCTTTGGCTGGTTAAAAGGACATGATCAGTCTGCTGTGCATCTGTTAGTGATTGAAAGCAAATGGGAAGCATTGCATGAGTTCCTGTGCCGGGAACACGCAGTGGGCATGGTTATTGTGAAAGTAAACATTGTAAATCACGGCTGACCCAAGGTGACTAATAAACATAGACACGTTACCAACATGTGGAAACCAATGCTTTCACAGACACAGAGCAACACAGAAAAGGCGTGAAATAGCTCATTACGAAAACCGTGTTATTTCCTATATGATCCTCAATATTTAGTCTTAGAAAAGAAAGGTATATTTAATTGATGCTCTCTTGGGAATTCTCCTGCTTCATTTTCTTAGCTTCTTCCTTCATAGGACATCTAGGAGATGACAAAAGAAGTCTGATTAGCTAAGGTAACTTTATAGCCATTTAAACAAATAATGCTGGCAGGTTGCATTGGTAAGATTCCCATATGGGCTGTGATTGAGCAAAAATAAAATTTATGTTAAGCAAGGGGTGTTACTCAAAAAGAAAAGAATTATGGTAAGGCCAAGCTATTTGACACTTACCCCCACTGCAGCAACCCATTAATACTGCGAGCTGGGGTTTTGCTCCTTCTCTGCATGCCCATCTTAATGATGCTTGCCCACTTCCATGTGAACCAGGAAGGGGGAGACTCCCTGTGGGGAGGCAATCAGACAGCTCAGGAAACTCAGAAATCTATCAGGATTTCTCAGAGCCAAGGGTTGAATGGAAACCTTTGCTCTAAGCCAAATGTGTCTAAACAGAAATACCTTGAGTGCAACTCAAACATTGCTCCACGCTTCAGGAAGACAAATGCCACATGTTTTTTTTTTTTTTTCTCTCATCTGTGATTCCTGGACTTTGTATAGATTTGTACACACATACACAATTATACAGGACATGCAAGCAAGAAGGGAAATCTAAGGGAAATCAATAGGAATTTACTAGAGCGCGTGAGAGTAGGAAGAAGCAAGTGGGGAATGAATATGATCAAAGTCACATATAGTTTTATGAAAATGTTTTATGTAGTCTATCATCATGTACAGCAAATGAATAAAATGTGTAATAAAAGCCAATAAATACAATTACAAAATACATAGTGAAACAGTTCCACCAGAGGAGACAGAGAGTGCCAGACACCAGGAAAAACAGGGTGGAAGGGCAAAAAGATCAGAGAGAGAGGGGAGAGAGGAGAGAGAGAGAGAAGAGAGAGAGAGAGAGAGAGAGAGAGAGAGAGAGAGAGAGAGAGCTGGAAAGCAAGAACCTTTAACACTTCAACAACAGGTTAATGCAAAAGGAAAATAAGACATTAAAGGTGAAACCTTTGGAACATGACCTACTTGGTCTAAATAATAGATTTACTTTTTTTATTTTGCTATTATCCTCTTTCTAAACCACCATTGCACTCTGAACTCAGGTTATTTTTCTTATGTTATTTTTGTTTGTTTGCTTTTTGAGGCAGCTCTGGCCATCCTAGAACTCAGTCTGCAGACCAGGCTGGCCTCGAACTCACAAAGATCCTCCTGCCTCTTCCTACTGAGTGTGGGGATTAAAGGCGTGTACCACTAGTGCCTGATCCGGTTTTACAAAAAGACAAATTCTAGGTTTTATTTAACGTCTACTGGTATTGTTATTGTAACATTTTATGATTAATTGCAAAAAATGTGTTTATTTGGGGGCAAAAATTGGGTCATCTTAGACTGATCTTAGTGAAATTCAAGAACGGGTTTATAAACCCATTTTCATCTCTGTTAAGTAAGTGCAAGAACTGACTTTTGCACAGTACTATTACCAGCTTACTGTTTAGATTGTTATGTGAATATTATTAAACTATTTCTGGAGGAATACTGGTATTCTAACATGAAGTCAAAACAATGATAAGTAGGAAAATATTAACTATTCCAAAGAAAAGTTTTCCAAATGAGTGACAGTAGAGAAACCTTAGGGAATGTGTAGGAATGCTCAAAGTATTCTGAAATGTTTATAGTTCTTCTTAAGCAACTTCTATAGCCCTGTCAAGTCAGTGAATGAAAGCTCACACTGCATTCATGTTTTTTATCCCATCCAGGAGCCTTTGAAATTGTTTTGCATGGGAATCTAAATTGCTAGACTTGTTCTCAGTGGAGCTCAAAAGCGAAGGCATATTCATTCACACTCCTTGGACTTTTGCAACTATAATGAGAACTACTATCATTCAGAGAGGAAAAACCTGCAATTTAATATGGCTCTAGACTCCACATCTGCTTGGAGATGTCTGTCTAATAGCTGTGGTGTATTTTTCCTTATGAATTAGAAGTTGTATTTAGAGAAAGATATCTGACAGAAGTTCACCTTGCTTTAAAAAAAAAGTATAACCAAAGACCCCATCCTTGATGTATAAGCTGCCTAGTGTTATACAGTGTAAGAACCCTGGGTGGCCTACTTCTTGTGCTTATACCTCTTCTCTCAGGAGCCTCTACTAGAGGAAGAACACTCCTTCCTTAAGGATCTAATGGAGGGTAACCTTCTCTTTGATTATTTTTTTTTTTAGCACAACTGAAATATGCTAGATGGTTCCAATGTAATACAGTAAGCATTAAGTGTCAAAATAGTTTAGTACAACTGATGAATGAGTAGTCAGTAGCAAGGAGCATCTTACCTAAAGGAAACCAGGAAAGATCTTCAACTTCCTGGAGATATGGTACCAGTGGTGAGAGAAGATGCCCAAGCATAGGAAGGACACTCAAATGAATGAGGCAACCAGAAAATGTGATAGATGCCAACTATGATGCATGTTTTGGCTCTGGTAATGTTATTGTATTCCTCTTTCCATTCTTAAATGCCATGCTCTTACTGTTTACTACCTCCTCGGTAAAATTCTCCCACACAGTCCAATTGTATTAGGAAGAAGGGCCTCTGGGAGGTGATTAGGTTATTAAGATAGAGGGATGATGAATGAAATTAGAGCCCTTTGAAAAGAAAGTCCAGGGAGATTCTTCACATCTGCAGTGTGAAGACACAGTAAAGACAATGTCCGTCAGAAATGACCCTACACTAGACACTGACCACAATGTTACACTGATCTTAGGTTTTTCAGATTCCAGGACTGGGAAAAGTAAATATTTTGCTCATAAGCTACACAGTTTATGGTACTTTAATGTACACTTCAACAATAACACTATGGTTCTGCATCACACAAATGTTCTAATCATCTCCCCCAAAGAACAAAGAAGATTCTTACCCATTAATACATCAATAAGCTTCCTCTATTTCTATAATGATATAGTATTGGTTACAGACTAACCTGAGACATACATTTTGATATTAATTATCTAGTAAGCATCTTAACTAGGATGATAAGAAATCAAGCAAAGGCAGTTGTGTGTACATGGATTTGCCACAGTGAAGAAAATGCTGACAACATCACAAACCTGGTTTCTAGAAGTATTTTGAGCTCACATCCTTCCTCCATTGTTCTCTATTCACGTTTTTGCCTTCCCCCATCAATGCTTCACCTGATTTGCAGTTCTCTGATGAGTTTACCTAAAATATCATTCATGAATTTCTGTGTGGCTCTGTTGAACTTCCCTACAGAGGGAGCAGGCCCTGCACCAAGGAGAAATAGCTCTCTACTACCAATGCCTTAGTGGCAAGCCTACTCCTCCTGATAACTATGAAAAACAACCCAGCAAGCCCAAGCATCTTATTTTTCCTTTTTAGTAAATGGGGAGTATTATCGATGATGGACAGAAATACCTTCTAGTGCAATTGTTAAGAATGCCTCCATGAGTTCATAGTAATAATGTCTTGATTTCCTAAGTAGTATTGGTACTAGGGATTTAGAATGGATAGGGGGCATGTGCATTTAAAAAACAAAATGAGCAAACACAAACGTGACTTCTTCATGTTTCTGGAAGTTGGAGGGTTTCTTTATTGCATGTGACAAACACAGATAAGTATTTTTTTTCTTACCTCTAACAGCCTCACAGTTAGTAAAAATGCCCTCAGTCTTCAGGAAGTGGCTGTTCTCATTCCCAGTTTTGATTTTATTGTACATTTGTCTCTTCCTCTATCTTTTGTATCTTAGTGGGAAATCAGAAGTGAAGATGAGTTAAGGACAGACTGCAGAGTGCCACTTAGAGTGAAATGACCTATGTTGTGTTTATATCATCAGGCCTTGTGATTAGCTTTCATTTCAATCATTATAACAATCTATTAACTAGCCCCACCCCCATCTACCTCCCACTCCCATTCCACCACTCTGGCACCCAGAAAATTCCAGAACTATGCTGATAACACAGTCACCTATTGCTTTCCTATGCAACAAGGATATAAGAATCTACTTCTTGAAGTTGACATAGAAAATGAGCCCAAAACGGCCCAAGTAAGTTTGTAGTTTTACTTAGAAAATTACTCCACTGATGTTCACTGATACATTTCTCATTTTGACACAGTCAGATCCTTAAATAATATCCAAATACTTGAAGTATTTTCACCTTCCTGGATTTTCTTCAAGTTGTTTTGAAGGTCCTTAGACATTTTCTTTATTTAGAAAGTTGATATCTACCTTTCATGATTCATCTCAAGTATCACTTCAAAATTACAAACCTATAACAGGGACATAATATTTTCCTGAATGTATTTTATTGAAAATTCCTAATCAAGTCTTGTATGATTGGTTTTCCTCAGTCAAATCTTGCAGGATACATTTTAGGGAATCAATTTGTGGTGAATACTAGGCTAAGTTCTGGTGTCACCATTACTGTGCTAGAGGGGCAAGAAGGCTTAAGCAAAGGTCAAAGTCAAGATGGCAATAAGGGAGAGGGAAGTAGGCTAAGGAGACAATTGACACCCTAAGCAATGAAACCATGGAACTCAGACTTTACCTTGATTGGTGTGACATACAAAATAATTTAAGAATTGTTGAATGCCAGAGTCTGTCACCTTGAGCAGGGACAGTGCTATGGGCTGAACTGGGTCTTCAGGGGAACGGGAGTGTAGACTGAAAAGTTCAGACCACAAAGGCACTGCTCACTTCTCCCATTCTGATCTGCTCCTGTAGCAGGGGTCTAATCTGGCCTGTGTCTGCCTCCCTCCTGAGTAGACTGGAGGTACCAATTAAGCAGCTTTCCTGCAGCAGCTCCTCTTTCCAGATGGCCAGACAAGAGTTCCAGACCCATGTTGCTTCTGGGGACATTGAGAGAACATCCAAGTTCATTGAAGTTTATTGGCAAGTAGTTGGTGTGCCTGGACCAGGGCTACCATTGGAATGGTGTTTGGTTATTGACTGTTCCAGGTCTCCCAAGCAGTTGCTCGTCTTTTATGCCATTCTGGACTCTGCTTTCCCTGAGGTCTTTGGGGCTCTTTGATTTGATGGTTGTCTTCCTCATGCTCTTAACCATTTGACATTCCCTGGGGTCACCCAGTCGTCCCTGCTACTTCGACACCATGCCAGCCCTGGTGTTGGAGTATGTTAAACTTTGCCACTAAACAAACATTTCTCTTTTAAAAAATTGTTGAATGTCAGTTTGAACTTACCTGTTTTCTTCACAGAAGACAATTCTCCTTAGCTACCTCTTCCTATAGGTTATTCTGGCCCTCTGAGAGTTCTGTTCATGCCCAGTTTTGATATCCCTTGTCCAGTTCATGATGACCAGCTGCCGTTTCAATGCATGATGGTCACTTGATGTTCCACGGTCAAGCACTGTGTCACCAATAAAGCCCAGCAGCAGGCCAGAAGCTATTTCTCAAATGCCATGCCAAGCTCTATTGAAAATGTCACGACCTTGCTCCAAATACGCAGTGTATGTCTCATTATTTTACTCCTGAGGTTTGGCAAAAGTACCCGAAGGCATCTTGTAGTATCAGCACTGACTGATGACACCTTGTGTTGTCTTAAGAAACCAGTGGACATTTACTGCCTACCTGTCATCCACAGATATTTTGGCAGATTCCCCCTTTCTTGCTGTATAGTTACTTGAGAAAATTAAGCTATGTCTCTTTCAAAAAAGACTAATGGGAACTACGATGTACAGTTGCTAAAATGTCTCAGGTTTCTTTCTCTGACACTATCTGAAAGAAATAGCTTGAGTTAGAAATGACATGAGAAAATTTTTGAATTAGAAAAGAAACATCAAACTTTGGGCCATTCATTCCTACTATTTTTGAATGATTGAAGCTGAGTTATAATTTACTGTCTACCCAGTACTTTGTCTTTAAGAATGTATCTCTATACTAGTCTAAAGATCCACTTGCAGTCAATACAATTATGGTATTTTGTAATATACACACCTGGCTTCCTGCACTGCCACATTGTCCTGACTGTTTCAGATTCTTATCTGTTCTACAATGGACTTTCCTCCTGTCAGCCATGTAGAACAGAAAAGAGCTACTACTGGGCTTTGTAATGTCATTTGCGCTTCTCTGACAAGTTCATTCCTGATGGCCACTCCATGAAACATCACTTGGGGCACCATCCAGACTTATGACTCTATTCCAGCATGATTGTCTTTGAGGTTTTCAATCCTTTCTGTCCTATGTGCTAAAAGGATTCTGACAATTCAGTGACTCCATGAGGACTATCTTTCCCTATGCTCTCAGGAGTAGTTCTAGTTGCTAGTTCAATCACTTCCCAGGGGCTTTCCCAGAATATTACTTCCTCTATATTGCCAGAGAATGCTCTCATATAAATTTTCTTGTATCCAGTTTCATGATTTGGCATAGGAAGCAAGGACTAAGAATCTAGTCCTTTCAAATATATCATGACTAGTTCTTACAGCTCCCGTGAGGAACAGCCTCTTTCTTTCCTATAGGGTTCATATGACCCTAGCTGGATCAAATATTGATTCAACCCCTGTTATAATTTTATTGGAGGTGGAGGGACCTTAAAGTTTACATTCTAATCAAGTACTGGGGACAGTACTAGGAACTGTTTTTCCTCAAGAGCCATGACTGTGAGAATGTCTTTTCTGGCACTGGTTGATCAGTTAGCTAAGGATGTATCTCTAACGAGCCATCTCGATGGCAGAGTTTCCTGTAGATGATTTGAAGTCTCAGCTTCACCTATATATTCAGGGCTGATCTGTTCAGCCTTGGCTCCCTTGCACTCTCCTAAATGCTCTTCCTTAGGCAAGTCCTATGCAATCCCCTTACATGCACATTTTTTCTCCTTCAGAGTGTGTTTCTAAGGGCATCCAATTTAAGAAAGTGTGTACGTTTCACTTGTCCGCTTATTTATTGGTCCTCCACATGTTCCTCTCCAAATTATAGAAACAATATTGAAATTCATTTACAGGTGGTAACGCCATACTGTCAGAGGCCGTGGGGAAAACTGAATGAATGTATGCACCACATCTTCCCAATGAGAAGAGTTGTTTGATGTTTTAAGGTGGGATAGCACTAGCAGGGTATGGTTATTTATAAAAGAAGAGGGTAGCAGTCAGGAGGAGTGTGGTAGAGGGAGAGAGACGGGGGTGGGGGGAGGAAGAGATGGGAAGAGAATTGGCATTAAAATGTTGATGTCCAAGAACAACAGCTGAAGGACTGAGGATGCCCACAATGGGAAGCCTGGTTAAAGGAGTAGCACCCCATAATAAGTCACACGGTAGCATCACGTTAGGAAACTACCTCTCAGAAGAGCTTTTAGGTGCCTCAGTGCAGAGCATTCAGCCTTGGTGAGAACTGACAGAACACCTGGTGCTTTGTGCTCTTGGCTGAGCTGCATCATGCCTCATTAATGGTGTATCTATTCTCTTTCTTCCTTCAGTGCCACATTAAAAACTGGAGATGAAAGCGTGCCATTTTAAAACATATTTGGCTCAAAGAAAAAGATGCTTCCACGGGACTACAAAAGACCTCTCTTTAATGAAACTTTAATTAAACTTTGCTTTAATTTGGATCACAATGAAGAAAATAGGGAACTTTTCATGTTGCTTCAAGTGGAGAGTGCTGATGTCCCCCATGAATAAAACGCTGCATTCAAGTGTCTTTCAATCCTTTGCCAGTCCCAGTCTGACTGAAAGTCCACTGTGACAACACAATCAATTGTTTGTTATTTTCTTTACAAATCAATATGTCTTTTGGGCAGATACATTGAAAATGTATTTCTTGTGTGTATGCCCTCTGAGATGTTAATAGGAGCAGTGATAACTAGGGAAACAAAGCCCAGGGGAATGAAATTCAAATAGGACCCAACTCTTTCCTTAGAGTTAACATAACTATATCTGGTATCAAGAAGGCATGGAAGGGAACATAGAAGAAGCAGGAAATGACACTATTCTGAAAAGTTCTTAGGTGTTAAACATCTCAAAACATCCACGACCTGAAAACATCAGCTCCAGAAAAGACTCAACTACAGCATGTTGTGACTGCTTCAGAGAGAATGTCCATGCAGTCCATGGCAGTGTGTTACCTCTTCAACAAGGGGTGATCCATATAACTCAGATTTGCCTTTGACCACAGACTTTTGCCAAGAAGAACAGCAATGTGTCCTCACCTCTACAGAACAGAAGTTTGTAGAGTTTGGTAAGTTCTGAAAAAGAACTCAATGGCATCTTGTCTACTGAAGACAACATTGGGTGTGTTACTTACAGAATAGAAAGGGAAGATGCACCGTGGACTTGACCACTGTAAAATATTGTTAGTTGACATTGTATTAAGTAGGGTTTCCTAAAAGAGCAGGATCAAAAGAATATAGATATACTGCAAATGGTGATCGATTATATTGGCTTGCAGGTCCAGGGGTGGGTATTGCAAAGGTGGCCATCTGCATACTATAAAGGTAGAGGACCTAGTAACTACATTGTCCTTCCAGAAGGCCAGCCAATCCAGCAATGAAGCCGTAGTCATTTCCTGGAGAGTCACTGTGACTGAATCCACATAGGAAGTCTGAAGAAGCTGGAGTCTCGAGGTGGCAGCAGCTATTAGATAGACTTTCTTACACAGAGGACGTGAGGGCAGCCAACCTCACAATGGTTTCCCCTCAGAACTCTTCAAATATGGGTCACCTGTTGGGTGGTGCTGCCTACTCTGTGGGAAGGCCTTCCTCCTCAAACTAATTCCCTGGCAACATCCTCATCAATACCCATCAAAAGCACATTTATCCCCAAATACATTCCAAATCTACTTTTGTTCTGGTGGGACAAAACTCAGGGAAAGAGTGCCTTCTAACTCATCTTAAGAGTCTGTATTTAATAATTCTTGTGCTAAATCCAGTTCCCTAGGTTTGCCGATAATGTTTTTGTAGGAACACAGCAACGCTTGTAATTTATGTTTTGCCTATGGATGCTTACACACAACAAAGGCGGGACAGTACAACTATCACTGAATACAGCTCACAAAGCACATTTATTATTGGGCATATATTATATCCATTGTACATAGTGACGGGTTTCATAAAGACATTTCATACAAGTATATATTATCTGCTTCTTATAAAGCAAACACATAAACCGTTGCTGCAAGGAAAGTAAAAAATAAAAGCAGATCCTATTATCTATCCAGGGCCAAGTAGCAGTAGCAAAAATATGTACTAGCCAGAGGAGTCACAATGAGGTGACATGTTCCTTACACTTTCGCTTATATTTATGAAGGATTCTGGTCAGCGTAATTACTTTAAGTACATGCAAGTAATTCATATTGGTATGGTTGTAATATAAACACACATATATATGAATATATATGTGATGTATACTTATAACTTACATTTGATTTGTGAATATCACCATACTATTGCCGTGTCATTAACACCTACACATTCTATTAAGTCCCTGATGGCAGCCGTATTATTCTTCTAGGCCCTCAATAATCTGTGAGCTGCAGTAGAATGAACACTGGACTGCTTAGGGGAAAACAGAAATTTCTCAAAGAACACAGGATGAAGTCAGGTCATAATCAAGGACCTCTTCTGGGCTGTTCTCTTAGACCTGCCTATCTACAGTCTCACTAGGAATGTCCCACGTTGTTCTCTTTTCAACAGTAGGGATATTATGCTTCTGGACTACAGATCTACAGCTGTTGCATGTGGACCAGGAGACACTGAGACATCATGTGTGCTGTGGACAGTGAACACCCCAGTCCTTAAGGATGCTATACATCACATTAGAATAGGTAAGGTGACAAGTAGTGAGGAGATTCTTTGCCTCATTTTCCACATCATGATATCTTCTCACATGCATGGGCGAAGCAACCATGGACTAAAGTCTCAGAAACTGTGAGCCAAAATCCCTGCCCTTCCTTAGGTGGTTTCTGTCAGATATTTCTGTCACATGACTGAAAAAGAAATTAATTCAATGCCTTTAATAGGACAATATTTTCAGACATTGAGACAAACAGGTATGAATCTCAAACTTTAGAAGTGGTAATTATGCTAGGAAAATGGGAACATAAAGAGGTGCCTTACTTCTCATCTGATATTTGGGGATCTAGAGAGTGACTAGATGCAGGCCCTCCTCCTGGAGAGCAAGGGCATACAAGATACTCTCTCCTCCTTCCAGGACTTGAGTCCACTTTTTACAAAAGGGAGAAGGGTGACATGAATCAGGTCACTAAATAGAAAATGAAAAAATCTCTTTAAGATTCAGAATTGATCAAGTTTAAAATCATTTTTTTAAATGTATGAGATAGCCTGTCTTAACAAACTTCCATCAGCTGAAATGATTTCGAGAGCTAAATTAGAGAAAATTTAAAGGGCACATTTTTGTACACATGTGTGTGGCTGAGAAATTCAAGGTCACCCATGAATGATCTGAGAAGCATTTACTACTGACATTTGTTCTTTTGTCATGCAATGTGAATGGTTCTGATGACCATGGCTAGATTTGAAAGCAAAGGATACTCTGGTAAGGAAGTATTGACTGAGATGTGTGAGTTGTAGGTATAACCCTCATCTGGGAAGGTCATGGGTTGCTTGACTTCAAAATGCTCTTCACTACACACAGAAGGAAGCTTAAGCCTCAAAAGGGGCATCAGCCTTGCCCTTTTCAAAGGTATAAATATCACATAGCAGTTAATTAGAAAGGGAATTAGAAAATAATTTCCTAATTGTAACCAATGAATTATACTATTTTAGACAAGAAAAATGGTCAAGTGCCTTTCCCTCATCTAATGGTTTTGTGTTTAACACCATAGTTACATTCATTGAATTTTGTTTTAGCCATTTCTATTGATCCCATACCATGTCCGAAGGAATATAATCACATGAAAATAGTAGAATTAGATTTCTTTAATTGCTGTGATATCAGTAATAAGCAGAGACAAAAGAAAGATAAGGAAAAGAAACAAATTATTTATAAACCTTGAATTCACTCCTCCCTCTCTTTCCTTCTTCCCATGACTCCAAACCTATCTCTAATTTTTTTTCCAAATGATGAGATATACCCAAGATGGAAACTATTGCTTACTTAATCAATATAGTAACAAGAAAATATTATTCTCCAGTGAAAGGAATGCTGAATTTTCTATTCAAAAGCAGATTTTTAATTTTTGAAATTAAAATATAGTTATATTTGCCCTTCTCTTTCCTCTCTCAGTCCTCCCCATACACCCTCCTCTTGCTATCTCCTGAATCCATAGCCTCTATTTCTTTAATTACTATTATCTACATATAAATATAAATATGTGTTCAAATAATATATACCTAAATATACATATCCAACCTGTTCAATTTGTATTTTGTTACTTGTTTGTATAGGACTTCAGAGCTAAGCACTTGGTATTCGATAAGCAATTTGGGGCAAGAGTAATAGCCTATAATGTTTTGGAAGACCTGGGACAACTCTGACCAACAATGGAAAAAGGAGATTTTCATGCCTAGTGTCAGGATATTTATTTAATAGACTGTGGATCTTGGAGGTAGTATTGCCAGCCCAGATGGGAATTTTTATTTTGCTTATACGTGTGTGTGTGTGTGTGTGTGTGTGTGTGTGTGTGTGTGTGTGTGTGTGTGTGTGTGAGATTAACATTTATTCATTTCACATAATGAAATTTTCCCTTATATGAGTTGCCATGGTCCTGGTGTCTCTTCACAGCAATAAAATCCTAAGATATCCTCTTATTCTGCATTTATCCCTCTCTCCCTAATTAAAGTCACGCTACTTTTCTCCTATTCCCCTTTCAATACTTGTGCCCTTCTAGTCCTGTCCCTATCCACCACCCATGACCATTTTTACTGTCTTGACTTGTGCAATTACCCCAGGTTATAGACTCACATCAAATGATTTGGAGCTAAGAGCAACAGATAAGAGATAACATGGGATATTTGTCTTTCTGGGCCTCTGTTACCTCATTAAATATCACCTTTTCTCATTCTATCCATTAACCTGAAAATTTCATGACTTCAGTTTTCTTTACAGCTGAATAATATTCCATAGTGTGTTTATATGTACCACATTTTCATCAATTATTCAACAGTTTAAGGCCTTTTAAAGGGACCATGTTTTTGAATGGGCTGCTTGCTTTTTGTTATTGTTGCTAGTGGTGGGTTTTTTGGGGGGTTGTATTTTTCTTATACTGTTTGTGCTTCGTGTTTTTTTAATATATTCTGAATATTGATCTCTGTCATATCTATAACTGGTAAAGATTGCCTCCCATTTGTTGGCTTCTCCATTCAATTAATCATTTCTTTAGTTGTGCAGAGGCTTTTTAGTTTTATAAGGTCACTTAGGTTATCGAAGCAGCAGAAAGCAAACTAGATGTGGTGGTTTGAAAGAAAATACCCCCCAAAAGGAGTAGCACTATTAGGAAGTGTGGCTTTGTTGGAGGAAGTGTGTCACTGTGGAGGCAAACTTTGAGGTCTCTTTTGCTCAGTGTGACAGTCAGTCCACTTTCTGTTGCTAGCAATTTGTAGGACTCAACTATTCCTCCAGCAACATCTGCCTGCCTGCAACCACGCTCTCCTCCATGATGATAATGGACTGAACCTCTAAAATGTAAGCGGACCATCTCAACTAAATGCTTTCCTTTTAAGAGTTGCCACAGCAATAAAAAACCCCAAGACACTAGAACCCAATGCAATGGGTTAAGGTTGCAAAACACTCTGTGTAATGAAAGCTTAATTCAGCAGGTTTCAGTCACTGAGATCCTGTATATTTTCCACAAGGCTTGGCTAATTCTTGGGAGATGATCTCCAAGCCCCTAGAACACTCCATCCAATGATAGTGCTATGAGGCACCAGTTTTATCAGACTATTCTTTGTTATTAATGAAGAAAATCTAGTTTGTCCTTGAGGATTGAAGTCTGAGTGGGTGAGGGTAGTCACACACGGGTGACATGTCACTGTGTCTTAGATGAAAACACAGATCTCAGGCCCAGGTAATCTTCACTGCTTAGCAATACTTGGTTTTAATCTAACCTAACATAGCTTGATTTTCCCCAAAATATTTCCTTTATTTTATTTCAGCTTTGGGTTATAAATCTAATCTCTCAAATTTCCCTTGGCTCTCCTGAGTGTTTAAAATCTTCCTTCAGAAGTCACCAAGTGAGAGAGAGATCCCATCTTCTTCTGCTTTGCCCATTCCCTCCCCACTAACCTTTGCCTTGAGCCTCTCACCTGCTGAGGCATTGCAAGCCCTTTTTAATTAACTTGCCTGTGACCTGTTCATGGGCTTAGTCACCCCTGTAGCAAGTTCCATTGCCAACAGCTGAGATAGTCAGCTCAGTTCAGCAATTGAGGCATGAGGCAGATTTTCAAAGCAGGCGGGTGGACTCCAAGAGCTGTACTGCTAAAATTCCAAGCTGTTTGTAACTTATTTGCCACCACTTCCAGTCAGTTGAAAGATTAAAAATAGAGCAGCACGGGGCAGCTTACAGGTGACCCAAAGCTAAAAGGGAAGCAAACAGACAATGAATGTGGTTAGCACTTTCCCGTCTCAAGCACACATCCTGAGGTTGGGCCATGTCGAATAACACTTAGCTAACTCTGAAGTTAAACCAATGACAATAAAATATGGATAGCTGTCCAATTCATGACCCAGGAAATCACAGCAGCTAAACCATCAAACAATAAAATGTGGTTATCCATCTTCACCTACCTAATGACACACCCTGTTCCTTGGACTATACATGAGTCCTACTACCAAGCCAGAGACAGATGGCTATGATAGGAACTGGCCAAGCAGAGATTCATTGATATGGGAAAGTTAATGTTTCTGCCCATGTGCCTACTTCAGACACTAGTTAAGATACTGTGCATGAACAGCTGGCCCAAAATAAGAGCACAAATGCTGCACCAGAAGTTCAAGACACAGGCGATAAACTACAGTTCTCACACTTACATCAATAACAACTATGATTATGAACAAAGGCCTGGGGTAACCAGCAAGTCCCCCTGACCTACCTGACTTGCTATTCTCACAAGTGATACTGTATTCCATTGTATTTGTTTTATTAAAAGCTCACTTGACATGTCCCCTTGTCTCTGTTTTTCTTCAGTGTTTGGGCAATTGTTGGAGGGAAAAGATTGCCTGACCCTAGACCATTTCACACAAAACTCCAAGGCTTTCTTTAGGTAACAAAATCAACACTTCAGATGTATCCTTGTGTGTCTACCCTCTGTGTATTTCACTTATTTCCAACTTAGGACAATGTTCGTATTCTCAAGATGGCTCTTTTCCTATCAATCAACCAACAAAACCAACTGAAGCATTCTAAAAAAATCTGTATGTACTATATAATAAAATTTCCGGTGTTTTTTTTTTTTCTGTAAGGGTATGATGGCTTTATATCCCAAAGACAATTTAGTAGGTTTTCCTCAACTATTGGAATATGTTGGAACTAAAATTTGTAATTGTGAGGACATATTTGTTTAGAAGAGCTAAAATCTCTCTTTCAGTTCTGTTTTTAGCTTTCAATCAAGGCTGTAATATATTATGACAAACTTAGGAACTGAAACCAATGTTTTTTACCTGGACTTTTCCTAGGTCAGAAGGCTACAGTATCCAGGCTTGTTTCTGTGCTGCAAGGTTCAGAAGGTCAAAATCAAAGTTGTAGTCAGTAGGGCTCAAGGTGAAGCATCCAGAGAACAATCAGCTCAGAGCTAAGCTCAGCTGCTTTTAGCAGAATATTCCTTGCAGTGTAGAAATGGGGTTCTTAAATTTTTCGAACCAGATAATGAGGTGGTACCCTGGCTCCCAGAGGCCTTTCCCTCCAGCCTTGTATGTACAGTGCATCATCTATAACTCAAACAGGATGTCTTGAATCTTCCATGTACTGAGACCCTCCCTGTTTGATCTTGTCTGCCTCATGAATTTTCTAACCCTAACTGGAGAAATTCTCTACTTTATGGACTCATGTGCTAAAGTCATGCCTACAAATAAAATCCAGAATCATCTCTCTGTTGGAAAGCTAATGATCTTAATTACCTTTGCAGTTTCTTTTGTCAGGTGATATAACATTGTTGCAAGTCTGGGGATAAAGGTTTGAACACATTTGAGTAGCCAACATTTACATATCAGTCCTTGTCTGAAAGTGTAGTGACTAGAGGGTATTTCAGGAACACCTAAATATGTCCTTTCAACAATAGCCACAGGATTCTCATTAGTCATCGTCTCTATCACTTTTTCTCAGCTCCATGCCTGTGTCCTCTTCCACAGACTGGGAAAGACGTTCACTAAAGTTCTCAGTGGACACAAGGTTGGCTAGGTGGACATGCTGAGTGTAAAATAAACATGGAAAAAATGTCTTCACCCCTGGTCCATTGGATGTGGTTTCCTACCCAGGGAGATGAAAGCATCCCATTACTACTAAGTGAGGAAGAGAAGGCCTGGATTCGTGATTCTTTAAATGACAGGAGCTTAAACCATAGACAAAGTGGTGCATGTATAACTGGAACCAGAAAACATAGACAGGATAATACATATGATCTATATTGTTATTTACCATTCATACAGTCTAGGAAGAAAAGGATTTATGTGGAGCAAGTGGTATCAGCTCTTACACTGATACCAAGTGATCAAATAAAAATACATGTATTTCTCAAGTTCAACAACTGGAATGATTTGCTCTTCTGCATGACCTTCATTATGATTTAAAAACTCAATGCCATCAAAGAAAGGTATGTGAGTGGATACATTGTGTCTACCTAACAGCAAATATATAGCAATTAAACATTAAATATATGTATTATCTCATATAACATAGGAAGTAGGGTAATCCCAGAGCTGAAAGAGTAAGCAATTCTCAAAGGTTCCTCCTCTTCTGTATTTTTCATTTCCTTGGAATTTGAGTTTCCTTAGATTCATTCTTTTCACCATTATCAGATGACAAGCTCAGATCCAGGAATCCCACGCACGTAATAATGTCAACAGGGAAGAAGCAATGGTTGGAGAAATGACCACTGTGTCTTTCACAGGAAGTGAAACATATTCATACTAACCCTACAGCTTATAGGTGGTAAAATCACAAAATATATTAGATTAGAGATACAGAAAATGACTATTTGCCTGTCAATAGATATTTAGTATTTTTTAATATATAAGGAGTATTAGTGTCTTCCTTTATAATCAAATGACAAAGCCTCAGTTCTTAAATGTGAAGAATGAAGCAGAGGCCAAAGAAAGCCTTGGAACAAGAAATATACATCTCAGCAAACTACAGTGAAATAAACAGTGTGAGACACTCTGACACTCCAAATACCAAAGATAGCATTGCCTTATATTTAAGAAGAATTATCTATTAAAGAATTACCAGGAGGTCCACAGAGGAAATACACCACTTACTAATATCGAAATGACTGAGTGACCATGAATGTACATTTCTCTCACAATAGAGAATACTCTATCATCTATCTGTCCATCTGTCTATGCCTTTAGCATTGGCAGATATTTAAAAATGTAAAATTATAAGCACAAGAAGCAAAGAGTCATAGCTACTTAGTCATTCCACTCATTAGTTTAGTCTGGAATTTAAAACCATATCTGACATTTAGTCATTAAGATAGAAGATAGAGAGATGATAGGTTTAGATAGCCAACTGGACAAATAGGAAGCACCCCAATTTAGAGCTAAGTTAAACAGATTTCCAGCAAGGGATGTTTTCACCTATTGGTCAAACACACAAGTGAGGTAAGCATTTCCAAGACTACCATTTATTTTGCCATAACTGGTTGTAGGTAGTGTTAGAATAAACCTTAAGAATTATTCCCATTGTAACATTTTTTATGGGTTGAACATTTACCTGTAGCCCTGGATCATAAGGTTTTCAAGGTAAAACTCATTTCACTCAGAATAAATAAATAAATAAATAAATAAATAAATAAATAAAACCACAATACCTCAGTGTCATGCATTCCTCAGTAATCGTATAATCCCATTATTTTCCATATGTTATGCCTGGTATATGTTCAGTAAAAGTCAAACTTAAAAACCATAAAGCATAAGTAAGTTTCAACCAACATAATAAAATCAGTGAAATCCCAGGCATGTCTGTGGCTGTATCCTGAATTCATCTCTGATCCCAAGTGAGACAACATAAATGAAATGGAACACTTCACCCCGTTCCACAAATTCCCTCTGCAGTCTTCCCAGCAGGATGAGTTATAGAGCCCAGCTGAAAGCCTCTGAAGCTCAGTGCTTTGTACTGTTCTTGTTTTGTTACATGTGACAGGTGGGGTCTGTGAGAGTCTGAACTAAATTATGGCTTGCTCTGCTTCTGAAGCTGCAAGGCTTTTGCATAGATCAGTCCTTCTTTGCAAAGTGGAGGCTGTGAGGGTTGTGACTCTTTTCAGGAGTAGTCACATACTGCTAGACCCACAGTGGAGGCCACCCTGCTGATATGCTGGGCACGTTGCCCGCTTTTATTCCATTAACATGCTTCTGGCTCCTGTCCTCACACGCTTAAAGTCGGGAAATGACAGGTGCAACGTAGACCAGGCTGGCACGACGTCTGACTGTTCCAACGGCTGGGACTTTCTGTCTGACAGGATTTACCCAGTCCTGATAGATGGTGGCTGGAAAACAAGAGGGAAGCGAGAAAGGAAACTAGCTGCATTACACCACGGGGCGGGAGGATCTGTAAAACGCCCACCTATGAGACGAGATGAGAAGCTCAGTATCTGACAAGAGTTGAGGGAATCAAGAGTAATTTGATTACAGGTGCTCAACTGGCATTCATTTTCCTCTTATTATCTGAGAGCCCTCCCTGGAGAGAGAGCACTAACCTTCAAGGGAGCCGATGAATGGCTCTATTAAAAGCTCTGTAGTTTGTTCATGGCTCTGTAGCATCTGACCATTTTATGAACCCAGTGGAATTGTAAATAGGAAACAGAAGAGAGGAAATGTCTTCCTCAAACACTGTACAGATGACTAGGTCTGTCTTCAGTGATTTGTAATCCAAAAAGAGACCCAGCACACAGATAAAATGATGTGAGCTCATAACTGCCCCCAACTCCAAGGGCCTGTTCCCTGAGGATTCCCCTTAACAGACAGATTTTTCAATGCTGTGATGCCAAAAACTATGATAGCGTCTTACAAAAATCAGCAAGACAGTTTTTAATAAAATGTGATTAATTTTAAGTATTTTGCTAATGATATTTCTTTTCTTTTTTGTTTATTTTGCTTTTTGTGGTTGTTGTTTTTCAAGACAGTGTTTCTCTGTGTAGCCTTGATTGTTCTGGAACTTACTCTGAAGACCAGGCTAGCCTTGCAAGAAAGCAAAATGAAGCAAAAAATAAATATTAAAAAAAGGCTGATGTGGGAAAATGCTCTTGTACACTATAAAGATTTGTCACTCATATTGGTTTAATATAATACTGATTGGCCAGTAGCAAAGACAGAGTCGGCAGCAAAACACGTAGGAAGCAAGATGAGAATGCCTTACTGAGAAAAGGTACAAGCCGCATGGTTAAACATAGGTAAGAAGTATGGGTTAACTTAAACTGTAAGAGCTAGATAGTAGTAAGACTGAGCAATAGGCAAAACAGTTTATAATTAATATAAGCCTCTGTGGGTTAATTTAGGACTGGATGGCTGCAGGACAGGGCAGGATAGAAACTTCCCTCTACAAAATGCCTTGGAAGCTGCAGTGTGTCACACAGTCTACCCTTTTGCCTCAAACAGCTTTACTTGCAAATATTTATTACAATGAGTCATTGGTCTGATTTGAGGCCTCTGGCTTCTGCTGCACTATCAGTAGCGGATCCTCATTCTATTTTGTTTTGTTTCGTTTTTTTTTTGGTTTTTGACACAGGGTTTCTCTGGGTAGCTTTGGAGCCTATCCTGGCACTCACTCTGGAGACCAGGTTGGCATTGAACTCACAGAGATCCACCTGCCTCTGCCTCCTGAGTGCTGGGATTAAAGATGTGCACCACCAACCCCTGGCCGGATCCTCATTCTGACATCCTGTTTTTGTCCTGTATCATTGAGATCCTACAGCTTTAGCTTCTCAGGACTGGCCCCTTCATGCACTCTAGAAGTTTATGGATGGGGTAGATTTTGGAACTCAAATCCCTGAAACTAGACTTGGTCCACCCACCAGCTCTCCTGCCACAAAGGTCAGGTCATATCTCCTGCTTTGCCTTAGTTAGGAGCTGGACAAGCTCTCCTGCCTGTGGCTGCTGGTAATGGGAGAGATCAGCTCTCCCTTGCTCACATCATCAGGGCTCTCCCTCATCCACACCACCAGCTAGCTCTTCTGTACCCAGGCCCAGCTCAACAGTGCTGCTCAGGTGACATTCAGGTGACATGCTTCTTTCTTCTTCTTCTTCTTCTTCTTCTTCTTCTTCTTCTTCTTCTTCTTCTTCTTCTTCTTCTTCTTCTTCTTCTTCTGCTTCTTCTGCTTCTGCTTCTGCTTCTGCTTCTGCTTCTGCTTCTGCTTCTGCTTCTGCTTTTTCTTCTTTTTGTTTTATAGACTGGTCACTAAATGAGAAAATGCCTTACAGCTGAATCTCATGGAAGCATTTGCTCACCTGAGGCTCCTCCCTCTCATGATTACTCTAGAAAAGAAAGTCACACTAAGATCTAAGTCTTTGCCTGCAGGATAAAATTTTGCATTTCTCAATGTAAATCTGAAGTGAATCAGTGTGGGAGAGCTCAGCCCATTGTGGGTGGGGCCATACATGGGCAGCTGGTCCCAGGTTCTGTAAAAAAGCAGGTTGAACAAATCATGTAAAACAAGTCAATAAGCATCTCCCCTCCATGGCCTCTGCCTCAGCTCCTACCTCTGGGATTCTGTACTGCTTGAGTTCCTATACTGACTTCCTTCAGTGATGAGCAGGAATGTGGAAAGTGTAAGCCAAATAATCCCTTTCCTCCCCAATTTGCTCTTTGGTCACGGTGTTTCATAGCAGCAATAGAAACTGTAAGACATGATCTAAGATCCAAGATGGCTGAACAGAAACACTTGTTTTTCTCCCAAAGAACCCACTACAAAGAATGAATGACTGATATTTGGGTAGGAAAAATACTAGACATAGTACAGATGAAGTATAAAACTGAAGACTCAGGATGGCATATAAACAGGGAAAGAGAGCAGTTTGTATTAACTACTCCACTTCTCCAGTTGAGACTTGCTTAAACCAAAAAGATTGGGAGGAAAAATGAATGGAAGGCCAGCATCACCTGGTGATATTAAGGACACCTAGATCTTACTCTTAGCTAATCTTTGTATATTTCAAGCCAAGATGAAGAGTATATATATATATATCCTTTCATGGTTCCAGAGGCATACCCCAGGTCCCAATGCAAACACCAATAATCAAGCATTAGCAGCATGGTGCTGTGTGAGATTAACCCCACCCTCACTCCACCTCTATTACCCTGTGTGTCACTCCAAAGCCACTGGAGTGGTTCTGACCCCATGTGCCCTTAGAAACTGACAAGCAAGCATTATGATATACCAGTTTCTGTTTCTGAAGTTAGAATACTATGTCACACTTACCCCATGAAGTAACTAGACTGTGTGCGGACTCTAAAAAATAATAAGTTCATCCTACATTATGCCTACCATTACTCCTACATACTCCAGAGACATTGAAAATTACATTCTAACTACATTCTTTTTCACCGTGTCTTTTAAAGATATAATTTTATTTACGTATATGTGTATGCACATGCAGGTACCCTCTTACTCCTGTGGACATCGTTACATAAACACCTGGGACAACTGAGTAGCTATGTATCAGAGTCCCTAGCCCTATTACATATTGCCTCCAAAGCACTTAATTAGCATGCAGAGAAGGGTGGGCTCCATGCTTCTACTGCTCCACCCATCTAGCCTAAATCCATCAATCATAGCAGAAGAAACTGTAGAGAGAATGTACTACTATAGTCAAATGGAACCAAAGCACATATTCCATAACATGGGGGCACAATAAGACAGATATACCTGCAAAAGGAAGTTTTTTTTTTAACTGCAAAAGTCACGCCTACAAATGAATAAAGATAAAAATATCAACACAAGGAAATAGAACCATGTAAAAACAAGGTTAAAATGATACCTCCAAAAGAACTCAATACCTTTCTAGTAACATCCCACACACACCAAAAGAAAATAGATGAAATACCCGCAAAAGATTCCAAAAGAACTTTTCTAGATAAACTTAACAAGACGGGAGCTTGCCTGAGGAAATGGCTCAGTGGTTCAGAATACTTACCTCTTATCCAGAGGATCCAAATTCATTTCCTAATACCCAGCCTAGTCCAGTGGCATGCACTTAATTCCAGCTCCTGTGGAGCTAACAGCCTCTTTTACTCTCCAAAGGCATCTTCACTCATGTACACATGTCCATACATGTATACATTATGAGAAATATAATTAAATGACAAGGTAGAAAGGAATGTAGACAGAAAATTCAGCAAAATTATTGTCAGAAACCATGATCTAAGTGAGACATTTAAAAGTCTATCCTGTACAAACCAAACAGAAACCTGGGATCCAAAGAATTCAATGAATATAAAATACATGAATAATCCTAGAAACAGACTATATTATGCAGAAGAAAGAATTTTGCCATCACGAATGCATTTTGTCTTAAATAAATTGCCCATTAAAAGTAATAATAAAGGAAAAAGAATGGCATTAGTTCCCAAGACCTGTGGGACCACACAGTGAAGAAACACCTAGGTGAAAACTTGCAATTACTGGGAAAGATAACACTTTCAGATCCAAGAGCAAATAGTTCCTCTTTCTGACCCATTATAATGAAGTCATCGAAGTCCAAGAAAAGAAAATTCTACACGTCGCAAGGGAAAAATGGCAAATTTTGTCCACAAGAGCCTTTTGGGATTAATGAAAAACTTCTCAGCAGAAGCCACACATACAGGAAGAGAGGCTGATACCATGTTTAAGCTCCTAAAAGAATCAAATTTCTACCCAAGCACATTACACCTAGAAAAGTCGCCCTTTAGACGTGAAGAGAAAACAAGGCATCTTTGAAGTAAGCAGAAACAAGGAATTCATCGT
Source organism: Cricetulus griseus (assembly GCF_003668045.3). Classification (NCBI taxonomy): domain Eukaryota; kingdom Metazoa; phylum Chordata; class Mammalia; order Rodentia; family Cricetidae; genus Cricetulus; species Cricetulus griseus. The sequence goes on along the minus strand of NC_048595.1, from coordinate 183,107,924 downwards.
CACCAGACCAGACAGACAGACAACTGAGTAATGTGGATATGCCTCAAGAAGTAAAAGATCAATCACGAAAACACACAAAAGTGTAAAACCCAATGGAAGAGGGATTATACAAAAGACAAAGAGATAAGTACCAGAAACCACAAAGAGCAACAGGTTACATAGAACAAGCAGAGAGTAATGAAATAAAACAATAGGAATAAGTCTATAAAGTAAATATAATTCTGAATACCAATGTACTACTTTTCCTTACTAAAATATTTAGATTGACCTAATGCAAATGGATTAAAAATAAACTAATGAGGGCCACTGAGATGGCTCAGCAAGCAGAGGCCCTTGTTTTCAAGTCTGGAGTTTGATCCCAAGGACTCCCATAGTGGAATGAAAAGAATACACTTGTCCTCTGACTTCCATGAAGGCACACAAATATTTCTTTTAAAAATATTTATTTAAAAAACCATATTTAAAAGTAATTTATAAACAATGATATATCTACCCCTTCCCACCCACCCGTCCCCCAAAAAACTTCTTATTGGTAGAGACACACAGAGAATCAAAGGTATGAAAAAATATATATAAGAATAGAAACCAAAACCAAAAAGAAATAGCTATGTTTGCACCAGATAAATAAGACTTTGAACCGAACACTGCAAATCTAGGGAAAGAGAGTAACAGTATGATGATTAGGGGATAAATTCAAGAAAAGGAAACAGCATATTATAAAAATGCATGCATTCAGTGACAGTTATCACATTACAAAGGAAACATTAGTTCTAACAATGCAGTCATAGTGGGGCTTCAACACCCCACTGTTACCAGAGTGTGGAGAACCCAGATCAAAAAGAAAATCAGAAAAAGAAACATCAAAGATAGACTCTCTACAGTTCAGAGACACCTAGCATATCTACAGAACTTTTCTCCCTATGGCTGTCAAGTGTGCATTCTTCTCCTCAGAATGAAGAATGTTCTCTAGGATATGCCATGAGTTGGACTGCTACAAAACTTCATTACCCTCTTAGAGAAACAGTAACACTAATTCTTCTCAAACTTTTCCTAACCACTGAAAAAGAGGGGGCTCCCAAACTCATTCTGTGGAGTCCCCTGACTCCAAAACAAAACAGTAACTGAGGGAAACTACAAAACATGCCTGACAGCACCAATGCAATACTTCTCAATAAGTGCTAGCAAACTGAACCCAGCTGCACCTCTAAAGAACATATGTCAAGTCAGAATTTATCCTAAGGATACAAAGATAATAAATCCATAGAAAATCATGTATATACTCTGTATATACATGACTAATGTATATACTCGACATGAATCACTATAGAGAATCAAGCTATCCCACACTTGAAGTATCTCCTTCATTCTGCTGCCAAAGAAATTCCCAAAAGATCATATTCTGACTATAACTTTGTAAATGGGCTGTATGCTGAAACTAATTTTTTCTTTATAAGTACAGTTTGAATTACCAAATTCATGTAACAGGCAGCAGTGTTGGGATCATAACCAAAGAGAATTGTAGTTCATCTTGGGGTCTAGCCAGCCCAAATGAGGTATGGGATTGTGCTAAAGGGACCCATTTTTGCCACAGATACTGACACACTTATGTGGTAAGCGCTCATCTCAGTATTATAAACACAATGACAATGGAAAACAGTTATGGTCCCTTATCTCAGTTTAGTGTTGACAGACACAAGTACAAAATAAATTACATAAACAAAACAAAAGTTAAGACAATAATAAAAGAGAAAAACTATGATGGCTACAGTCTAAATGAACACATGTAATGTTGTTAGATTTCTCCTAAAGGACCGGATGCTGAGTTAGTAAAACCAAAGAAGTATGTCACTAAGTTTAAAGAAGTCATTTAAGTGAGAAGATACAGACCTGCAGAGGCCTGATGCTAGAAGTGTACTGTGTTACTGACATAAAAAACTCTGCAGAACTAGTAAACAGTACCAGAATGTCAGTGTGCCCCCACACAAAATGCACTTCTCACTCATCTTTAATGTTAGAGATCAGATTTTATAGATCTTTGTGACACACTGTCTAATGTGTGTTAATTTGCTTCAGAGCAATGGAAAACACTGGATGACTGCAAATTAAAGGGAGCACAAGTATAACCACAAGTACTTTTGGAAAAGGTCACAGGGGAAAAGAATGAATAAAAGAAGGGAAATCAGGACAAGGCTGATTGTGTGACTACCACACAGCATTGACGTTGTATGATTGTTTCCTAAGTGGCTGCTCGTGTACCTATTTTCAATGTATAAGGGTTGCAGTTTCTCATATTCTGTTTATGATTTCAAAATTCCATACTGATATATGTTTTATGGTGATCATATACCACACCCCTAACATACTTTTAAGCCTAACTCCTGATAAAGACTTCTTTCTACTAAGTCTCCCCTCCTGTTTTTATAGATTTTGTTTATTGGTGATTACTAATAGTTAATTTAGGGTTGGTTGTATGAGTATGAATGGCGTATTTACTTGATCAAAGGCAATAAGTCAATGGCTATACCACTAAGAATATGATTGCACTTCTCTCAGCAACCATTAACTTCCTATAGCTCCTCAGAAGTGGGAGGGGCCTCATAAGCCTGACCTTCATTCATGATACAACATTGTTAGGCCCAGTGTTGTGCAAGTAATCACCATCGTTGTGAGTTCATGGGTGCAACAGTTAGGTCATGTCCAGAAGACACAGTTTTGCAACACTCTTTCTTATCTTCTGGCCCTTCATCTCTATCCTTCTGTGGTGTTCTCTGAGCTCCAGAGTAGGTGATAATAGATGTTCCATTTATATCTGAAGACCCCACTTACTCAGTCTTATTACTTTGACCCAGTATGAATCTGTGCATGAACCATCAACCACTGAAAAGAGAAGCAGATTCCCTGAACAAGGTTGAGAGCAGCACTATTACTATAAAATGTATATCTATTGGGCAATTTTATGACATGTCTATTTATCAGATCATCAGTAGTTGGCCCCCCATAACCTCAAATGGCCTCACCAGACATGGGCTTTTGACTACGTAGGTGTACAGTAGCAGTTATGATAGTGTAGGACACAAAACTGAACAAAAAGTCTTTGGTTACCTCCATAACAGTCATACCACTATTGTACCAGTGAGCACATTTTACTTGGCAGATGACTTTTCTCCCTTATCAGTATTCATAGTATATTCCAGCACTATGAAAGCTGGCAGGCATGGCAGAAGCTACCAGCTCACTCTCAGCTGAATCCTTCTATGCCCTCCTATCCCCTTCAACCAAAGTTTACAGCAACAGGGTTTTACCATCTAGTTCTGGTGAGCAACCAAAAGCAATGGTAATCGCATGTATGTGTAAGGGCCTCTGGGGCCCAACTTTTCATAGTTTTGTAATCATTTTGTTTTCTGTCATTTTATTATAGCTGTTCTAATAGGTAAAAGAACTCATATACTGTAATGCTGATATGTACTTACCTGACAAAAAAGATACTGTCCATTTTCATATTTCAATTTTGCCTTCTTTAAAGTAGTGAGAGGCCTATATACATTTCTTACTTTTAAGAAGCCTATTTATTTTCTTATTAAGTTATAAGATCAATTATCTAGTCTGAATATAAGTAATTTATCAAAAAATTGATTTATAGCTGGGCAGGGTGGTGCATGCCTTTAATTCCAGCACTTGGGAGGCAGAGGCAAGCAGATCTCTTTGAGTTCGAGACCAGTCTGGTCTAAAAAGTGAGTTCCAGGACAGCCATGACTGTTATACAGAGAAACCTTGTCTCAAAAAATAAACATTTTGTTTTGTTTACAAACATTTCTTTCCAAACTTTGACTCATGTATTTAATTTTGTTTTGTTTTATTTTTTGAGAGAGGCTTTCTCTGTGTATAGTTTTGGAGCCTGTCCTGTCCTGGAACTCACTCTGTAGACCAGGCTGGTCTGAAACTCACAAAAATCTGCCTGCCTCTGCCTCCCAAGAGCTGGGATTAAAGGCATGCACCACCTAGCTTTAAATTCTTACAGTCATTGAAAAGGCAAATGTTCCAAATATTTATTCAAACTAAATTTTTGATTTTATTGTTCATATTTTATGCTTGGTATATACTTAAGCACGCATTCCCTGACTTTATTATTTACTCTCAAGGTTTTTTAAAGATGTATTATTTATATTTATGTATATTACTATTTACATTTGTATATTATTTATATTTATGCGTGCGTGCGTGCGTGCGTGCGTGCGTGCGTGCGTGCGTGCGTGCGTGCGTGTGTGTGTGTGTGTGTGTGTGGTTTTTTTTTTCTCACTGTATGCATGTAGGTACTTATGGAGGCCAGAGGGCATCAGATCGCCTGGAACTGGAGTTAAAGGTGATTGTGACCCACCTGATATATGTGCTGGGAGCTGAACCCAGGTCTTCTGCAAGAGCAGTATGTGTTTGGAACCACTGAAGCATCTTTCCATCCCCTCTCTCAAGATCTGTTTTCTAAGTGTTTTATAACTGTATTCCTTGCATTTTAAATTAAGATCCACTTTGAATAATTTTGTTGTTATTTAAGTTGTCAAATTCTTCTGTTTTATGCATATATCTCATTATCCCAATGGTAATTGCTAAAGATTGTTGTAAAAATCAAACTCCTAATCCAACTGACTATTGCTGTCACACAATTAACTGCTTCCCAATGATGTAATTAAACACCAAAATGTAGCTATGATCTCATCTTGGATGAAAATGAATCTTAGTGCACAGAGTACACAAGGATGTCTCATACAGAAATCACAATCAAAGAATTAAAGGAAAGCATAAAACCAATGATTTCTTAAATAGGGAATATTACTTAGATACTCAAATCCTGAAAAGAACAAGGAATTCAATGGAAAGCACACTAATTGAATTGAAAAAACTTACCAGAAGCATTCAGGGAAATAGTCAGTTGGGTTTAAGAGAGGTGAGCAGAAATTATCCAATGTGAAGAACAGGAAGAAAAATGAATGAAAAGGATAGATCTGTGGTGGAGCTTGGAGACCTGTGGAATAGCATCAAGAGTGTCAGCCCATGTGTGATGGTAACCCTACACAACAGCACCCATACAAAAGTGAGATGGATCCACTCGTCTAAAACTAAACAGGAAGGTCCAAAGTATTAGTAGAGATGGTCATTTGGAATAATGAAAAATATTAATAAGAAAATGATAACTGCTTTAAATGTACATCCACATAAAATAATATCCCAAATATTTGTCCATATGCATAAGATCATAGATAATAAACTTAAGATGAAAATGAACAATCACAAGCAGTATTTTGGACAGTTCCTGCCTTTCCCCAATAACTGATAAAATAGTGAGGATTGCTAGACTTGAACTACACCTTTAATCAGTTTGAAATGAGACGCTTATAGCACACTAAAAGAAATAATGACAAAGTAGACATTCTATATATCTGACAATATGATCTCAATGTATTTATAAGTGTTAAAACAGACAATGCATTCTTTGATGTCAATGGGATTTTTAAAAATAGAAGCCATACTATGATTATTCTTAGAGCATAACGAAATTAAATTAGAAGTCAGTAAGCATAATGCCCAAAATATCTTCTTCTATTGGAGAAATACTTAATGTGATGAAGTTGACTAACAAGTATCTCAACTCATAGATCAAAGAGGTAAATTAGTAAGAAATTATAAAGCGTGTTAGTATAAAATCCTAGCATAAATACATTTCACTTTGAAAAAATTGACAAAAAATTTTATCATAAGCATATATATGCCATATTTTTCCTGGAAATGCCTAGTTGACTCTAAAATATTTTCTATTACAGAAGTATTATTCTAGTATGAGCTAATTGAGCTAGATGATTGGGTTGATTCCCTAAGTGCTGAATTAATGATGTCACAGGAGGAGTAGGCATGTGATTTAGGGGCCAAGGCAGAGATTAAAAATCTCAGAATACTCTTGGCTCCCCAGTGAACAAAATTCTCATTGGTGTAGTGATTTATCACTTGTTTCTTTTAAACTTTTAGAATGCATGCCCAAAGCATGAAATATATAATTATGATCATGGGTTAAATGTCAATATTATTAACTTCAATAATATAGAAAAGGATAGGCAATTGTTAGTGGAACCATAAGAGGAAGGATAGCACATTCATGCTCAGGGTGGAAAATTAAAAAATAACATCAAAATCTATAGCAAGAAGTAGAATACAATACATAAAGCTTGAAATGATCATTCAAAGACTAACAAAAATATAACACTCTCCTCTCTCTCTCTCTCTCTCTCTCTCTCTCTCTCTCTCTCTCTCTCTCTCTCTCTCTCTCCTCTCTCTATATATGTAGTTTTGGAGCCTGTCCTGGAACTAGGGCTTGTAGTCCAAGCTGGTCTCGAACTCACAGAGATCCACCTGCCTCTGCCTCCCAAGTGCTGGGATTAAAAGTATGTGCCACCACCACCTGGACAGACATAAAATATTTTAAAGGGATAAAATACTCCTGTTTTCCCTGGAGTTTTTTTTTCAATAAAAAATAGAAAAATCTTTACAGTTTCCTTAAGATTATGGTGGTCACCTGCAATATACAAAACCGAAGTGATTAAGGTTGACTGTTCATGGGAAACAGACAAGAGGTAGCAAGAGGTAGGATGGAGGCATGTGATTCTCTCACTGCCCTTTCATTCCACTGGAGTTTTATCATGTGCAGCCTATATTATTTTGAATATGTATATTCTCTATATATTATGAATATAACATTCTAAATATATATTATATATTCTAAATATACACACATACACACTAGCTGGGAGTAGTGGTACACACCTTTAATCACAGCATTCAGGAGACAGAGGCAGGCAGATTTTGTGAGTTTGAGGCCAGCCTGGTCTACAGAGCAAGTAGCCCAGGACAACCTAGGCTACACAGAGAAATGCTGTTTTATAAAAACAAAAGCAATCAAACAAAAACTAAATTAAAGCTCACACCAATAACTTTGACACTCACATCCATGTTAAGGAATATCTTATATCTTAGTAGGCATAAACTCAATTCTTGGAAACAAATACAAGAAGATTAAGCTGAGCCTTCTGAGTTTCCCTCATGCCCAAGTGATTCTATTTCCATCATATTCCAATTCAGGCAACAGTAGCAGTCAAACACTCCTCAGCTTGCCCTAATTCTATGTGAACACACAGCGATCTCTGGAAATTTCTCTTCATATAAAAGACAGAAACCTGTCTTGGTCACTGTCCTGATAGAAGTTTTCTCAGAAGGTGAAGCTGAAGACAGTTAATGGCCTTGGTAGATGATTGAAAACAGGAACAAGTGAAGGAAAAAAACCACAGAAGAAAAGCCAATGTCATGTGCATATTGAAATGGTGGAAACATTAAGGACTTGGTTCCAATAGTCCTTCCTAGGAAGTTGAGTACTCTAAACTGTCATCGCTGCAGTCTGACTATGTTCAGATATGTCCCTAAGAGTTCTTGTGTCTAAAGTTTGGTTCTCGGTGAAGCAATGATGGTGTTGAACACTTAGAACATATGGCCCAGAGGGAGGTCCTTAGTTCACTTGGGGACATGTTTCCATGAAGTACTGAAGAAAGCCACTCCCCACCTCTCTCCCTACCCCTGACTGTTTTGCAGGTTATCTTTTCACACATGCAGTCACACCACACTGTGACATAGTCACAAGGACTCTCACCAGAGCTAAGTCAACATAGGCACCATGCCCTTGGATAGAAATTCAGTGAGTTAAATGAGCCCCTTTCCTTATCAAGTTGTCACAGTTCTTTCATGATAATAACAGAAATGGGCTAATGTATCAATCAGGAAAGAAGATGATAGCTTTTTGAACTGGCCTAGCTGACCCCAACCTCTTATTAACTGCCTTCCTCACATTAGGACTTACTCGTTTCCAGATGCAGGTCGATGTTTCCAGGTCAGAAACCAGGATTGAGAGACTCTGTCAGAGCAGAAAAGTCCATGTCTTAGTCATTTTTCTGCTGCTGTGATAAAACACCATGACTAAAGTAATTTATAGACTAAAGTTTACTTGGAGCTTTTAGGGTCACAGAGTCAGAGTCCATGACCATGGACTTGAGGATATTGTATTAGGTAGGCAGGCATCGATCTGGCTGAGCAATCAATTGTGAGACACAACCACTAGGCAGAGAAAGCTAACTGGAAATGGCATGGGCTTTAGAAACTTCAAAGCCTACCCTCATTGATAGACCCCCTCCAGCAAGGCCACACTTCCTAATCCTTACCAAGAAGTTTCACTAACTGAGGACCAATTGTTAAAACACAGGAACCTTTGGGTTCCTCATTCAATCCACCACAGTCCAAAAGAGCTCTTGCTAAAACCAGAGTTCAGTAGAGGATGTGAGGTGACATTGAGCAACAGGGAGATAAAGGCACTTGCCTCAGGCATGACCAATAATGATATATATTGCCAATTCTATCATATCTATTTCAGTATCTATCTTACAAAATAAATGATCAGACATTTGGGTTGCTTTTACAAGTACTTCATTAAAACAATATAAAAAAACATTAGTTATATGATCGCCTCTGGTTATTTGCAATTCATTCTGGATATTATTTTTCAGAATAGAATAGAAGCTGAATTTGTGTGTTCATTTCAAACATATGGTTATCATGACTACTAACATAAAAATGTCACAAACCCATATTTCTTTTCTGATAACATTATTCTTCTCATATGCTATGATAGTCTACTAATGAAGCAGTATACTTTTACTAAATGTTGTTTACACTGATTGTGAAGTTATCCACTAAATGGGCTTTGACACACTTCTCACCTTTGTATATTCTCTGTATTTACTATGATGACATGGGTACATCACACTTTTATAAAATTGTGTGTATGTGTGTTTATATCTGTTTGCTTACAGGTTCATGTGTGTTTGCATGTCTGTGCCCCTTTGTGCTTGGGCAAAGGCCACAGAAGAACATCAGTCATAGTGCTCTATTACCCTTTGCAACTCATATAAACCTATTTTGCTTTGTTGTTTTTGTAGCAGGGGAAGGGGTCAGTGAGCTTCCTGAACCCATCCCCCTCAGCAATGGGCTTCCAAACTCATGCACAATAAAGCTATACAGCTTTTATTTTCATTGCTTTTATTTTGAGACAGAGTCTCACTGTGTAGTCCTGGCCGGTCTGGAACTTTCTATAGATAGAGCTAGCCTTGCACACATAGAGATCCATCTACCTGCCTCTGCTTTCCCAGTACTGAAATAAAAGGCATGAGCCACCACGCCCAGCCATACACAGCTCTTTGTATGGGTGCTGGAGATCCAAACTCAGGTGTTCATGTTTGCATAGCAAGTGCTCTTAACCACTGAGTCATCTCTCCAGCCCACATACGTCATGTTCCATGAGGTGATTAATATATACTCACTTTCTGTAGACATTTACATGAAAGCTAAGCCTATTCACACATAATCCAGATCTACTGTGTTCTCACATGAAGTCACAGTTTTTGAGTCTATGGGAGAATTTTTCATCAAGCTTTGGGGGTGACTATATTTCTTCATTACATTAATTTCTGGGGGAGACAATATAGCAAGGGTAATTTACTCAAATTGGTGTAAGAGCAATGTGATGACTGTACTTCGGGAAAGTAAGTCACAACTAGCACATACTTGCTGTCCTGAATAGATATGAAGCTGCTGAGACATTCGTGTCACTGGTTTAGCCCGTGTTTTCTCATTCCTCTTCCTCATTAGGGCTGACAGATGTACCACACTGACCTCAGTTGGGCTTCCTCTACATGACCAATGGTAAAGCTTTGGTGGGATGAGTTGAACCCTCAGCATTCCCAGCCTTAATGCTCTCCCTTTCGTTCATTGTGGATTTATGAGGTACTTGGCTGGAGCTCCAGAACTATTAGTAGCCTGAGGGACAACTACACTCACGGCCTCACTAGTGTCATGTCACCACCAGCAGAGAGTAGTACGTAAAGGTTTCCATGGCTTTCTTGGTGAAAATAACAAGGTGTTGCTAAAGTATCTGAGGATCTATCTGTGGAGCATCTCACATCATGGAGGACAAGGGAAAGGGGAGCAGTATGACACAAAGTCCAAGGTAAGATGTTTCCCCCACCCCCAATACAGGCCCAGTGACCTGCTTCCTCTAACTGTCCCTACATCTGCAGTTCTACTAGCTCCCATAGTGTATTACAATTTGAATCCAACAATAAGTTAACCCATTCATTAAGTGAGAACCTCCAAGATGCGACTGTCTCTGGAAACACCCTCAGACACACCCAGACTGGACTAAACTGATTTCTGAAATTTCTCAGACTTGTCAAGTTGACAGCTAAGTTTAACCATCTCGCTGTGTAAAAAGGGAATACAACAGTTATTGACAGCTTATTTTCCCAAGCACAAATCCATCAAGACTCTATAACCAATATGATTTGGGAAATAGTTTCAAACTTACTCTACTTACCTGTAACCTTTTCTCTTGTTTTGACTGTAGAGTTGTAGCTATTATTCTTGGTGAGTTACTTTAAAATTATTTTGTTTTGTTTAATATTGTGGTGATATCTTGTTTGTACAAATAAAGCATGTCTGAAGATTGGAGAATGGAGCTTGCCACTAACTAATCACATAGGTCTTGATGTTTGTAAAGACAGACAGGAAGTAAGATGGCCTGGCAGAGAAAGGCATATAGGCGGGAGGAAACAGAAACTCTGTCTTTTTTTCTGCTGGGAAGCTAGTGAGGTAAAGGTGGCTAAATTGCAACAGATCCTTTGCAGGCTGACATAAAGATATAAAAGTAAAGAAGGGAGGGAGAAGAAAAGGAGGGAGAGAGAAAGAAAGGAAGGAAGGAAGGAAGGAAGAAGAAGAAGAAGAAGAAGAAGAAGAAGAAGAAGAAGAAGAAGAAGAAGAAGAAGAAGAAGAAGAAGAAGAAAGCAACAGCTGGGTGTTGGTGGTGCACGCCTTTAATCCCAGCACTTCAGAAGCAGAGGCAGGTGGATCTCCAAGTTTGAGGCCAGCCTGTTTTACAGAACAGCCAGGGCTACACAAAGAAATCCTTCTTGAAAAAGAAAAGAAAAACAAAACAAACAAAAAGCAAAAGGAGAAGGAAAGAAAGTTCCTTACCAATAGTTACTAAAAATCATCCAACTACTCAAAGAAAATTACAATTTTCCATTCTCATGAGAAAAAATGAAGACAATCAAGGAGGAAGTAAAAACCAGGGAGGACACTTTTTAGAATTATGAAAAGAGAATTTGAAGCTCTCATCTTTGTAGGCTAACACTGTCAGTTCTTTCAGGAGAAAGCCTAGTGCATGTTGAATGTATACAATGTCATTTCTCTGTGAAGTCAAGCATAATTAGTTTGCCACATAGTCTTAAAATTGAAAAACAGAAGTGACGGTCGCTTTGAAACTTAGTGTTTAGAGAAGGAGCAGAGAAGGGAGTAGAAGTACTCCAGGGATGCCTTTCTTTTCTTTCCTGGGAGGAAAATTTGGGTGCTGAAAGGCCACGTGGAGCACACTGTTGGCACCCCGCTCAGAAATCGCATGCCTGGATCCTTGCATAAGGAGGTGCTCAAAGCACCATGGGAGATAACTAGCCGACCTGTCCCCTGCCGGTCCCATGTGGAAGGGCATGGTTCAAATGAAGGTGTCTACACTGTTGTAATATCTTTGAAAACGCCTTTCCTCCCCACAGTGGTGACCACAGATGTAACCATAGCACCCACTGCCCCCTTCCTTATTAACTCATTCTGAGCTGTTTGAACAGAAGGAAACTTTTGGAAAGCGCGATCCCTCGGTAATAAATACTCTCCCCTTTGGCCCAATGGGGCTTTGATTCGTGTCACGTGACACTTCAACTATGCACTGACGGCAGTGGACACCTTCAGTTTCTCTAGCAGTGTTGGGGCTAGAGAGCAGGAAATGACTGCTAACATTAAACAAAATGAGAAGTTCAATTGTCTGTCTGAATATTGACAGCCAGGGAACGAGACATACTTGACCTCAGACATGAAGCGTTTGTTCACTGAGAGTTAAAAACCGGAGCTAATATTTTTCTTTCTTTTATCTTTTGCAGCAGTGACTGGCAGAGTGCAATAAAAAATAAAAAACGCAGCACAATTGCCTTTGAAAACATAATGCGAGGCAATACAATGGAGCAGAAATTTTGGCCTTCAACAAAGGCTGCCAAAGCAAACGGACATTTACATGTGAAAATACAAATCTAGATACAGGGCATGCAGCAGTCATTAAAATTCATTTAAAACTTAGTCACTTTAAAAAGTAAGTTTTTCTGGGTTGCTTCTAACCATAACACATCAATCAAAGTTATAAACCTCCTGGGAGATGAAATCCAAGAAAAAAATCTAGATAACCTTCGGTTTGGTAGTGACTTACAAACCAAAGGCACAATCCATGAGAAGAATCCATAAGCTAAATTACACTTTAAAAAGCACATTTTGCTAATGAACAATTATTCATAACATACAAAGAACTTCTTAGACTAACAATTAAAACCATCTAATCGGTGGGGCTGGAGAGACAGTTCTGTGGTTAAGAGCACTGGCTGGGCACGGGTTCAATTCCCAGCACCCGCCTGGCAGCTCACAACTGTCTGTAGCTCCAGTTTCAGGGGACCCAACACCCATGGCAATACTCCAATGCACATAAAATAAAATAAAAATGAATAAGCCATATAATTGGCTTAAATAATGAGCTAAGACCTTATGAGGCACTAAACAAGAAAAAATGAGAACAAGCAAACATGAAATGGTAATTGTTATATTTTTATGTTAGGAAATAAAATTGTAACACCAAGGAACCATTACATCTATTGAAACAAGGAAAACTCAAAGAAGGATCAGCACCCAAGACTGACCAAGACTGAGAAAGAAACTGTTGTTCATACCAGCAAGGATGCAAAATGATGTGTTGACTTTGGAAGACAGTTTGGAAGCTTCTTACAAAACTAAGCATATTCTTGTCATTTCATCTAGCCACAGTTTGCCTTGGTTTTTACCAAAATAACTTGACATTTTATATTCTCACAAAAATGAATACATGAATATCTGTAGAAGCCTTTCTCATAATTGGCAAAACTTGGAAACATACTAATGTGTCCTTCAGAGGTTGAACTGGACAAACTGTAGTTGATCAAGATGAAGGAATATTATTTAGCAATGAAAAGTATTGAGATATGAAACCATGCAAAAACAAAGAGAAAACTGACATACGTGTTGCTAAGTGAAAGAAGTCACTATGAAGAAGCTCCCAACTATGTAATGTTCTGGAAAAGCAAAGGTATTAAGAGAGTAAAGAGAAGTGGGAGATGGATAGGCAAAAGGCAGAGGATTCCTACGGCAGCAAGTCTACTCTGTGTGATGCTATTATGGTAGATACATGTATGTACCTGACATCACACAGCATCAGAAGTGAGTCCCAATATGTATTATGAATTTTAATTTGAGAAGCACAATTTGCTGATAAGATCACATTTGAATATTTTAATTGGCTTATTATCTTTTTAAAAGTTGATTTACCATATTTTTATGTTACGATAAATCTTGCCACCAAAAGCTGCCGAGCCCCACTGCCACGTGTGAGCTTTATGCCAGCCGCCCGCCTGAGTTAGGGCCCAAACTAATACACAGAAACCTGTATTAGGTTCAAATGCTGCTTGGCCAATGACTAGGATCTCTCATCTGCTGGCTCAGTCTAATTATTATAAATCTATATATTTTATAAGACTTATCAGACACCTTCCATTGGTGTCCCTCCTTGCCAGTGAATCACATTGTGCCACTGGAGGAAGAGCAGAGGAGAAAACGGGACACTTCCTGTTTCTCCTTGCTTAAATATGAGTCTCCTTGCTAGTCACTTCCTGCCTGGATCACCACTTCTCTACTACACTGCCCAGAATCCTCTTTGACTCCTAGTCCCGTCTAACTTGCTGCCTCATTGGTCAAACAGAACTTTATTTATCTTACAATAAGACAAACACATACACAGAAGCACTTCCCCCATCATTTTTATGATTAATTTATAATGCTTATGCAGCTGGGTTCAACTGTTGCCTCCACTCACATTATTTCTGCTTTTTAACTGAAATGTTTGCCATGCACATTTAATGTAATTATTGATACATTTGTGCTTAATGCAATCACTTTGCTATTTGCTAAACATATTTTTCTGTAAGTTCTTTAATTATTTTACTCACCTTCTTCTCCTTTATTTTAAAGACAAGTGCTTCTTTTTTATTCCATTTATGATGCTGTTCTGTTAGCTGTATCTTTATGTGTTAGCTAGGTGATTGCTTAGGCTTTGTAAAATTTAATTTTTATCTTTCCACAATGCACTTAACTAATGCACAGTATTTTTTATTTTAGAAACAATCTTACTTTACATATCAATCCCCAATTCCTTCTCCTTCCCATCCTCCCATACCCACCATGACCCCCCAACCCAACCCACCCCCACTCCCCAAGGATAGTGATACCTTCCATGGGGATCATAAAAGTCTGTCACATCATTTGGGGGAGGGCCTAGACCCTTCTCAGTGTATTTGGGCTGCAATAGTATCCCTCCATAGGGAATGGACTCCCAAAGACCATTTGTGCACTAGGGATAAACACTGGCTTCACTGTAGGAAGTCCCATAGACTGCCCAGGCCTCCTAGCTGGCACCCACATTCAGAGGGCTTGGTTCAGTACAAAGTTGGTTCCCCAGCTTTAAGACTGGGGTCCCTGTGCTCTCACTAGGTCAGGTCAAATGTTTCTGCAGGTTTCTCCATCACAGTTTTGGCTCCTTTGCTCATCCCTTCTCCCTCTCTGCAACTGGATTCCAGGAGTATGTTTAGCTGTGGGTGCCTGCTTCTGCTTCCATCAGCTACTGAATGAAGGCTCTAAGATGGTAATTTAGGTAGTCATCAATCTCATTATAGGGGAAGGACATCAAAAGCAGCCTCTTCACTACTGCCTAGATTCTTAGATGGGGTCATCCTTGTGGATCTCTGAACATTTTCCTAGTACCAGATTTCTCTTTAAACCTATACTGGCTCCCTCTATTATGGTATCTCTTTTCTTGCTCTCCTGTATCCCCCCACCCTGTCTCAATCTTCCTGATCCCTCTTGTTCTCCTCCCCCTTCCTCTCCTCCCCTTCTCCTTTTTCTACCTCCCTCCCCACCCCCCACCCCTGTGCTCCCAATTTGCTCAGGGTTCTCTTCCCTTTCCCCTTCTTCAGGAGACCATGTGTTTCTCTCTTAGGGTCCTCCTTCTTTCCTAGTTTCTCTGATGGTATGGATTGTAGGCTGGTAGTCCTTTGCTCTATGTCTAATATCTATATATGAGTGAGTACACACCATGCTTGTCTTTCTGTGATTGGGTTGCCTCACTCAGCAAGGTTTCTTTCAGATAGACCAATGGAATCCAATTGAAAACCCTGATATTAACGACACACCTACGACACCTAACGAAGCTAAAGTTATACAATGGAAAAAAGAAAACATCTTCAATAAATAGTGCTGGCATAACTGTATGCTTACATGTAGAAGATTGCAGATAGATCCATATCTATTACCATGATCCAAGTGGATCAAAGTTCTCAACATAAATCCAGCCACACTGAACCTCTTAGAAGAGTAAGTGGGAGGTACCCTTGAATGAATTGGTACAGGAAACCACTTCCTGAACATAACACCCGTAGCACAGACACTAAGATCAACAATTAATAAATGGGACCTCTTGAAACTGTGAAGCTTCTGTAAGGCAAAGGATACAGTCAATAAGATAAAACAGCAGCCCACAGATTCGGAAAAGTTATTTACCAACCCCACATGTGACAGAGTGCTGATTTCCAAAATATACAAAGAACTCAAGAAGCTAGCCACAAAAACACCAAACAATCCAATTAAAAAGTGGAGTACAGAACTAAATAGAAAATTCTCAATAGAGGAATCTAAAATGGCTGAAAGACACTGAAGAAAGTGCTCAACATCCTTAGCCATCAGGGAGATGCAATTCAAAACCACTCTGAAATACCATCTTACACCTGCCAGAATGGCTAAAATCAAAAACACTAATGACAGTCTATGCTGGAGAGGATGTGGAGAAAGAGGAACTCCTCCATTGCTGGTGGGAGTGCAAACTTGTACGACCACTTTGGAAATCAGTATGACAGTTTCTTAGAAAAATGGGAAATAGTCTACCTCAAGATCCAGCAATTCTACTCTTGGGCATATGCCCAAAGAATGCACATTTGTACAACAAGCACATCTGTTCAACTATGTTCATAGCAGCATTATTTGTAAGAGCCAGAACCTGGAAGCAACCTAGATGCCCCTCAACCAAAGAATGGATGGAGAAAATGTGGTACATTTACACAATGGAGTATTACTCAGCAGGGAAAAAAACAAAAACAAAATGAAATCTTGAAATTTGCAGGCAAATGGATGGAGCTGAAAGAAACAGAATTAATTTTTATCTTCTCACAATTCACAATTGATATTCTACTCATTCCACTGTTACATAAAAGCACTGCACTTCCCATCACTTTCTCTATATCATGAAGTCATGTAGCTATTAGCATAATAATATTACTTACAGAAGCTCAGTGTCTCTTTCAATACAGCCTGTTGCAGCTCCTACAAAATAATCATGTTTTCAAAAGTAACAAAAGATGAACACAAATGTACTATAAAGGTGTATTTTGAGACTGCACCTGAGTAATCATATCTCTTGCCTCTTTTAAAATACAATCTTGACATGTCTGAGCAAAATATATCTTTCAGTGGACTAGTCTATATGCATGAAAAATAATTATAGAAGATGTATGATTGTTCCAGTGTAGGAACAGTATTACTCAAGGCCTATTATCTGCATCCCAGAGTGATTTCAGTTATTCGGCTTAAGAACCCAAGTTACATACTGATAGAAAACAAGATACTCTATAAACAAAGCATGAACTTTAAGAGTGGTAAATAATGACCAAAAAAAACAGAAGGAAGTGAGGTTAAGCTGAATCTATAACTAGAAAAAGATAAGGATGAGAAAGTGGGTCAGAAAGAATGGAAGGGGAGTAATTTGGAAACCAGGGTTCTCAGAGGAAGAACATGGAATCACAAAAAAGTTTCAGAACATAATCAAACCAGAGAGGAGTCTCATATGGATGGACAGAAAGAAAAGGCCATCCAGTGTGGAGAGAGATGTGTTGGCTTCCACCTGTGGTTTCAGTCCCTTCTGGGAAGGTGCCATGGGAGGTGTGGAGGATGCACATAGGACCTCAGAATGCAGGAGTGCTGTTCACAGTTAGGAAGGGAATCAGCAGGTGTCAAGAGACAGCCAGAAGACCTGGGCTTACAGCACAAAAACCAAGATAACACCATTTGGATCAAAAGGGCTTCTTGGTTCTTTCTCGCATAGCTGTGTAACTACTGAACAATCTGCCAGATGGCATGGTGTCAAACACTTACGGAAAGATTCTGTGCAGATAGAACTAGGTGCCAAGGTGTTCATTTTGTTAACTGAATTCAAAACTTCCTTGCTCTCAGGCCCTCTGGAGACATCTAAATCCCCATTCCATTCAAAATAAAAATTGTCTTTTATTGTATTTTCTCCTCTGTTAATGAAATAATTTTAACCGTAGTAAGAAATCATAATGATAATGGTGTTGAATTTATGTAGATCAGATTGTGTTTCTCTTTGCCTATAATTTTTAATTTTGTTATTATACAAAAACCTATTTTTGTAAAATTTTACAAATTCACTTTCTACTGAAATGTACACTTGACAAGAAAAAAAATTAAACCAGCATGTTGAGCTTGCTGAGTTAGTTAGTGCTTACCACAGATAGTTAACGTGTGAAGTGGGAGTGAACACTGCTTGGGTACACATGTTGATAGTCACAGGACAATTGCATTCCAAAATATGCTTCCCTAATGTTAAATAAAATCATTCAGTACATGTAATGAACAACAATAGTGGCAGTAATCAAGGAAAATCAGGATTGTCAACAATGAAAAATAATGTCTCCTAGCAACCAAGTTTCCATTTCTCTTTGTTTGCTAACAAGCCCTGAGCTGTTGTATTCTGGTTGCTTCATTCCAGAGAACAGCATTATCACAGACCATAGCAAAACCTCCTGCCTTAACTGGTTTAGATTTTCAATCAGATATCATACAATTAATTTTATTAATGTCTTAGTCCTAATTCACTATGAATTAGCCATAACTATGATTTGTTATTGTCATGTTCTAAAAGGAATTGTAATGTGGAATAATTATTTGTTTAAATAATGGAAGCATTGGCATACAGATGCTACTGGAACAAAGTAAAAATTTATTATCATTAATAATAAGATTAAACAAAATCATATCCCAGAAGAGATCCCAGGAGGACCCTTCAGCTATTTTAGTTGAACTAGAAAGAATACTACTAATTAAGATATAACACAGACTGTCATAGCAGTAGACCATTAAACAGAGCCTAATAAAAGCCTCTATTGTCAACAGGGCTGCAATATGAGAGCATACCCTTAGATGAAATGAACCTGAATTGCAAACATTACGTATCAAACTTTGGCCTCAATTCTTTTTGAAGCATCTGTTTTAACACCTTTACACCATTTAAGTTCTCTCCTGCCACCATATTGCCAAATTCACAGCCACATACAAAATCAGAGGCCAGCATAATGAACCTGTCTATAATGAAAGAGAAAAGCTGTAGGAGTTGTGTAGTTCCTTCAAGCAGATTTCCAACTGGTGACTTGAAGATAGATTTGTGTTTTTGTTGTCATTTTGCTTAGTATTTAATGATATCAGTATAAGGAGGGAAGTAACAGTATCAATTTGATTCTATAAAAGTTAAAGCTATTCAAATTAGCATTCATTTTGTCTGCTACTTGTATTATTGAGCTGAAGTAAAAGATGAGTGATATGATTTAAATTTAGTGCAATCAAATCAAATTATTAAACCAAAATATTTTTTTTAAAGACAAAATCTTACTGTGTAGCCCTGGCTGATCTGTAATTTGCTGTGTAGGCAAGGCTGACCCAGGATTCACAAATATTCACCTATCTTTCACTCCTGTATGCTGGGATTAAAGGTATGTGCCATGCTCCCTTTTGACTTCTATATCGCTAATTGGCTTCTTTCACTAAAATGTAATTTTCCCCTTTTATGTATAATTCTGAATATATGTATATTTGCATATGTTTTAACAATGGCTTTCAATTCAGCTTCCTTCATATGACTTCTGAGAAACAATAAAACTTCTATGACAGTATTTAAACCAAACTTTAGCATTACACTGTACATTTCGTCTTTTCAAAGACAGTGCCATTGCATAGAAACACAGGGCTAAGTAGAATTAGATGTCGACCATGATGAGAATGGGATTGTCTAAGTGCCCATAAACCCTGGGATTATGTTTTTCAAAATGTGATGAAATATAATAATAGGTACAACATGAGATACATGATTTAAAACACATCTATTTCTAACAATTATTTCCCTATAAAATTAGTTTCTTCATCTAAATGAAAGGGTTAGTAAAGCACAGTGTTTTTCAGAAGTCATCTTTTATATTTGTCTAAATACTGTTTTATGGAAGATACTGAAAACAGAGTGCATGTAGTCAGCTTTTTATTTATCTTTTATTTTTATTCATGTGGACTTGTGTGTGTGTCCATGTACATGAACACAGATACTCCCAGAGACCAGAGTAGTTAGATTCCCCTTGAGCTGAAGTCAGGGGCAGTTGTAAACCTCAGGACACTGTGAACCTTCCAACTGAGACCCAGACATTTGTCTGCAAGAGGAGTAAAAGGTCTCAACCACTTAGCAGTCTTGCCAGAGGCCCCTCCCCGAGTCATTTTTTGAGCAGACGTTAAGAGACTCTGGTCAGGAATGTGTCCATCATCTTTCAAGGACAATTGCATAGTCACCGTGTTCATGGTATTAATAAAACCTTACAAAAATATTCATCTGCTGTCATACAATCAAAATCATCTGCCTCTCCATTCTTGAGACAGGGAAGAAAATATAATGGAAGTAGAAGCAGACACCCACAGCTAAACACTGAACTGAACTGGAATCCGGTTGCAGAGAGGGAGGTCAAGACCAGGCTGGTGAAACCCACAGAAACGTCTGACCTGAACAAGGGGGAACTCTTGGTCCCCAGACTGATAGCTGGGAAATCAGCATGGGACTGATGCAGACCACATAAAAGTGGGTATAAGTGAGGAGCCTCAGAAATCTATGGGGCCTCTTGTAGTAGGTCAGTATTTATCCCTAGCATAGGAATGGACTTTGGGAGCCCATTCCACGTAGAGGGATACTCCCTGAGCCTAGACACACGGGGGGAGGGCCTAGGCCCTATCCCAAAGAATATGACAGACTCAGAAGATCCCCCCCCCATGGAAGGCCTCACCCTCCCTGGGGAGCAGAAAGGGTATGGGATAGGTAGGGTGTTAGTGGGGTGGGGGCAGGGGAGGATGGGAGGGAGAAGAAACTGGGATTGACATGTAAAGCAATCTTGTTTCTAATTTAAATTAAAAAATGGGAAAAAAGAAACATGTATTTAATTGTTGACCAAACATAGTGAAACATTTGTTGAAGAATAAGACCAGAGAGATTTGTCTTCTAAACACTAACCAGGTTGTACAAAAATGGTGTAATGTCACATCAGTGTGTGTGTGTGTGTGTGTGTGTGTGTGTGTGTGTGTGTGTGTGTGTAAGCTTAGAACTATGTTTTCAAATAATGTCCCTTCCTTTCTCAAAAATGTGGGGCTATTCAATGAGGGAAGGAGGAGATCTAGGGCAGCAACTTTGTGCCAGGAATTCTGTGTGCGCTACTGGTAAAAGCACGGTTTTCCCTTCTCTCAGCAAGTTCTGTCAGCACTTAACGTATACTTCTATGCATGCACAGGGCAGAGTGCCCAGTGCATTTCTGTTGGGGACACAGTAGTGAGGCAGAGGCAGAGTGAGTTCCTTCTTTCCATGCTGGAGAGAGTTTTGCTTATGAACATCATGGGTGCCTCTCAGCACTGCTGTCAACCCAGCTCGGATAGGGTCCTGAACTCCACACAATGAATGAGATATGCCAAATGAAGCACAATTACCTTACTGACGTCATAGCGCTTTCAACTCGAATTTAATGGGGGAGCTTCTTCTTGAAACAGGGGCCGCTTGTATTGCATTATGCAAATGACAAGACTAATCTTTTGCATTATACATAAGAGCTGCTTATTGTGCATTAACTAATTTATCTGACTACGAAGAGGCTATGAATGCTGATTTTCATTAAGCTCTTCATTAAGTGAAAATGTAGGCATGGCAAGTGCATACATTTGCATGTGCCTATCTTGTAAGAATGAATAAATGCATATACCCATCTAGTTACCAAGGACATGCTTGTGTTGGTGGAATCAAGATGGTTTTTCTCCAGTTGTAT
Source organism: Cricetulus griseus (assembly GCF_003668045.3). Taxonomy (NCBI): domain Eukaryota; kingdom Metazoa; phylum Chordata; class Mammalia; order Rodentia; family Cricetidae; genus Cricetulus; species Cricetulus griseus. The sequence continues at coordinate 183,086,487 of NC_048595.1, read as the reverse complement.
CAATCAGTAAGATGAGGAGAAAATTAAAAAAAAAATCAAAGGAAACATTAAAACCCATCACATTTTTTATTATACAGTATGAATCTAAAATTACCTTTTAAAAACACAGAATATATAGTCTGCTATCAATAGTTTAAACCTTACATGAGTTGTCTTTCATATGTTGGTGACAATTTCATAATTACTATAAAAGCAGACATTTAACATTTGAATACAACGTGACATTAAAGTGTCACTTCTATTTTTAGATACATTTAATTTTTTTCAGTAAAATAAAATAGAAAGGGGCAAAATCATTTTTTATTGAATAGATACCCATTAATTTGGTTCAAATGTAGGCAGAGGTGTGTGGAGGCAGACATGAATAATGTTTATACAATGCTCGGGTGCCTAGCTCATTAAGGAACACATTGGAAGCCAATGCAGAAGCTACACACGGACAAAGGGCATCTCGGCAGGTTATTTAGAATTTGACCTGCAACTTTTATAAGAAATGGGGGGAAAAATCCCATGTTGTATGTGCTGGGTGAAACTGAGATACATTTGCATTATTTTAAAACAAACATTTTAAGCTTATTGCTAGAAAGACAATTTTAGCAATGTAGTTAACCTCTCCCAAACTGGAGATGGATGGAAAATTATTTTTCTTACTAGGTTTCAAAGAGTTGGGACTGGAGGAAGTAAAGTTGGCCTCCTTCCTTAAAAATATTAGGAAACAATGAGGTACTGGTGGGGGATGGGCAGCGGAGCTGAATTCCCCCTCTGGCTTCAAACTCCAGTTCCCAGTTTTAGTTCATTAAAATTAATGACCCATCACCGCGTGTCCTGCATGAGAACAGTTCATTCCTTTATCACCCAGGTAAACTAAAACACACATTACTATACATGACACAAAACCAGCCCTGGGATTTGGCTACAAGCCCAACTTAACTGCCGAATGTTTATTAAATTATTAAAATTTATGGGTTGATAGCACTCTCAAGCAATTTATTGTGGCTGTAAACCATTTTTAAGTTTTGAAAACACAATAAAGTTGATTTAATAATCCCCCTAATCTTATACACAACTTCCTCCAGAATTTTCTTCAATTATGCCTCGTAAATTACAATTTATTGTGTATTAGAGCAACACTAAAAACCAAATAGTCCCTGAGAATTTCATCGGATTCATTTACTGTGAAACATTTGCCAGGAAGCGTAACAAATTCACATATGACCCCTGCCCTCGGAGGAGCTGAAGTTCAAACCGAAGCCACAATGGAGAGTTCTTTAGTCAAGGATAAGATCTGAACTCTTTGACTTGAGCCAGAATCTGGACTTTAATGAATGCCACAGCAGAGAGGTCAGGAAGGGAGAGAGGCAGGCCTAGGGAAATTCTCTCCACTATTAAAACAGCTTGAGTTGCAAAGCACCCGCACCATCACCTTTGTAAGGCTCTGGCAGAGAACAAATGGCCTGAGAAGAGAAATTACAAAGAGGCGGTAATTGCAAGCACACATTGTATTTTCCTAGGGGGCAATAAATCTTCAGTGTAAGCAAAATTACTTAGATTTAATGACTTTTAAGTGCACATTCCATGCTTTTAAAAGCAGAATTTACAGTAGTTTAGGATTTGGAAGCCCACTTGGAACATAATCCCTAGTTACAGAATAATCTAGAATTGGTGTGCATTTTATAATCACTTGATTAAGGTAGAATTACCTGCTGGACCCAATGGGTCTTGTGATTTTTCTTTTACACTCTGTTTTCATAACTGAAATAGATGCTTTGGAAGTATGAGGGGTTTCTTGGATGAAACGAAAAGAAAATATATTTACATCAGATATATTTACAGGCTAGAGCAAAGAGAAAATATGCAATTTTGCTTGGTGGAAAGGCTCTATGAATTCAGAAGAAATACCACATCTATGTTCCTTAAATGCTTCAAGCATGTGCCTGATGCTCACTTTCCGAAGCTGGAAGCTGAAACCCCTATTCAAGCAAACCTACCATTAACTCCAATTATGCTAAATCTGCAGCTGGTGATTTCCTGGGCTTGCAGAATCAGACCACAAAGCACAGCTGGCTCTAGAAAAGCCTTTCAGTGGCAGAGAATTCCTTCTAAAATAGGATCTGCTCCTACGTGGGCGATGCACAGGATATGTTTTTCTTAGCAAAAACAATGGAAGACCAAGATAGGAAACTTCAATTGACTTCGTGACAAGGAAGCCTTAACCTGATGAAGATCAGAGCTCAGAGCGGTCCCTAGTACAAGTTCAAAGGCTGAGCTCCAACAATATGCTAAGCTGAGCTTGCGTTTTCTTCTCTCCTTATTTGTTCTGCCCTTGATGTTTGGTGCTGTGAATGCCTAGGTGCGGTACACAGAGTCAGAAGGGCATACCTGCGCACATTTCCTTTCTCATGTGTCTGGACCTATGCTCAGTGACTTCATTCCTGCTTTAGGCACAGTGGCATCAAGGGGGACACCTGGTGAGCCAATCAAATTAACCTCCCAGAATTACTGAGTAGTTTAGAGATGAGCCCAAAGATCCTGACAACTGAAAATTGAGGGTGTTGTTTGTGGCACCTTTAAGAATCATAAGCAGGAGATAGAAGAGAAAGTCAGGTCAAAATTAGCATTAAAAAAAACAAACAAACTAGAAGAGAGAACAGTCCTCCACCAGGGTGACATGCAACGCAACACAGCACAGAAGTCTGAGCAATGCAAATGACCTGTGAAGGTCTCAATCTGCCCTGCATGGGGCAATTGAACTTCTAACCTTTCTCCATCTCTGCTTGGCTTCCTTTCTTGGAAGTGCTTTTTCTTACCAAACTCAACTTGTTTCTAGAACTGTTAGATGCCCCTATCCCAACTTCTTGTTATGGAAAGCAAGAGCCTGGAAATTCCATGTGGGTAACATCTGAACTCTGACATCCAGTGCTGATAAGTCCACAAGTAAGAAACATAGAAATTAGATACAGAGAGAAGTAAAGATGAATGACAGTGAGGCCAAAGGAGGAGTTAGAAATGGTTGGCTTCTGTTTTTCCCTGGTGAGAGGTCAGTTCCTATGAATTACATATGTATATCTGGTTCTTGAATCCCTTATACTCTCCTGTTTGATGTACTCTGTTTGAAGTTGGAGCTGGTGGTATACCTACACTTCGGAAAAGAATCCATCTCTCAATTAAGATGCTAAAAAGGAAGCCAGAAAGTATGTACAGCTGAATAAAAATGAAAACATGGTATTCCAAAATTGAACGAAGCTAATGTGGTCCTTGGGAGGAATTTTGTAAAGGTACTGATAATGTGAAGAAAGAGCCAAACTTTAAGGCAAGAACTTAAGAGTCCACTTTTAAGAAGTGAGGGGGGAAAAAGGCTAAAGTCTTCAGCAGAGAAACAATAAAGAAAAAAATTGAAAAAAGATTAGATAAAATGTATGATCCTACAAGAGTAGTTCTTTGAGACACAAAACAGAGAAAAGAGAGAGAAGGGAGGGAAGAGGGAGAAAGGGAGGGAGAAACAGAGGAGGAGGGAGAGAAGGGAAAAAAATTTACTGGCCACTGTCATATCCTATGGACAATAAAAGAATTATAAAGAAATGTGGAAAGTCAGAGCTGGGGATATGGCACAGTCAATAGATGACTTGTTTTGTAGGCTTGAGTATCTGAATTCAAGTCCCAGCACTCACAAAAAAGTGGGACATGGAGACATATGCTCATAATTCCAGCACTCGAGAGGTGGAGACAGGCAGATTCTTGGAGCAGGGTGGCCAGCTATTATAATGAGCAAATCTAAGGTCCTAGTGAGAGACCCAGAACATACATACATACAGGTATACATACAGCTCCTGAAGAATGACACCCACAATTGACCTCTGGCCTCTACATGGCTCTTGTACACATATCCACATAAACAAACACACATATACATATACAAACACAAGCACACAGTTAATATATAAAAGAAATGTGATAAATCTTTTTTCTAAACTGCATTTGCTTACTTATTATGTGGTGTGTGTGGGTGGTGTGTGTGGGTGGTGCACATGTATGCATTTGGAAATCAGAGGACAACTTGCAGGAGTCAGTTCTCTGCTTCTGCAATGTGTGGGTCTGCAGTTAGAACTCAGGTTATCAGACTTGGTAGCAGGATCCTTTAGCCACTGAGCTATCTTGTCAGGCAAAATTTACATAAATTGGGTATATTTTCTTGGTGTATGTGCAAGAGAGGAGAGGATATGATGGAAGCAGACACATGAGGAGACCAATGAAGGATATTGGGAGTCTTTATCTCAGTTCACTGTTTTGCCTTGAGAAGAAGTCTATTACTCAATCATTTTCCATTTTGCACATGCTAGCTGGCCAACAAGTTCTTGGGACCCACCTATGTCTGGCCTTTCACTGTTAGAGGTAAAGGCACGAACAGCCATACCCAGGTTTGTATGTGGGGCTGGATATTTGAACTGAGGTCCTCCTGCTTGATGAACAAACATATCAACCCACTGAACCAGAACCATCTCCCTGGCCCCTGGACATACTGTGAGTTTGTTTGTTTGTATGTTTGTTTAAGCAAGCTTTGGGTGAGCGAGATGACTTATAGGTTAAGAATACTGTTGATCTTGCAGAGGAGTGCAGTTCCAATGTCCAGATCAGGTGGTTCACAGAGACCTGTAACTCCAGCTCTAGGAGATCTGACACTCTCTTCTAGCCTCAGTAGTATACCCAAGCATATGTCACACACACACACACACACACACACACACACACACACACACACACACACACACACACAATATTTTAAAGTATTAAATGTCCTTTCCAAGAAGAAACTGATAAGCCTCAAATCTTTATAGCTATAAAGAATTTAAATTCATGGCTTAAAAATACTCATGTTGTATAATTTAAAATGTGCTACGTTCATTTATGCTGTGGAATATTTTTTTAATGACGCAAACATGTGTTGTATTTTTTTATATTGCATTTGTTTAACTCTGTAAATCTCTGTTACTTTGCCTGCCCAAAACACCTAATTGGTTTAATAAAAAGCTGAAAGGCCAGTAGCTAGGCAGGAGAAAGAAATAGGAGAGGCTGGCGGGCAAAAAGAATAAATATGAGGAGAAATCCAGGGAAGAAAGCAAAAAGCAAGAAGAGGAGGAGGAGAAGAGGACACTAGGGGCCAGCCACCCAGCCACACAGCCAGCCATGGAGTAAAAAGGGAAGAAACATATATAGAATAAAGAAAGGTAAAACGCCCAGAGACAAAAATACTCGTAAGTAAGAATATATCTCTGCCCATATATTTATTTGGGAGCTGGGTGGTAGGCCCCCAAAAGGGGGGATGTTAAGTTTCTGCTGAAGTGATTGGTGATGAAATATGAACAATGAATCAACAAACCCAAGAGGAGTTTTATTGAAAAAGGGAAAGAGGGCAGTCAGACGGAGGTGGATTGGAAGCCAAGAGAAGGAGAAGAGAAAGAGGCAGAAGAAGGTAGGAACTTTTAAAGGGAAAACTGAGCACATGCACTGAGGCTTCACACATGCACAGAGTCCTCATGCAGGTCAGCAATGTGTAACAAGTCACATGGCAATGGTGTAGCACGTCACTGTGCATGCCCCACCTGTCATCAGGGGGCGGGGTCAGCGTGGTGTTTCAGTCCTAACAGGGGAACTACATACTCACACAAAGAAATCAAACTAATTAGGTGATAAATTCTATACATGGCTTATTGGTAAACTCTTCCGGAAAATTAAAAGGAAAAACCATTTCTAAAATTTCATTCTATGAAGCACCATTGTCCTAATAACCAGATCACCAAAAGGTACCATAATATGGAAAGGTCCCACAATGTAAGAAAAGTCTCACAATATAAGAAGAGTCCCACAACGTAAGAAAGGTCCATGTCAGTACCATCCATGGGTATGAACTGGATAATAAACAAAACATTAGAATGTAAAATCAACCAAATACCAAAAGGAGGCTATTTCCTGACTGTAATTTTTATTACAGAATACAACACTGGCTTAATATTTGAAAAATCAGTTGCTGCAATGCACTGTTTTAACAAACTAACACAAACACACACACACATGTTCTGGCAGCTGTTTGTGTCTCCACGAAGAAGCCCAGTATCACTGTACTAGTGCATACCTCTCCCCACTTCTAGATGTAGTCAATGAAGTGACATCATGTTTGTAGCTTGAACTTGACACCACAAAGATGAGCACATACCAAAAGAGAGCTTGTTTTCACCCAGAGAGCTGGATAATTGTTACCAATGTGGAAGTGTAATGCTACCCCTCCCTCCTCTCCACTCCAGTGACTGGGGAAGGAAACTGAAAGTGGCAAGAACTGGTAAGTGAAAACACCACCAGACAGGAATGTTCTATTTGCTCCTGAAAGGAACCAGGAAGGTTTAATTAATAACTACCTGGTTTGTACTCATCAGAAGGAAACTTTTTAGCTTAGAACCTGAAGCTGTGGTCTTAGTATAGGCTTTGGTTACATTGCAGGAGACTTTGTTTCCATATTTTTTCAATCAGAGTTCATCCATAAATAACTACAGATAGTCTGTGAGCATTGGCCATCCTGGTCTGTGGGACATATCTGAGGTGCTTGGGTCCATGTGTACCTGTTCACTTCTATGCTGCATTGGGTAAGTGACAAGTGTCTTCATTTTACCCTTTAAATAGCAACAGTTTAAGCTTTTGAGTCTCTGTGTCTGCAAAAATTGAAGAACAATATTGATTTCTACTCTTGAAAGAGATTACTTTTATAGCCTCCAGTTCTGTTGGGGTCCATCAGAGAAAAGACAACAATAAAAAAAGGTATTAAATATCTGCCTTCATAAGTTACCAAGGCTGAAAACCAAATGTTCTATTTATAATGTTCTGATCCTCAGCACCCCATTGGTAATATGGGGTTAATATTGACAGCTATTATTAGTGATTGTCATGTAGATGAAATGACGTAATCTGTGTCAGAAAACAGAGTCTTTGGTTTTTAAGCACTTAATAAACATTTTCTATTTATGATTTTTTTTACTAGCAAGCCATAAACAGGCAATCCTGGTATTTACTGTGGGAATTTTTGGCAGATTTCCTTCTAGAAGTACATACCATATTTATTCCCTAAGATTCATGGTGGCTGTTTTTCCCCATGCGACTCCTTCATACTTCTTTATGTGGGAAGTCCGTTCATACACAAGACCCTTGCATAACCAGCTGGCTATTTGTATTTCAAGGCTGTCTGAAAGGGGCTGTCCCAGGAGGTGCATTTCCTCAAACACTGTAGAACTGTGCAGGAAGCAGCCCTCCTCTTGGAGCTCAAGACCTGAAGCAGTGAGGCCTTTTATCTTTAGCAGCCTACAAGCCCTCAGAACTCATGGGGGATAATTGCAATGTAATGCCTTGCAGCTGCTTGCTAGGTAATTTACTCAGCTGCCACCACCTGGGGAGATTAGACAGGCTTTCCTCTCCTGACATAGGGCCCCCGGAATTTACAGTCTTTCCCCTTTCTCTTCTCAGGTGGTATCAAGGAAACCCCTAGGGGTTCTCTAGGAAGCCAGCCATTTGAACACACATAAGTTCTTTGCCCGAAGGAGAGGATACCAGCAAACAAACTCTAGTGGGCCGGGAAAACTTTTCAAAGCACAGCATGGTGGTATTTAAGGAACCCTGTTATAGCTGAAGAATTACCAGGTTCCACCCAACCCACCAATCATTTTGCTGTTGTGTGAGCCACTGGGCCTTTTGGAAGTGCTATCACCGAATTGTGTCCCCAGCAATAGATGTATTAAAATTCTAACCCCAGAACATCATGGTGAGAGCGTCTTTGGAGGCGGATGGTCCTTACAAAGGTAATGAAGTTAGAATAGCAATTATATGTTCTATAATAATGTATGAAATAGGAGCTAATAATGGTGCATGCCCACCATAACTTTGAAAATCAAGCTCTAAATGGAATTGTGAGATCTATAGTAATTTAGGTGACATGAAAATATCTGAGTCTACATAAATCAAGGCTACTTGTACTGTTTACTGCTTATATTCATTGCTGGAAAAAAATGGCAAACTCCAGATAGGAAGTTAATGATAGTCGGATGATCTCTCCAAATTCACTGAACACCTGACCACCACAAGGAAGTCAATGGGTGTCAGTCTGAGTCATTCCTTTGAGCTGTCTTCTCTTTAAACCTTTTCCCACTTCCATCCTTCCTTGTGCATTTCTGACAACCTTATTTGTCAGTATCACTGAGGGTTATTCTCTGGATCCTGGCGTTGCTTATGAGCTTTATTAGTGGTTATTTCCATCATTTACTATTTCCTCTCTTGAGGCTACAGAGCTTCCAGGTGAAAGGCACCAGCAAAGCCTTTGCTCTTGTTTCCAAATCTGCCACACTCACCTGTAATGTCTGAAATGTGGTCTTCCTGGTGGCCATTATCCTTAGAAGGATCCAAGTTCACTTACCACACCTCACAGCAAAAGAGTGTTCTGTTCTCAGCCTTTCCAATTGCCACAGCCATGTACACTGAACCTCAAGATCTCACTAGAATACAAGGAGTGTCTTATGACTCAGACAAATCATGCTCCAGAAAACCTATTATATATGAGGTCTGCAAAGTGAAGAAAAACATGGTTTTATTATCAAGGGCTCTTCTAACACCTGGTTTGTGTTCTTGACAGCTATGTGCCTAGTCATCTGTCTTTGCTACTTTCATTTCCCTTTCTACAACACACATGCTGGCTTCCACAGCTATAATATTGTGGAATAAACATTTGGTGTTCCTCCCTGGGAACTTGGTGCCCACAGTGATGGCGTGCTTCCTGTACCATCTGATTGGCTTCTTTCCATTCCTTATCTCACTTTTCTCCTCCCCATCTAGAGAGTTCTCAGCTACGACATCCACAGTTAACTTCTTGACTTGGGGGAACTCCACCTACAAGAGTTGTTCAAGGAAGTCATCTGTAAAGAGGCGATTCTGGAATTAGATCAGTTAGTCAGACTAATACTGTGGAAGTGGCATGATGGGACATCCTCCTATTCTGTAGCATGACCTTTGACTTCCACCTTGGTCATGTGGATAACATACAAATGGAAGAAGATGTGCAAACATATACCGTAGCACAGCATCTGGTCATTGGCTGTCATTAATGGAAGGATGTAACAGACAAATGTAAACATGCTGTGAATGAACTCCGGTTATAGCACAAAAGCTAAACTTCAGGGCACAGTTTAGAAAGTCTATTATTCTTAAAGTTTCAGGGTTAAAAATGAATCTTATAATAGAGCTCTGGTTGCTTTGAGGCAAAGCTACAGCCTATAAAGGGAAGAATTGAGACCCAAGTTGGAGACAATTGACTGCAGAACATAAAACTCCAGATGCTCCTGCCCTGGTATAAGCTGTCCCATCTCCTTTAAACAAACAAGGAGAGTTTTGCCATTGCTTAAATGGTATACAAAGTTATCTCCTGAACCAAATACTTGTGATTTTTGTGATGATTGTCTTCTCAAGATCCAGTGTCAGCTGTCTCTTCTATTTGATTTTACGGTGATTAATGATGCTCCTTTATTGTTGTGAAAAGATACCTGACAGAAGCAAATTAGGGTAGGAAACTTAACTCTGGCTCACAGTGTCAGAGGGAACCATCCATAATGGTAGTGATGGCATGGCCACCACAACAGCTCCTTCATTGAAGTGGAAGCCTGTAGTGCAGCTTGTTCACCACTTGGAAGATCTGGAAGCAGAAGATGCCACCAGAAGAGGATTGGCCTATCTTTGGAGATTGCCTCCACTAGCCAGGCCCAAAAGCTTCTCCAAAGGAGAATATAAGTCTCTTTGGTAGATATTTCATATTCAAACCAGAATATATGGCAAGAAGAAAATCAGACCTCAACATTGTTCAAGCAAAGAGGCCAAGGAAGGTGTTAATTACCAAGAGAGCCGTGAATCCTACATAGCACTACATGGAAAACCAGAAGTCCCCAAGAACCAGACAGAATGAAACTGAGTAAGAGAGAAGTTATTGATACATTTCCCAAAAGTAACATGATGTCATAACTAGGGGAGCTAATCTGAATGTTACTTTAAAACTTCTTGAAATTTGAACCTGTACTGATCTAGATTCAGTGAGGTGAGATGATTAGAAGTTATAGGTATAGTATTAAGAAAATCAGTAGGAGCTGTCCTTCATAAATCATAGTTGATATTATCATTTCCCAAAGTCAATATGAAAGAATCTTGACGTGTCTCCAGACAGATCACATTTAACCAGGAAAAACAAACCAAAATTACTACAATTGCCAGCCAAGCCAAAATGGCAAATAGAAGGCCATGATCTGTAGATTCACAGTGTTGAATAATTGATCCTCAGCTTTCTAACAGAGAAATCAACATCAAAAGAATATTACTGGGCTTAGTTTCCCCAAATCTTCAGTAAAAGTGGGCATAAGATTGATGCTATAAGCTACAGAGGAAAAAATTCCATATATGGGATTTATTAGACTGCAGTTTACAGGACATTGTCTGAGAAGTTCAACAATGACTGTATCATGACAAAAAGGATGAGAATCTAGTTGTTGTCCAGTCCCCAAAAATGGGTGATGGCAGGTTCCTGTAGCATTGCTGGTCTTGATGGAGTCCTAGAGAAGTTGGATTTAATGATAGCTTCACTGACAGAACAGATGAACATGCTAGGGAGAGTGAGAGTTTTAGGTGATTCCTGGGGTAGTCAAGCTGACAACTACGACTAACCATCACAGGTGCCTTAATAGTTTCAGAAACACCAAACCACAAGATGCATGAGCTCCAAAGCACTGACACACATGCTGGAAAACAGGTATGTGCTGGTCCAGAGGACATACAAAAATTCCTCCAGCAGATAGCCCACACCTTCTGATGACAGGAAAAGAGAAGCCTCAACCTAGATTTTACATTAATATGCCAGATGTGCTTATGCTATCTGCAAATGGACAGTCTCCACACTATGGACAAGTTAGATTTCTGTTGCAATCATTCTATTATTTAATTCTCAACTGGATACTTCATGAAAGTATGAAAATATATTAAGATTGTGGAAAGAGTCAAGTTTAGGCATGTCATCATAAATCATATCACATGGTTTTATTGGGTTTTAATTTTAACATCAAAGAGATTTTAGACAAAGATAGCTGAATGCAAGCTATACTCAATTTAAGCAAAGCAATGTGTAAACTCAAATCATCTTGTTACAGATCTTCAAGGACTTCCAAAGATATTGGATATTATGAACTAATTTGATCAGAATTAAGTTCGGTTATTATAATTTCTAAAGACTGTGCTTGCTGATGACCCTCAACGAAATTTATGAAAACCTGGTCATATAAATTTATTAGTGTAATATAATCTTTCCTTTAAATTCTCCAATAAAACTAATTGCTGTATTGCTATAGCCATATCAAGCATTTTTCTTATAAATCTGCCAAACTTCAACTGCCATATTGCTGTTTTATTTTAACATTGAGGATGTTAAGATTGCTGTTTCATTTTAACAACACCTACCTCCAGAGATTAGTATTGTGGCATAGTTAAAGGGTAGGGAATATATATATACACAAATTGAGGTCTTGAAGACCAAGGTGACTTCAGGTGAGATTTCAAGTCAAAGCAGACACTGTATGCTTCAATGACATGCCACTAAGTAGAATAATGATTTGTATTTCTGTGTAGAATTTTCTAAATGTGCAGCTTCTAAGTAGACAGTTGCAAATGTACAAATAATAATTTATACAAATATAATAAAAACATGGCTAATGAGCACTGTATAAGCAGTCATGGTTGTAATGCTGTCAACTAGTTCCTATGCCAATTTCTTTCTTTCTTTCTTTCTTTCTTTCTTTCTTTCTTTCTTTCTTTCTTTCTTTTTTTGGATGAAAAGTTTTATTTTGGTTCACATACCAAGTGTTGTTTGGGCAGCTGATGACAATACATCCCCACACTGTGTCAGTGTCTCAAGTAGCAGAGAGATAAATTCTGATTCTTTCCTAACTTGCTCCTTTTGATGCAGCCCAGGAATCAGTGCCACTGATATTTAGGGTGGTTCTTCCCACCTCAAGTAACCTAATCTTTGCTCCCTCACAGATATGTCTAGAGGTTTGCTCCTTCACTGATTCAAGGGAATGTCACATTGCAAATCATTAATAACCTCCAGAACGGTAATATAGTATAAATGTATATTTATACATATATACACAAATATAAATCCAAACTTTTGCACTGTATATATGTATGTTTAGTACCATATGTATACCTAAAGTACAAAATTCCATCAATGACCAATGTTTTTGTTTTATAAAAAATCATAAATATTCACACTAAGTTGAATAAAAGGTCTGATGTACAGCATATAGTTTTAAGACACTGTGCCAATTTCTTTAAATTGTGAGTTCCCTTAGAAGTATCTCCTTTTCCTTCATATCTACTTTGGTCTAATTCATGATGGTTCCCTGTCCCTTGAATGGCCCTGCCCACATAACACAATCTCAAACTAGATAAATCCTTCTGGATACACTATCTGTTTCTATATCAGTGTTGCTAAGTATTGCTGAGGTAGGAGTGGGGAATCCCATAAATAGGCAGAAAGTAGCAAGCAGGACCTTTGATATTAAAAGCAGCTAATCAAGAGAGAGACTAAGAGGATGGATAAACCACAAATAGGTAACCATGGTCCGAGGACATGTTGTCTACAAGACACTCACTTTAAATCTAAACCAAAAAGAGGTTGGAAATAAAGGATGAAGAAGACTATTTTATGTGAAACTTCCAAAGGAGAACATGGCGAGTATTTTATTGTCAGACAAAAAAGACTGGAACTCTAAAAAGTTATAAGAAATAAAAAGGTTACTATGTAGTCATTTTAGTTTCAATTCTACATCAAGACTTAGCAACCACAAATGTTTATATAACAAAATTTCAGGATATAGGGAACCAAAACTGACAGGTCTGAAAAACAAAATAATTCCATAATAATAGTTGGAGATGTCAGTACACCCTTCTTGGCAATGAATAGAGCAAGCAGACAGATGGTAGCAGGAAAAGGAACAATTACAGTAGCCAATTACATCTACCCATGTGCACATTGCCACAACAAACCCTTGATCAGTTCTCATAACTCTGTCTGAAGAATATCTGAATTAATTTACAGACCATTTGCCTGCTTTTATCTTCTTCCAATCATCATGATATAATAATAATAATAATAATAATAATAATAATAATAATAAACCCAAAAGACTTTGTTTCCTTGTGATATTTGAATTGTCACATTAAATAAACTTGCTATTTGGTAATATAGGAAACTGGACCAGCCAATAAACTTGTAAACACAAACATATTTCTGTGCTTCCTTGCCTATAAATATATTACCAAGGATATTTCCATTCCAAGTAAAATTTCCACAGAGGAAATAGAGGTGCTACAGGGGACAAAAGAAAACTAACTCTTTTTTTTTTTTTCAAGACAGGGTTCCTCTGTACCTTTGGAGCCTGTCCTGGAACTTGTTCTGCAGACCAGGCTGGCCTCAAACTCACAGAGATCTGCCTGCCTCTGCCTCAGAGTGCTGGAATTAAAGTCATGTGCTAACACCACCCAGAAAAAAGTAAATTTTTTTAAAAACAGCTAAGTAATATCCTTAAGAAAAAAAAAGAAAATTATATTCACAAAATCACAACAGCCAAAAGACATTAGTAAGAGAATCATAATTTCAATTACATGTTAGAAGAAAGTAGAACTATAATTCCCAAGTGGTGACCAAACATTGCTTCCATCCTTAAATTCTGTGGCAAATTACACTTTCAATCAGATGTAAAGGCAGAATAGAGAGAATTAGACACCAGAGGGTTTCTTTCTTGGAGAGTTACTTGGAAAACATACTCTATGACTTAAGGATGCAAATCAAAAAAAGAGATAGCTCAACTACTCAGGTCCCAGAGAGAGCAACACAACAATACAGTGTGGGGTTGTCCCAGAAGCCATGTTACTCTAACCATGTCCAGATTTCTTGTCTGGGTCTGGAACAGAAAGAAAGGATGGTCTAGGTGGCAGGTCCTCAGTGATTAAAAAAAAAAAAAAAAAACAACAGAAAACAAAAGAATTGCCATACTTCCTCAATATTTAGAAAATTATTTCTAATATTTGGTAGGTTTTAAAACACAACTCTAAAAATTACATGGTATTTGAATCATATAGAAAGTTAACAGACAAGTAGAATTATGTGCATCAGTACTTGTGGGCTCAATACTTATTTAGATGAAATTCTTTATGAATCAAGAGTAGAAGACAAGGAAGATGTTTGGTGTGAAATAGAAATTCAGCCACCTTAGTAGAAAATCAATGGGAATTGCCTAAGCCCAATAGATTAATAAATGGTAATATAAAATTATTTTTAGAAACAAAGAGAAAACCAAGAAAAAAAAGCAGAGAGATGAAAGCAGCTACCCCTGAGCACTAGTTGAGAGGAGGCTAGGGAAGAAGGAAGCAGGGAATTGCTATTATCTAACAGAATAATATGAATAATATAAAAATTGGTACCTACGCTGACTATTTTATTAAATACATATAATGATCAACTCACTGTAGGTATGGGCAGGAGAAACTGTATCTTCTAAGATCCAATATTTTAAGAGTAGGATCTGTGTTTTCTCTATACCCTTGTTCTTCAGATGCTGTATAAACAGTATCTAATTGTTTAGCATAGGCAGCCATAATGAAATACTAGATACTGGGCAGCTGAAAGAAAAGAAATCAGGTTTTTTGTTTTTCAGTTCTTGAAGCTGCCAAACTGTGGGTTCTATTAACTGTTCTCTTGTTAGCTCACATACTGCTCCCTTGTCACTGTGTCCTTAGTTGACAGGGGAAGATAGACACAGACAGAATACATTGAGAACAAGGCCACCATGAAACCCTATTATTATATCCACATCTCACCAACTCCTTCCTAAAGCCTCATTTCTTAACATCACACTAGGGGCAGGGCCTCAGTATATGGGTGGAGGGACAGTCAGTGCCTAATTACTAGCAACATTTGATAAATGGATATTCAAGGGTGCTGGGGTTTCTCTTGTTCAGCGTGATCTATCGACTTGGATGAGGACTACTTCCTATCACCCCCGGGATTTGTGCCTAAGTCTCCAGGTTTTCTAACAGTTCTTTGAGAGCATTTGTATGTAGCTCAAAATTCTGACTTTATTTTCATTCAATAGTCAGCTTCTGTAACACACACCCTGACAAGTATACCATATTAACTATGTGCCAAGCCAGAAAGAGCTAATAGAAATGGCTACTTAGTGGTTGGTATTTCTTAGATTAACTGACAGTAACCAAATGGTGAGATAGTTATTTGCTTTACCTTCCTTCAGTCACACCAGTCTCTTCCATATATCCACACTGTCATGGTGTGTCCTCTTTCAAGGATGGATTAAAATGCCTTATTCTGTACGTGCATTTTTCAGAATGTTTCTCTTTTTCCTTGAATTTCCATAATGGCTGTAAATAAGTCTAAAATGCACAAATACCTTGTGGGACAATAATTTGTGCTATGTCTCTTAGAATTATCAAGTACATAGAATACTGTTTTAAAATATACCTGTGGGACAGCATGCAGAGACATGAAGATGAGTGATTGTTTTTTATTCGTTTGCACTTTACACGTATACATTATTAGATGTACTATGAACCACAAACAGCATACCTGAAACACTATTGCAAAGTACCAGTCCACAGACCACATCACCAACTCTTTGCATCTGCCTAATGACATAAAAACAGACTAAAATGCTCATAAACAAACATGGGTGCACTTTTTAATTTACTGCCTCCTCATGGAAACCAGTGAATATCAGCTTTTACTTCTGAAAACCTTATTTTTAAAGCAAAATGACTTCAATGTGCCTAAATTATACAGCAAATTTCTAAATGCAAAACAAAAATCTGCACGATGCAGTTAATTAGCGCAAGTTGAAAGCCCAGAGTTACTGAAATCTACTGGGAATTCAGTTCTATCAGGTTCTCACTATGTTAGTCAAATGGCCTTGGTTTGTTTAAATAGAACTAGTTTGAAGAGATGACACAACAAAACATATGAGTGTGACTTACCCATTCATTGAATATTCACTGAGCTCCTCTATAGACCAGGCACTATTCAAGTCCTTGACTCTCACAGTAACAAGATAGAGCCGTGATTTATGTAAAGTCACTACATATTCCAAATTTATTAAAGAAAAAAAGACAAGAGAAAACAAAGCTATGTCTGGTACAGGCAAGATCTCAATGTGGGCTTATAATCAAGCAGAGGCAGAGGCAGGGGTGAGGCTGGAACTGGGACCAGGACTGGGGTTCAATGCATTGTGTAGGGTTAGTATATGTGAAACCCTGCTTCTACCCATTAGCCCCATAACAGAGCAGAAAAAAAGACATCCCAGACAGTTGCTGGTGTGATTTCCTTATGTGTCTTTTATATGTCTGCAGTTGACATTTCTCCATTTTTACAATACACGTTGTAGAATTTAACTATTCCACAGTTTATATATGGTTTCCTTTGGATTCCCCCTCAGTCTTCCTTAGCAGGAAGAATCACTCTGTGTGAATATAAGAAACGTGGGGCCATGACACCCAATTCGGTATTGACACTTCCTGTGGATCTTGAATTGAGAACATGAAAGAGATAGGAGTTCTTTGGGTTTGAACAGTCATGTCATTCTGAGCCAACTATTAATCCCCAAGTAGTAACTAACTCTCTCCAGGCATGAAATTTCCCAAGCTCTATAATTTGTTAGTGGTAGAGCCAGGGAAAGGGCTTAACTTCTTTAATCCCTAAATCAGTTCCTTTTAATTTTCTAGTATTGGGATGAGAGACTGAACTCTGCTTGCCATTTTTAACTACTAACTACTATCCTACCTGGTAGTAAAGTGCTGGATGCAATACTGTACAAATATAAATGGTAGTACGCATCTGGATAGAAGAAAGGTTTACAAAACATTGTGTTTTAACTATTTCTTGTACATTTTTTTCTTGGAGCTTCCTGTATCCCAAGCTATATTCTGTACAACATTATATGAACACAGTGAATAATATAATTAAAAGTTAAATTTTCTAGTACAATTTTCTAATACTGCTCAAGGGGAAATCGCCAAGATCCAAAATACTTGCAAAAGGCCTGAGAAAAGGTCAAATTTACTCTGGGCTTTAAGGAGTGGCTAAATTTAGTATGGCCATAAAGAAGAATGAGGGCACTGCAGGCAGGACAATATTCTTGAGAAACCGCAGAGAAGGGAGTGATGTCTTCGGAGCTGTGGAGAAGGGGAACCAGGGGATTGCAACTGAGGAAAGCACAAAATCTTCAGGAAATGTTCGATGTAAGGGTTCTGAATTTTAAAACTGTAACCTGGGTTCCCCTTCTTCTCACTCACTCACTCGCTTTAGAATTCCTGAGGTCTAATGAAGTCACTTTTTGTTGAATTTACTAAGTCCTGTGCTTCTACCAGTTTCTAGTGGTTTCTCTCAAGTTTTATACAGACTATAAAAGTTCAAAGTTTTCAGATAATTCCAAGAAGTGATTAGAAACATGTGGTATCATAAATGACTAGGGCTTCAAAGTATGTTACCCTTTTCAATCTCTTTATGGGTTAAAATAGCCAAAAGTGATCTTCATACAAAGCTATAACCCTTACCATGAGAGTAAGAAAGTGTAAACCTATCCTTACGTACCAGCTGCGTAAATGATTGCTGGTACGACAGACCTTCAGTCTCGGACAGGAGGAGAAAAAAAAATCAATATTAATCCACTCATACTTGTAATGGAAGTATGTGGTCATAAAAAGTATTACTGGCTAGCACAGGATCACAGACTGAATTTGAAGACAGATGCTCTGCGTGTGCTATGGAAACAATAGACCGTAACATTGTATTTGATATGGAAAAATCAATCACAGCTTTAACAGCTAGAAACTGCTCCACTTTGAGGCACGAATACAAAGCACCTCAAGCAGTTGTTAAACAGAAGGGCTTTCATGATTATTTAATCACTTGAGAGGCTGAACCAATTAAAATATCATCTGCCAATACGTTCTCTCGGATTTGTTTTCAGCAATAATACATGTTTTCTCTAATCTATTGTCTGGACCTGAACAATGACAACACAGAAATAAGAACCACCAGGACCCTTACCAGTAGGAAGGGCTTTCGGATTTGACTTGGAGCTGGGAAAGGCCAGGTTTCTTTCAGGCATTTTTTCCCCCTGGATTCCACTGGATAAGAATCTAATCTTACAAAGGTTTGGCAGTATGGATCTGAATCATCAAATAACAACCAAGGGAGGGAAGACTGCGGCTTTGGGGATCTGGTAGGAATTCGTTTCTGGCTGGGACCACATGTTCCCACAGTGGCACTCCAATGGAAGGACTCAGATGTTCAGGTCTCCAATCTTCATAAAGAGGCAAATTCATGTTTTCGAGGTTACTAGAGAATCTGCAGCTTAAACCGAGAAGGGAAAATATCAAGCTAGCTAGTTTGAGGCGTGGACCTTAAAGTTTCAAAACTTAACCTAAAGAGACAAAGACCTCCCAAATAGTCTAAAATAGAGAAAGGACAATTGTATATTTTAGAGAAGTAAAAAAAAATATGGATAATGAATTGTAAAGGAAAGATTTTAGAAACAAATCACTTAAGAGTCTGGTGGAGGAGTTAAACTTGGGGGGTGTGAAAGAATACAGTCTAGGAAAGGTGGGTTGCAGAGGGAAAAATTTAAAATGTGGCCTCGATTTTTCTGTGAGAACCTTGTTAGATGGGGCAGTCTGTAGCTAGTTTGGGAAGACACAATAATAACCCCTGCAAAAGAGCAAACTGCCTTGATGGATGTGAAGACAATATTATGTTTATAAATTTTGATTAACTCTCATTCATTCTTCTATTAGTATGTAAGTCTTGAGGCTATTATTTAACATGTCTGAGCTTTATTTCTTCACCAATATTTACAAGTGGGAAATAATATCCAATAATGTTATCATGGAAACAAAATAGAATAACTCTTAACTGCACTACAGTAAAGCTCATGCTTAAAATTACCATGTCTTTCATACCTTAAATTAAGAAGTGAGTAACCTACTAAATCCAACTTTTAAAAAAATGTGTTATTGCCTGAATCTTTTTATTATTTTATTTTATATTTAGATACAGGTTTTCTCTGTTTAACAGTCCTAACTGTCCTGGAACTTGCTTTGTAGATCAGGCTGGCCTTGAACTTAGAGATACCTGCTTGCTTCTGCATCCCAAGTGCTAGAATAAAAGGAGTGTGCCTGGCTATTGTCTGAATCATAAATGTCCTGGAGGCATATAATCTGTGGCCACCATTAATCTATAGCACTATTAGAAGATGGTGGACCTTCATGAAGGGGGGCTGATAACAAGATAAGCCACTATGTGGGTATGCCCTTGAGCGGCAAGCTAGATGCTTCCTAGCTGCTATGGAGTGAAGAGTTTGCTCGGCCATGCACTTCTATCATGATAGACTTGTCTTACCATAGACCTACAAAGAAACCTACAAACAGTGATGCCTATTGCAGGATATGAATCCAAGTGGGTAGCCTCTTCCGGAATGGAGTGAAAAGGTGTCAAATCAACGGCCCAGACTCCAGGAGACATGTGAAAAACAAAAGACAACTCGTTTTGAAGGTACAGGAAGACCTCTCTCTCTCTCTCTCTCTCTCTCTCTCTCTCTCTCTCTCTCTCTCTTTTGTTTTTGAGACAGGGTTTCTCTGTGGCTTTGGAGGCTGTCCTGGAACTAGCTCTTGTAGACCAGGCTGGTCTCAAACTCAAACTGCCTCTGCCTCCGAGTGCTGGGATTAAAGGCATGCGCCACCAACTCCCAGCTGGGTAGACCTCTTATACCCTCCCCAGGTCATCATGATGTCAGTGGTATCCAGACCTTGTGGCAGACTTCTGGTTGACTCATGGGGAAGTTACTAATGTGCATGCTTGACTGGCCCTGAGCCAGCTGTTTGCCTCTTCCTATAGATGCCAGCCAGCCAAGACCTCTAAAAGTGTGCATCTAAATAAAATCCTCCAAAGGTTGTTTTATCTCAGTTATGTTGTCATAGTAACAGAAATGTGACACAGGGAAATGTCGGTGAGAAGTGAAGTCATTGCTTTACTTACACCTGAACATGTAGTTCAGAAGCCTTTAGAACTGGTTTGCTGTATGAATTTGAAAAACTGTAGATAGAAAAGTGTGATAAAGAAAGCCTAGACAACCATAAGCAGAACATAAGGGGTGATTCTGGCAAGAATTCAGGAGACTAGAAAGTTCATGGGAGAATGAGGAGAGTAAAGGTTGTGATGACGAGGCTTCCAAAGAAGAGGAGACTCTTGGCAGTTAGATTGGAGTCAACCCATTTCATACTGTGGCAAAGAATTTGTCTACATTTTATACACATCCAGAGACTTTGGGAGAGGCTAGCTTGAACCTGCTTTAAATTCACTTCAAAGTGGTCTTTAAGACAGAACAAGATTTAAGTCAGTGTGGGTGACAATGACTGTTTTTAGCCAAGTGTAGTGTAAAATATCAAGAGCAAAGAAAAGCAGAATTTTGCTATTAAAGAAGCATATTTAAAACCAAATCCAAAGAGAAGATACATGTAAGTACCATGAAAAGGAAGCCAAGAGCTTTGCACCAAAACAATGGAAAGGATGACTTGAAGGCATCTCAGACATTGGAAATATCACACCAATGTCAGGGTCAAAGGTAGAAAAGTACCAACTTGGGGTCAGAGAGATGATTTAGTGGTTAAGGCAACTCATCTAGAGGACCTGGGTCCAATTCTCATAGAGTACCTTAAAATTGTCTGGAACTCCAGTTCCAGAAGGTCCAATGCTGTCTTCTGTCATCTACAGGCACCAGGCCTATTAGCCATGGTTCCCTAAAGGAACAGAACCAATGGAAAGATGTATGTATGTATGTATGTATGTAGTACATATATACATTTATATGTATGTATATAAATTTATTAAGCTAACTATAAAATAGTAACAATATTTATTCCCCTCCCAGAACCCAAGAACCCTGTAGTTATTTGGGTCTAGAGGTGGAATGCCTCAACAATGGTTGTCTCTCATTAGAGAGTGACAACTGTTGCTTAGCCCACAAGTTGAGGTTCCTTAGTAGTCCCAATATGGCACTAGGAGCCAGGAAGTTTTCTGGTGAGCCACTGGTCCTTAGTCTGAAGCAAAAACATGGAAGTTCTGGTTCTGCTATTAGCAAAGCAATCAGTGGTAGCAGCAACCAGGAAAATAAATCCAGAAGCAGTAGGGAAAATCAAGTCAGCAAAAGATAGTATAATTCTCCTCATGGCTCGTCCTCGTTACCTAGGCTCCTACCAGAAGGTCTCCCTCACATCAATCAAGGCAATCAATACAGTTCTGATGGGGAAAGTATTTCTGTGTATGTTTATCTTATTGATTGTTAAATAAAGTTTTGTTTGACCAATGAGACAGCAAGTTAGACGAGACTAGGAGTCAAAGAGGATTCTGGGAAATATGGTAGATAAGTAGTGATCAGGCAGGAAGTGACATAGCAAGGAGACTCAAATCTAAGCAAGGAGAAACAGGAAGTGTCCCTTTTCCCCTCTGCTCCTGCTCCAGCGGTGGGATGTGATCCACTGGCAAGAGAGGGTGCCTGCACCTGTGGAAGGCATCCTCTATAAGATAAGTCTTATAAAATATATAGGTTTATGATAATTAAGACTGAGCTAACAGATGAGGAATCCTAGTCATTGGCCAAGCAACATTTGAACCTAATACAAGTCTCTCTGTGCATCAATTTGGGCCCTAACTTGGGAAGGCGGCTGGCGTAAAGCTCACATGTGGTGGTGGGGCTCAGGCGGCTTTTGGCAGAAAGATTTATTGTAACAGAGTTCTTCAGGTGAGGATCACTACTCAAGGGGGCCTGATTTGTGGCAAATTGACATTAAAGGCACGCCTGTGGAAGTTTCAAGAGAGCTTCATAGCACCCTATTCTCAAATGCAGCCTAAGAGATGTTTTCCCCTCAGGATTTTTTTTCTTTCTATTGAACTATCCTAACCCTCAGAGACCATAGAAGCCATGGTCCAAGGAGGTTTTGACCCAATTTGAGCAGGGAACAAACATTCCCATCATCTACATTGATGCTGACTTTCCCGGCAAGCAGAATGCTAGTTATAGTAAGGTCAGACTTTAAGGAGGACATGGAAGACCAAGTAGTGGTTGTTTGGGTCAGAGAATCTGAAAGCAATGTCTAGCCCAGTGGTATTTGATGATGCTGGGAAAGAGAAGCTGGAGTTGTCATGCAGACACCTGGAAGCTGAAAGAAGCTAGGAAGTAAGCACATGGGCTGCAGGCAGCAAGACTAAGAGCTGTCCTTCACACCACCATGTCCTGGATACCAGATATGGAGCTGAGGGATTTAATATACACCCTGATGGGCTCTGGTTGTGGTACAAGTCTTGTTTTCCATGCTTCTGCTCTTTATTGAAATAAGAATTAGCATCCTTTTGCAGTCACACCACTGTATACTGCAAGTATGAGTCAGCCTTGAGTCTTGGAGAACACATTGAACCTGGACTTGGGGGGTGTGGTTCTTGTAAATGAACCAAGTGCATTTTGTATTGTCATGTGGTCATAGTCCTCTGAGACCAAGAGCAGACTGTATGGCTTGGCTCTTAAAGGTGTCAGACACCACCCTTCATTACTACTCAGAAATGGAGACTTCTTCAGGAGGTGGCCCTAGTAGTCTAGGAGAAGGAAGTCAGGTCATTAGAAGCATGCTTTGAAGAAACTATTGAGATCTTGTGTGCATCCCTTCCCTCTCTCTCTCTCTCTCTCTCTCTCTCTCTGTGTGTGTGTGTGTGTGTGTGTG
The DNA here is from genome assembly GCF_003668045.3 of Cricetulus griseus. NCBI lineage: Eukaryota > Metazoa > Chordata > Mammalia > Rodentia > Cricetidae > Cricetulus > Cricetulus griseus. The sequence continues at coordinate 183,063,588 of NC_048595.1, read as the reverse complement.
TGTGTGTGTGTGTGTGTGTGTGTGTGTGTCACATATTAACACATAGTATTCTCTCCCCACACTCTCTGTCTCACTGTCAGTATTATGTGGTCTATTTATGCCTACCCCAGCTCTCTCTCTTCTCTCTTAGTTTTCCAGCAGCATTGAGATGAGCATTTCTGTACCACATACTTCCATGATGGTGTATGTCCCACCACTGTATAGTATGGCCCAAACAGTAGTCAATGGCACCTAAACTCTGAATCATTTTTTAAAAAGGATGACTTCCTCTTAAGTATATTTAGCTCAGATACTTTGTCACAACATTAAAAATATGACATATTTTGTATGATGTCCTCTAAATACCAACAAGTTTTTAAAGAATGATCGTGACTACTTAATGAAAAGTAATATATTTTCCTAAATGAGTTTATTAATAAGTAAAAAGACACTAACAAATTGCTTTATAAGGGCAGTGTTCAGCCAAGATTGTAATATGGTTTGAAGTGGAAGCATTTTCTTGTTTTTAAAGTTATTTATAAGTTATGAAAGCTATTTTTTCTACCTTAAAGACCTTGACTATGCAGAGACTTATGTGGTCTTAAAAAGTTGGGCTCTACATCTCTCTACCCTCTTCAAGAAGCTTCTTCTTGCAGTAAATGGTGATTAGCACCGAAACCTACATCTAAATAATAAACAGAGTGTGTAAGACTTTGGAGGACTCTAACCTATGTGGGATGTCTTTATCACACTCCTCCCCTTAGGGATCAGGAATCTGTCATGAAGAGGATATGAGGAGATTGTTAAGAGTCAGAGGTGATGGATGACTCCAAGGAAACAGCATCTTCCAGACACAGCAGGACTAACATAGATCACACACACACACACACACACACACACACACACACACACACACACACACACACACACACACACGATAGAGAGAGAGGGAGACAGAGACAGAAAGGGACACAGAGAGAGCATAGATAGATATAGATAGATGACAATAGATAGATAGATAGATAGATAGATAGATACAAAGCTCACACACCCTCTAAGAAAGAAGCTATTACACACACATGAGAGAGAGAGAGAGAGAGAGAGAGAGAGAGAGAGAGAGAGAGAGAGAGAGAAACACAGAAAGGATAGATAGGTATAGATAGATGACAAATAGGTGATAGATAGATAGATAGATAGATAGATAGATAGATATAAAGCCCACCCTCTAAGAAAAAAGCTATTTGTAGTTGATACCTTTTTGAAAAGAGCAAATCCATTTTCTACAATGGAGTGTCACTGGGTACATCAACAGAACTCTAAAGTAGACTCCAGATTCAGGAGCAGTTCTGGTGAATATAGAAGGTACAACATTTTTCTTCTTATGTATGTGCATGCTTTTTGTTTTGTTATTTTTCTACCTCAATGTTTTGACTTTGGTTTTGTTTTTAGTTTGTTTGGGCTTTTTGTTTGTTAAGAGAGAAAGAATATGAAGTTGGGCTGTAGAGAAGTAGGGAGGATCTGGGAAGGAGACTATGATTAATGTATATTGTATAAATTTTTTAAATAAAAAAAAGAAAAGAAAAATTGAATTATCTGAATACTCTGACTTTTAGAGCCCAGACTATCTTCCTGTACTGTCCCCTTATTACTTGTCCAGGCCTTACAGTTTTAAAATATCAAATAAATAAAAAAGAAAAGCTATTCACCTGCACTTATTTATTTCCCACTTTTGTGTCTATGACCAAAAAACTCCAATATCTCAGATTACATATTTTTAAGGATGATTTATTGTTGAGAGAAGAGATTTCAGTACCTACAGGAGGTGCTAGAAAACATATATCTAAATAGATTTCACTTGTTCTTTTCTCATAGTCCTGATTCTTCTTCCTCATTTTTCACTCTTTTTAACTCTAGAGAGAATAACAGAAGTAGCCAGGACTGCTCTGCTGCCTGACTCTGTCCTGAACTACATATGCACAAGGGAACTTTAACATGCAGTACATTTTGAATTGACTTCTCATTGTCCATTCATTGCTTGCATGTAACCTTTTTTTTTTTTTTTTTACAAAAACACATGCATCTAAGCCATGCCTTCTACAAACTATAATAAGGAATATCTGTGGCACATTAGTGTTTTCTCTTCTGAGTCTGATGCACAAAATTGCATATAGTTGGTAAAAAATTAATGTGGCAATCTTCAGTACTCTTCAATCCATGTAATATTATGTTACCTATATCACAGGGTAATTAATTACAGTCCATTACTCATGTGTGAGACTCTCCCTCCCTCCCTTCCCCCTTTCTCTCTGTCTCTGTCTCTGTCTCTGTCTGTCTCTCTCTCACACACACACCCACACACACACTACTGTGAAGATACCCCAAAATAATTCATCATCAACAGATGAGTGAAAATGATGTAGTTGCATAATATGGGTGAATTTCTTACTGCTTAGCCTTAAATTCCCTTTCAAAAAACAGAGGTAATGAAATCACTCGTCTTGATAGCATTGTGAGATTAAATTAAAGAATAAATATAAAGTGTGAGGTAGGTCACCTGTCAGATGATAGACAATAAATGTTAAGTAATCTTTTGCCTAGTCACTACTGTTTAATAGAAAATGAAAAGCTACTGTTTAATAGAAAATGAAAAGAATTTGGGCCCTTTTTATAGGGGTTTTATTTAAAAATATAAGAGTAAATAAATTAGATAAAATTAATTTTAATATCTTTTACTCATGTCATCATACCCATATATAATCAATATAAAAACTTACTAATGAGTTATTTTATATTTTCCAATTCATACCATGTCTATTAAACAAACCGTGCTTTATTCTTGAAGCACTTCCCAATCAAACTGGCCATCCTTCAAATGGTCAATTGCTTCACAAAAGTTGGGTTCAGGCATGACAATTCTGAGTGCTACAAAGTAAGTGCTACAAAGCCACCCAAACAAGAGAAAGGGAGAGAGAGAAAAATCTACATAGTCCTGAAGTGCTTACCATTTTCTCATCCAATAACTTTTTTAAAATGCTAGAAGGGAACACGGAATAATATTTGAATTGAGCAGAAGTCATTTTCATCACATTTTTCAAAGTATGACACTTTCCATTATTTTAAAAAGGCATACATATTTCGAAATCAGCAAGCATACATGGAATCCCATAGAGAGCTTCTTTCTTGAAGAATCAGAAAGACCCATGCAGTGTTCAAAAGGTTCTTAAAATACTTTTAAGAAAACACATTTCTGTTCTCCCAGTGCAAAACTACAAATGCCCTCTTGGGACACACCCCAGGCTTGCCAGCAGTTTATAAAAAACAAAAACAAAAAACAAAGCAGATAATCCAATCCTGCCACCTTTCCCTCCTCACTTCATGGGCTGATTTCACAAGCTTTCCCTGGGCTTTATTTACTATTCATTTTCTGCCATGGGAGAGAGACTTGAAATATTTATTCATAGGATATTATTCTTTTAAAAATGCTTCCTAAGCTAAAGCTTTGGTAAATGGTCGAGCACGGGGTGGGGGTGGAGGCGTTTTCAATGCTCAGTGTAATTATTATCCCTGACGTTGCATTTTAAAATAGTTTAATAATTAAAATTTTCTGGAAAACCAGGCAAAGAACAAAGTACATAAAGAGGCTCAAAATATGAGGGCAAGGCTGGCAAATGTGTGTCTGTACACATACCTCATTTTCACATACATCTCAACAAGATTAATCATGTCTGGAGAATGGTAATGGAGACCACTCTGTAGCCAGTCGTACACATGAGGAAGCCCTTTCTAGCCGTAACCTATCACTATGTGCAAACAACTGAGGGCATTGGTTCTTTTGTCAGAAGCTGACAGCCGAATCAATAAAAAGACACAGCAAAAGTTCAATCAGAACAGACACCACTAATACGACTGCCCTTTGGGGACCCAGAGAAGTGTGGAACTGCTTTTCCATGTTAATTTCTCTCCACTACCCCTTGGGGTTATCACCTTTGCTGGCCCCTGTTAATTAAAAACTGCCTCCTAGCAAAGTTCCCTGCCAGGCATTTCCCTGGTGTCAGCCTATTCTGCTGACTGAGAGAAGAGATGGAGGGAGGCACAGAATGCCCGCATGACAACCCTGCCTGGCTCTCCACAGCTCTGCACATAATCAGAGCTTTTATTTATAACCTCCCAGATGTTACAATCATGAACTGGTAATACCCAATTCAGAAAAATAGGACAGACACTATTTCCAAGTCAGAGTGATATTAGTTAATGAGGTAGGGAGGTAAATCAGTGGGTACACAGTCAAGGACCTATTACTTTTGGTCCAGCCTTGTTTGGAATTTATTGCATAAAAACTTATAATTGCCTCTGGAGGGAAACCAAGGGCAATAGCAATAGCCCACGATGTTTGGGGAATCTCTTAGACAATTGTGACCAACATCTCAGTGGGCTTCTCATGCCTGGTAATGGGGTTTGTTGGATGGTCTTTGCCTCTTGGAGGCAAAGATGAGAACATATTTATGTAAGGCACTTATGTATATTTATACACCGATATACCTGGATTGGTGTATAAATATATACCTGGATTTATCCAATACCAAATGGTCAGCCCAGAAAACATACAAACAAGTAATATTATTCAGACTAAGCAGGTTATATTTATATGCATGTAAATATGTATATATGTAAGTAATAACAATTAATGATAAGGAGGCCACAAACTTGAAAGAGAGGAGGAAGGAGGGGAATGTGGAGTGTTTGAAGGGAGGAAAGGGAAGGAGGAAATAAGTATGTCATAATCTCAAAAATTTAAGAAATAATAAACAAATAATTTTAATTGCTTGATACATCTATTAATTCACCCTAATACTTGGGTTTTCACTATTTTTGTTCTTTTCCCATAATGGAAGCAAATTTGGCCCCGTATTTCCTAATCCCTGTTTAATGTCAAGGTTGGTCTTAAGGACTAGTTTCCTAGTTTACTGTGTAAAGGCTATGCATACGAAGAACTATTTAGACTTGTAAAATGTTAGTTAGGGGCCTGGAGAGATGACTCAGCAGTAAAAGGCTTGTTGTATACAAGATAGGGCTTATGTTTGGATTCTCAGATCCCACATAAAATTCTGGGAGTGGTAGTATGCATACCTGTAATCCCTTTGCTCTTATAGAAACATGGGAGACAGAAGTAAAATGCCCCCAAATGCTTTCAGGATAGAGAACAAGGAGAATCAGAAAAATACTTCTTCAAACTAGGTGGAAGGTGAGGGCTGACTCAAGGTTGCCCTCTGAACTCCACATATTCTTCATGTCACACACATTTCCATATACACACACAAAAGGATTGAAAAAAAAAAAAAAAGACCACAATGGTAGCTAGCTTCTTTCAGCTATAGTAATGATAGACATGAATTATCTCTGTAGCTAGTCAGATTATTTCTAATTTTATTTAGTTAAACATGAACTCACTTATTTAATCTCACAAACAAAGCAATGTATTTTGATGAGGCAAAAACATGCACTAATTGGTATAGTCTCTTATTCATGAAGGTAAAAAAATAGATATTGTAACACAAATTAATAGATGACCCAGACACTGGTATTGGGGTTCAACCTGAAGAGCTGGGAAGCAACACAGCCAAGCTACCAGAGAGCTCTTACCTCTAAAAGGGTTGGGGCATTTCTACTCTTAATGTGGCTGGAGAATTAATCTGATACTGATTAATTGATCTGATACCTTGGTCCTGTTTTATATACCTCTCTAATGCTGGGATTAAAGATGAGTGATCCCAGGTGCTGAGACCATCTTTGTGTGAGCTGCTTCTCTTTAGGACTGGATCAATCTTGTGCAGATCTGGGTAGTCATTGACTCACAGAGATCCGTCTACCTCTTAATCCTGAGTCCTAGTATTAAAGGTGTAACCTGGCTTCTATGGCTTGTGACTGACTATGCTTTCTGGATCCTCAGGCAAGCTTTAACAAATCATAAATTATATATCTGTACAAGATATGTATAAACATGTGCTATTTTCTTATTGCTTAAATAACATATCATAATATATTCCTTTTTCATCTCTGCTTTTGGTGTGTACCAAGGTTGCTTCTTTGAGGATCCATCTTGTTTGTTTAACTGTTACATGATACTTCATTATATGTACTTATTAAATTTATAATTCGCTTAATGAATACTCAGGGTTCTTGTTTTATTTCATATTACAAAATAGTAAACATCTCTCTTTGCATAAAGTATCATGTGTTATTATTTTCTAAGAGCGACATCCCTAGGCAGATACTGACACATCAAAATGTGGTAACCACTGCACAATCATTGTCTAGGAAGACTTGAACATATCCCCTAACTATAGTGATCACCCATTTCTTTGTCTTCTCCATCCCTAAGTGTATCTACAATGCATTAAGATTTTGTTTGTTGGTGTTTTGGGACTTTATTAGGTTATGTGTTACTTAATTTAAGTGAAATAATCTGACCCACAAGCTCTTCTAGTTGAATAAGCTTCTAATTTGCTACCAATACTTAAAAGAGTACTTACACAAGAATGAGAAGGGAAGAAAAGGAAGAATGCAGAGGTCATGAGGGAGCAGAAAGGTTGAATCAGGTGTAGATTGGAAGAAAGGGTATGTGATAGGTAGGGTTTAGTTAGGGGGGGGGTGGTAGGGGAGGAAGGAAGGGAGAAGGGAACTGGGATTGTCATGTAATTCAATCTTGTTTGTAATTCAAATAAAAAAAAGAGTACTTACACTTTCTACTTTGCTTCCAACAACACAAGAATGTATCGGGGTACCACTTCTTCATATTTTTCTGGGGTTTGTTGTTTTTTGAATCAATAATTACACCAGAATTATCTTGGACTTTCATCCCAAGTTGCTGATTTGCATTACTCACAAATATTTTAAAAAGATGTTTAAATTTTATGTTTTAAAATCAATATTCTTCAAAGTCTCTTAACCAAAGTGTTATTAACTTTTTGTTGCAGTGCTTTTACATTTTTCAGGAGATTTTTTGCATGAGAGTTCTACTAATCTGTGGCTGTCCAAAGGAGTTTTTTATCTTAATCTCTCAATTTATGTTAGATTAAATATAAAGATAAGTCATTTTGATGGAGTCTGTCCCAAGGTCAGTATGGGAAGTTAAGTTTTCCTATCAGCAATTATGTAATGTGAAGCATCAAATTCTCCAATTAAAAGACACAGCCTGGATGAATGGATATAAAGAAAGGATATAGCTATATGTTGTTTACAGAAGATTTAGGTTAGATTTGAGGACATAGATGGATTTCATTAAGTATTATGTGGAAATAGTAGCCAGAATTTGGGATGACTCTCCTAAATCAGTTAAAACGGACATAAACTCAAAGATTATTACAAAAGTCATGACAAGAAATTTCATGATGATAAAAGGGACACTTCACCAGGAAAATATAATAACTGTAGATACACAAAGCATATGAAATGTATATTGATAGAACTGAGGGAGAAATAAAAAATAAACAAGAACATCTATGATAATGCGGCAAGCTTTGCTACACTCCACTTTTTATAATGGAAAGAATGAATTGTTGGCAGAAGGTCAGTAAGTAAACTAAGGACTTAAAAATCTCTGTAAAAATGGACTGTGAAGATGACACAACAGCTAAGGTCACTTGCTGGTCTTAGAAAGGACCTGAGTTCATAATCATCACCCAAATGAGATAGCACAGAATCATTTGTGACTCCAGCTCCAGGGAATCAGACTCTGTGATCCCACCCCCACCCCCGACACACACACATTCAAAACAATAAAAATAAACAAATAAAAACCACTATAAAGTAATTGAACCCAAGAGACATACAGAATAATTCACCTACCACTATCAAAAGACACATGGACAATCTACAGGATATAATTTTTGTTATAAGTAAATCTTAATACATTAAAAGTTTGAAATAAGGTATAGAACTTTCCAATTACAATGTAAATAAATTAGAATTTACCTAACTTAAATCTGGAACAGCTACAAATATGCAGAAATCAGACATTCTTAAATAAACAGTGTTTCTAAAGAGAAATCACAAGGGAAACTATAATAGGTTTAAGATGTGAAAATGCCACATGTCAAAGTCCATGAGATGCATTAAAAACAATGTTTGAAGGGAAATTTATAGCTGTAAACATTTTTAAAAAGGGATCTAACTTTGTACCTTGTCTTGTTAGATTCTAATCCGTGAGACAAAATATCTGAAGGAGGAACTGGAGAAATAGCTAAATGGTTAAGAACATTTACTGGCCTTTCTAGGGTGGTTTGAATGAGAACGGCCCACCCAAGCTCATATATTTGAATACTTACTTGGTCCTGGTTTCTAGAACTGTTTTGGAAGGATTAGAAAGTGTGACCTTGTTGGTGGAGGTGTGTCTGGAGTGTGCTTTGAGATTTCAAATGGCCATGCCATTCCTAGTTAGCTCTCTCTGCCTCCTGCCTGTAGATAAGATACCAGCTCTGACCTTTTGAGCTCTCCAGCACCATGCCTGCCTACCTGCTACCATGTTTCTCTCCATGATCATCATGGCCTCTAATCCTCTGAAAGCGTGAACCCCAAATTAAATGCGCTCTAAGTTACCGTGGCCATGATGCTTGCAGAAGCAATTGAAACATAACTAAAACACCTGTGTTTGGTAACCAGCACCCACACAGTTGCTCACAGCTATCTGTTACTCCAGTTCCAGGGTCTCTGACACCCTTTTCTGGCCTCCACATGTACTGTAAACATCTGGTGTGTTTATGTACATACAGGCCCAACACTCTTATACACAAAGAAATCAAAAACTTTCACAAGAGAGACATGAAAGAAGCAATTTAAGAGGAATGAGGACTTAGGCTGGCTCATGAATTCACAGCGTTCAGTCCATGGCCACTTAATGAGGCACAACATAACGGACTAGGAAGAGTGAAATGGGTTACTCTAGGTGGCAGAAAGCAGAAGGACAGCAGGTGACAGGACAGGATAGTCCAAATTCCTCCAACTGGGCACCATCTCCTTAATGTACTAAGTTATGAATTCACCAGTGAGTTAATCGATTGATGAAGTATGAGCTGGCATGATCCAGTTACCTGGACCAAACCATAGAGCATGAGCCTTGAGGGAAGGGGCATTTTTTAGATTCAAACCATAACACATTGTAAGGAATGAGAAAAGCAGAATCTAAATACACCAATGAAACAAAAATACTAAACTCTAAGGTATTAGAATGAGAGAAGCAATTCATATTGGATAGAGACAAGGAAAACACATGTATTGAAACCATCCTAGAATAATTCTCTTTATTGCCTACATAGAATAATGTATAAGAAACACCAGAAATCACCTTAAATCCTTCTTGAGAGTAAACCCCATTTTTTTTTGTTCTCATTTTTATGAAAGCATTTAGCATAGTATCTGTCAAATTCTAGACGGCCCCAGGATATGTTCAGCTTTTGTTCTGTTATGAATTTTGCTAACCTACTCAGTTGAGGCTCTTTAATTATAGGCCTGTGAGTTTCTTTTACTTGGATAAATTTTTCTATATTTTTCATTAATTACATCTCGGTAATTTCCTGTTTTTTGTTTTTTTTTTCCCTCTAGAACTAATATTTCAGGGATGCCAATATTTATGATCCTTTTCTTTTTATTATCTCAGTATGTACTGGAGAGATTTCCTAGACTTTTCTTCATTATCAATTTTAGTGACATTAAACTCCTTTGTGTAGTCTTGCTGAATTATATTTTCTGTAGGGAACAGTAAGCCACGCCTGTTAGAGCCTGGCTACAGTTGTGCCTGACCAACAACCATGGTCAAGGTGAGGTCAGAATAATGAGGGATAGGTTCTGTTGTTTGTTTGTTTGTTTTTCAAGACAGGGTTTCTCTGTGTAGCTTTGGAGCCTATCCTGGCACTCGCTCTGTAGACCAGGCTGGCCTCGAACTCACAGAGATCTACCTGCCTCTGCCTCCCGAGTTCTGGGATTAAAGGCGTGCGCCACCAACGCCCCGCAAGGGATAGGTTCTTAAGGAACAGCAAGCACATGGGAAGGCCCATTCTCCCTGGCCTCATTGCTTGGCTGCCCTGGGCACCCTCTGGCTCGCGTTTGGCTAGTATTTATCTAAATAAACATATCTTAAACCTACAGGCTCACATTTCACCTGGCACCCAACTGATATCCACCACCCACACTTGCTCCGTGCAAGCCGCATTCTGGGAGGGCCTCTGCTTGAGCAGTCAAAAGGCCAGGAAAGGCCCCACAGCCCAGAAGCCGTGGGAATCGAGAGGGCTTTAGGATCTGCTGCACTTTAGGTTTCCGAGTTGCTCCGAACCGCCAGTTGCGAAAACCCACAGCCTTGTGCTCTGACCTGCTGCACGCGACCCCCCAGTGAAAACAGTGAGTTACCGCCTTGCCTGCCACTCCAAGCTCAGTCCCTGCCCGGCATCCACGAGGGGGTGAGAAGGGGAAGAGTTTAAATCTTCCACAGGCCTTTCTGCAGGTTTTACTGCTCCAGGCAGCAATATTGCGCCGCAGCTTCGCTTTCATTTACCACTAGCCACATGCGCATGCCAGTGGCCCTGAACCAGACCGAGAAAGTTTTTCTTTCTGTGCAGGCTGTGGCTGTTTCTGTAGCCTGCAGCCGCTGACAGAAAAAACCGCATGTCCTCTGCCGAGACCGCTCACTGCGGTGTGCGCCCCCCCCCCCCACAAGCTAACATTACCAGTTCCAGGTCTGACGCTGCAGTACAGCACCCCTGCCTGCCACGCTGGTTCAGCTGTGAGCCCTTGCCCAGCTACATCTGCCAAGCTTGGTCTCCACCAGGTACCGTTCGAAGGTTTTTCCATACCTAGTAAAAAACACACCCACAATCTGTTCTTAACACGCTCTGTAAGGATTTTTTCAGGAAATTTCAAATCCTACTCAAAATGACCGCCAACACCGCCACCTGTGCCACCTGCTGGTCAAGTGGTTACTGCATCTGGTGTGAAAGCTGCTGGTGAATTTGGCCAAATATCTGTCCTTGGTCTCAACTGGTAACATTTTCACTTCTTATGTAAATTCAATGTTCCAGGAAGAGGTTGATCTGCCGAATATTGGCCTATATTCCTTGTTAGCTGTTAGCTTGCTAACACACATATTATCACTGGCCAGAGTCCTCAGGAACAGGGATAAAGCTAATTTCATCACCTGCCTACAGGAAATGCAAGCTTTATGTAATGAGGTTTTGGAGACCAGACTGACCCATGATACGTTTTGGCAGAATGTAGAGCAGAAGCTAGATGATAGGCTTTGTTCTATGTTTTATACAATACGGGCAGAGCTGTCTATTACCCAAGTTGAAATGTAGCACATTTATGATAAGATAAATGCAGAGAGATGCTCCATTTCAGAGGCATTAGAGACTAGGCAGTCAGAGGACAGTGATGAACTAAAGAATATATGTAACCAACTGGAATGTGTAAGTTAAATGACTCTTGAGGTCAATTTCTCTGGCTCACTCACTTTTGTATCTTTCAGCATTTAGGGTACATCTTTGAACCATATAGATATATACTATTAACTCTAACAAATGGTCATAATTGCTTATGCAAAATATATAATCTTTTAGACTAATAGATAGCATTATCCCTATTCCTTTATATTGCAAAGAGAACCACACTGGTCATACCATCCATGACAGTGGTTTGGGAAACTTCATCATTGTCTTAATTTTGCAGAGGAAAGAAACAGAGTCTCACAGGTGTTGTTTGGATTTATTTGTGATAACACAGGTATTTGCTAAGAGATCTGAACTCTAAATAATCTAATATAATAAAGTTAAACTTTTCCTGTTGGTTGTTAAACGTATATTTGAACTATCATACATACACGTGTCCAAAGAAATCTAACAAACTCCATACTTACTCAGTCCTTTAGTTCTAGCATTTATAAAACCCCACCTACTAAATGTCTGTTCTCCTCTCCTCTTCAAAGTACCACATTTTCAAAATCAACTTAAAGTAATCACAATAATAAATAATGTACCCAAGGTCCTGGGTGACTTCACAAGTTAAGAACATCTGCCAAGTTAACCATTTCATCCCAATGGATTGCAGAATAGTCAGCAGATCGTGCTATACACACTAACCACTGCAAGTACTTAGACTCAATTTTTAGATAGTTATACACCATTAAAATCTTATGTACTATGTGATTTATTACTTTCTTAAGTTACATAGTGAACCAATCACTCAACAAGAATAGCAATCATAGACTATTTTTAAGGGAATCCAAAGAATGCTTGAGTTTTGTGAAGAATTATGCTAGACATTTGAGTGTAAAATGGACAAGTATTAGAAAGCAAAAATAATGAATCTGCACAGTTGTAATCATCATTGAATGTGGGTTTTTCTTCATCAGCAGAATATCATGCTTACTATTCCCTGATCCAAGAATAAATGAATATCAGTTTTCAGGAGAGGAAGGACTATAACTGTTTGAAAAAAATATTGTTCTAAGAAATATCTCGTGTTGTAAATGGCCTAAGCACATTACAAAGTCTTTGTGTTATATTCATACACCCATATTCATGACCTAGATATCTAGTATGGGTTACATCACAATGTCTGTTGAATAGCAATATATATTAAAACAATACATCCAGTTACATTTAAATAACAGGAACTTGGCCAATCAGAATAATTTAATAAGTATCGGGCTAATTGAACAAGATTAAACAATAAGTTTAAGTATCAGTTCAAGCCAAGCTTATCTAGCATAGGTGATCTCTGAACACTATTTCAATTTTAGTTTTTTGACAGACACAACCAAAATACAGATCAATTATTAGTCTAGGCAGAAAATGTCTCAGGAATCCACCTTTCTAGAAAATGCAGTCCAGTACACTTTGGATGCATTTGCACTTAACACTTGAAGACCAGTTGGCACTAAATTTCAGTATCTTATTCTTATTAAGAAACAATACCACAGACTTATTTTTGTTTTCAAGAAGAATTCCTAGTCTCTTAAATGTTTAATAATGTTCTGAAAACAACTATTAAAAGGAACTGCATCAGAAACAACACATAAGACAAACCTTTGATGTGACACTTAATGCCATCCTAAGAACATTACATTTTGACCTACATATATAAAAGGCCATTTTTATCAGAAAAGTGTAACAGTAGGAAAATAAAACATGTTACTGAAATTTCAATTCAGAAATTTAGCACAATGGTAATTAATTAAGCACAATGGTAAATAAAAGTGTTGGTGCTTGCTAAGCTTTCATATTTTTAGGCGGAATGGAGAAATGAAATTCATTTGTCCTTATATGACAACCAAATTCTTTTGTCTAATTTCTGAGGGTTTTTTCCCTGTTGGTTAAGACACCTTAAAATTACTTTTTTTCAGTATGAAAGAATGATTTTCTCCTCTACCTCTAGCTGTCAGAGTGATTAGAATTTTAATGAGCAGAGAATAGTACAAGAAGAAAAAGAATAACAGGAACATGGGCGTGCATGCACTTGCTCAAGTGCTCTCTCTCTCTCTCTCTCTCTCTCTCTCTCTCTCTCTCTCTCTCACACACACACACACACACACACACACTTATTTGGGGGAAAGAAATAAAGAGGCAACTGGAGATCCTTCACATGCTATTTGTCATACTCAGGATGCACCTACATCACACCAACCTCATATTCCCTGTGCTTAAGCAAGTTACTGTCCTTTAACCTTACATCAGCATAGTATGGCCAAGGTAACATAGAATGTTATTCTGGACATGACTTCAAAAAAGGCAAGGCTCTGAATGCATCCGAATTATGAGCATCTCTATTCTAGTATCACTGTGTGACTTTTTTTTTTTTTTTTTTTTTTGTACAAAGCTGCTTGGCCAATTGACTAGGATTTCTTATATGCTAGCTCAGTCTTAATTATCAACCATAATCATAAGACTTATCTTATGGCGGACACCAGCGGTAAGGGCCCTCTCTTGATGGCAGATCACATGGTGGCTCCAGAGCAGAAAGCAGGAGCAAGAGGAAGAGCAAGAACAAGAGAGAGAGAACCACTTCCTTCTTGTCCTTGCTTAAATTCTGAGTCTGCATGCTATGTTACTTCCTGCCTGGACCCCAAGACTTCTCTTTCCTACATTTCCCAGAATTCTCCTCGACTCCTAGTCCTGCCTAACTTGCTCCCCTATTTGCCAACAGTGCTTTATTTATCAACCAATAAGACAAAAATATACACAGAAGGACATTCCCCATCATCTCCTTTTTTTCTGTCTAAATAAAAAGAAGCGTAACTTATCTTTTATAATAACTAAAGAAAACTAAAACTATCATAGTTATAACTAACTATAACTAACATAACTATCTGTCTTCAACTCCATTAAAGACCACAGAAGGATAATATATAAACTCTAGAATTGACAGAGATATCTCACTACCTGGACAGTCACCCAAAGTTCCTCTGTAACCTTGGAGCATCCATCTTCAGCCCATAGGCCACAGTGTGACTTACACACCTCTCCATTTCAGCAGGAACCCTTCAGAACAGTTCATCTGGTTTTGTAAGTTCAGCAGTCACTGTCTTGTGGGTTCTGCATGTCTACTTTATACAGCAACAAACAGTCCAGGCAAGAGCAGTTTCTTGCCCAAATGGCTAATCTTGCCATGTTGAAGGCAAACTCCATGAGTTTTTTGATGCCTATCCTCGTTTCTGACATAATTGGTATGCCAGGAGCAGTTGTGTCTCACTGTCGTGAAAAACCCTAAACCATTTAAATGCCAATATTCTGTAGGTCTTTGAAAGGTTTGAAAAATATCTATCCATCTCAAATACATCTCTGTATATCTTGAAAACCCAACTAACCTAACTGTAGGCTGTGACTATTATAGGTGACTATATAATCTGTATTTAATTATGCATATCACAAAATTGACCTTAAATTTGTATCAATAAATGAAAATCCAAATCAATGGAAAGTATTCATCTCCATATCCTATAAATCCCCCTTTTTTTTCTTTTAAAACGAGATTGACTGTGATCATTACCATTTATAACCAAGCCCATTTAAATGAAAACAAATATTTATAAACAATATTTGGGAATTTGGGTGTCATTCATTCTGAACTGCTTCCTGCTGGTTGGGGACGATGTCCATACCATGGGGATCATGATAAAACACAGAAATCTTGGCCATAGTCCTCTATGGCTGCATCATCTCAGCTGTTTTGGATGTAGGATCAGTTGGGACACTGCTTCAGGGGGGTCTTGCTTGGTCAAACCATATTAGTCTGGAAGGAATCCACAGCTTTTCATTTTCTGTGAAAACACAAGCAAGAAATCTTTTCCCAAGTAGCCTGTCCTTAGACTTAAATTTTGAAGTCAAAGTATTTTTAAAATGTATTAGTTGCATTAATTTAGCAGCATTGATAATCAAATGCCTTTTAGCAGCTATAGCTATTTCCTCCGCAATCAATTTAAAGACAACAATATAGCATATAGTATCCAGACTCTGTGAGTATTTTCCATCTTTACCTGGTTTTTTAATTACTCTGTTTCTTTTACTTTTATTTTTTCCTTTTATGAGACAGGTTCTCTCTGTGTAACTTTGGCTGCCCTTGAATTCACTCTGTACACAAGGTTGGCCTTGAAGTCAGAGAGATCTGCTTGCCTCTGCCTCCCAAGTGCTGGGATTAAAGGTGTGTGCTACCAGACCCAACTACTCTATTTCTTCCTATTTCTTTATCTCTCACAAGCCTACATATATTTTTAAACACACTGTAAACCTTTAGAGGTTTTTCTTCATCTGTTTTTATTGTAAATCTTTTTGTTAATGTAAAGGAATTTTATTTATTTTTTATTTTCTGTTTTGCGGTTGGTGTCAGGTACCCTAGAACTGGAGTTACAGATAGTTATGAGCTGCCATGGGGTGCTGGGAATTGAACCCTGGTTGTCTGCAAGAGCTTGTCAGCATTCTTAACCACCAAGCCATCTCTCCAGCTCCTATTGTAAATCTTTACCTCTTTCTGGCCATGCAATCTTTTAACTGTTAAACAACACTGCCAAAATTAAAGCAGTGGCTTTCTTAGCAGCTGTCTATCCAAGATGGTGGAGGTACCTTTATCATCAGCTCTGAGAGCTGTGTTCACTGCCTTGGTCTATGCTGCCCCCAAGGAGCAGGCTGCCAGCTTGGAGATGTGGTCACTGCCACTGGCAGTTGTGTGGGGCACGAACCCATGTCCTTGAGACTAAGAGTCTTATGCTCTATTGACTGAGCTTGATGGGCCTCTTAATAAGAGTCCTGTGGTTTTTTTCCCGCTTAGGCTGAGTCAGGAAACCTCTCTTAAACGAATGGCTCGAGTCTCTGCTTGTCTCTAGCAAAACAGAGAACACCAGAGAAAATGCTGCTACCACGAAGTCGTGCTTGTCTCTGTTCTTTTGCTGCTTAAATCCCTTTTTAAGCTTTAGTGAAGTTTACATGGAAGTTCATAAGATTATCGCCAGCTGCCTGGGTTCTGCTGCCGCTTGACTAGATTCGGGGAGGCAGCCTGCAGCGCCTGGCAGCTCGAGGCACCAGGTTCACTGGTTCCTCTGGGAACCTTGGAGCATGGGGTGATCCCACTCACTGACACCATTATGTAATGATAAATCTTTCCGCCAAGCCACCCGAGCCCCACTGCCACGTGGGCGCCCAGAATAACACACAGAGTCTTATATTAGTTTACAATGCTGCTGGCCAATTGACTAGGATTTCTTACTATCTAGCTCAGTCTTAAGTATAAACCATAAAGACTTATCTTACCGGACACCAGCTATAGGCATCTTCTCTTGATGGGATCACATGGCAGATCCATAGAGAAGAGAGCAGGAGGAAGAGGAGGAGCAAGAGAGAGTGTGTGTGTGACTCTTTTTTTTTTTTGTAAATGTAGTATTTTGTTGATTCTTTAAGAATTTAGTACAATCTATTTTGCTCCTAATGAAAGCAATCATATACTGAAAGTCTAACAACAAAAGTCACAATTAACCAAGTGGTCAAACAAACAAATTCTCTTAGCTTGATTACTGTGCATCAAGTTTCAGATCTATTCTTTCACAATCAGCATGAGATAGCAGTTATCTTTTTTATATAAAAAAGATTTATTTATTATGTATACAGTTTTGCCTTCATGCCAGAAGAGGGCACCAGATCTAATTATAGATGGTTGTGAGCCACCATGTGCTTGCTGGAAATTGAACTCTGGACCTTTAGAAGAGGAGCCAATGCTTTTTTGTCCATTTTGTTTTTTAAATTTCATTTAGAAACAAGATTGTTTTACAGGTCAATCCCAGTTCCCTCTCCTTCTCCTCCTCCCCTGCCCCCTCCCCCCACTAACACCCTACCTCTCCCATAACCTTTCTGCTTCCCAGGGACGGTGAGGCCTTCCATAGGAGGTCTCCAGAGTCTGTCATAGCCTTTGGGATAGGGCCTAGGCCCTCCCCCATGTGTCTAGTCTCAGGGAGTATTCCTCTATGTGGAATGGGCTCCCAAAGTTCATCCCTGTGCTAGGGATAAGTACTGATCTATTACAAGAGGCCCCATAGATTGCCAAGGCCTCCTCACTGACACCCACGTTCATGAAGTCTGGATCAGTACTATGCTGGTTTCCCAGCTATCAGTCTGGAGACTAAGAGCTCCCCCTTGCTCAGGTCAGCTTTTCTGTGGGTTTCACTAGCCTGGTCTTGACCCCTTTGTTCATCACTCCTTCTTGGCAACTGGATTCCAATTCAGTTCAGTGTCTTGCTGTGGGTGTCTGCTTCTACTTCTATCGGCTTTTGGATGAAGGCTATAGGATGGCATATAAGTTAGTTATCAATCTCATTATAGGGGACGAGCATTTAAGGTAGCCTCTCCTCTGTTGCTTAGATTGTTAGTTGGTGTCACCCTTGTAGATCTCCAGACATTTCCCTAGTGCCAGATTTCTCTTTAAACCTATAATGGCTCCCTCTATTACGGTATCTCTTATCTTGCTCTCCTCCATTCTTTCTCCAACTCAACCTTCCTGCTCCCTCATGTCCTCCTCAACCCCCCTTCTCCCCTTCTCATTCTCCTAGCTCCCTCTCCCCTGCCCCCATGCTCCTAATTTGCTCAGGAAATCTTGTCCCTTTCCCCTTTCTGAGGGATCATGTATGTCTCTCTTAGAGTCCTCATTGTGTCCTAGCTTCTCTGACGATGGGGTACAGAATTAAATAGAGAATTCTCAATAGAGGCATCTAAAATGGCTGAAACACACATAAGAAAGTGCTCAACATCCTTAGCCATCAAGGAAATGCAAATCAAAACAACTCTGAGATACCATCTTACTCCTGTCAGAATGGCTAAAATCAAAACCACCAATGACAGTTTATGCTGGAGAGGAATGGGAACACTCTTCCACTGCTGGAGGAATGTGAGTGTTAACTTGTACAGCTACTTTGGAAATCAATATGACAATTCCTCAGGAAAAGGGGAATGAGTCTACAACAAGATCCAGAAATTCCACTCTTAGTCATATACACAAAAGAAGCACATTCATACAACAAGGACATCTGTTCAATGTTCATAGCAGCACTACTTGTAATAGCCAGAACCTGGAAGCAACCTAGATGCCCCTCAACTGAAAATGGATAGAGAATATATGGTACATTTACACAATGGAGTACTACTCAGAGGAAAAAAAAAAAACAATGGAATCTTGAAATTTGCTGGCAAATGGATGGAACTAGAAGAAAACATTCCAATCGAGGTCACTCAGTCACAAAAAGACAAACATGGTATGTACTCACTCATATATGAATTTTAGACATAGAGCAAAGAATTACCAGCCTGCAGCCAGTGCTCTTAACCTCTCAGTCATCTCTCCAGCCTGAGACAGTGGTTAAAGCAGACTTTGAAGAAATATAAAAGAGGCATTAGTTATTAAATGTGAGAATAAATGAGTCCTAGAAGACAGAATATTTCTAAGAACTAAGTCCAACCAAAACACTGCGAATTTAATTATGAGTAACCTATCACCTATTTATCTATCATCTATCTGTCTGTCTGTCTATATATCCGTCTTTTCATCCATCAGTCTACCCACCTATCACCTTACTATAAGTGTGTGTGTGTGTGTGTCTCCCAACTTGGAAGGTAATATAAGATCAAAGTCTGTAGACAGCTAGGTTTGATCATATTCTGTCAGTCCTGGTTGTGTGACCTTAAAAAGCTTTGAAAATTGTGAACTTCAGTTTGTCACCTGCTAAATTTAGATAACCTAAAATGAATACTGGGCGGATACTCAGGAAGGCACCCAAGACATTAGCCGCATGCTAATAGCAATAATGACAGGTGTAGATAGTGGGCAGTAAGTTATAAGTTATGTGATCATTGCTATGCAAGAGCACAAGGTGTAAATTGAACTTCAGCTATGAAGGAAAGGGAGGATTTATCTGGGAGAACATGGACACTGGCCATCTTAGAAATAAGCAAAACCACGAAAGGACAAGATATGATTTGAGATCTGTGAGCAATATCAGAAATGTGGCAATCATGAGAAGCAAGAGTAGAAGATAGATTTGCTCCGGTAAGCTGGGAAGGGAAGAGGACACAGTCTGAACTGCATGTAGTGCCTGGAACTCTGGACAGTAGTGAACAACAAGCTTTGAAGGATGTCCATCATATGAATTATTCTATCTCCTAAACATTTGATGATCCTGGTGTGTGTTATGGAAGGAGGTCAGGAAAATCAAGGCAATGACCAGAGTTAGAGGAAATGTAGTCTTTCTTTGTGGGGGTTGGAGTATCAAGGAGAATGTGGATGGGACTAATGGCCTGGAAAAACAGAATATGACTGTACACCGGGGACAAACAGAGAAGAAGGGATGTCAGTGATCAGTATGGGTTCTAAACCTAAGAGGATTGAAAAAGTGTGATGCTATTTGTAGAAATAGAATTTGTTATGATTTTCATCACAGGAAAAGATATTTAAAGGGAAAGACCAGAAGTCTTTGAGTCAGAATGACAGCTGGACTAATTCCATAACCATGTGATAGATATTGTTTCAGCCAAGCTGCTGCCACACAAGACATAGGCTACCCTGTGAAACTTAATAACTTCATTCATGCTGCTTAAACCTTATTGATTAGATTCAGTTTTAATTGATTGCTAAGGACCACTCAAGGCAATGAGAGAATCTAACTTAATAATCTGTATGTTGTATAATGTGCAATATTTCATTATTTTTAAGATAAAGACAAGCTATTAGTATTCCTTTTAGCAAACCTATAATTTAATATTGTAGAATTGGTTTTTATATTGACAGTAGAATTAATTTGGAATTGATGATTGAGGAGGCTGCAAAGTACCTTGCATTATTCTCCAACATAGAAAATTGAATTAAAAATACATGCATTATAAGCAAAATACCAATTTATTATTGCCTATCCAAAGTGGACTGTTTTCTAATTATTATGAGGAGTAAGTGGTTTAAATGCTATTGTACATAAATTAGTATTTCCATGAAAATTTGGTCTAAAGAGTTAAAACCAGGAGGCTTTCAACAAACGGATCATTGTCCAAGCCCCAGTAAATGTGCTACTGGTGTAACAAATTGGCTTGCTGACCTTTTGCCTAGTAACACAAGGCGTGACATATTTGTAATTTATGGAAATCAATCCATTGAGGATTCGTAGTTTCATGTAATTATAGACCAGTGCAAGATCTAAATAAAGGGGAAGCAGAAGTCCTTAGGAAAGTAATGGCACACTGTTGATAAAAACCAATGAAAGTTCAAAGCACTGATCCATGCAATGTGTCTTTAAATACTGGTAAGAAGCCAATAATTATAGGTAAAATCAGTTCCCAGCTGTGTTTTACAGCACACACTATAAAGGCACCATTGAAAGTGGAGCTGTGGACTTTAGAATCGGTGGTAGGGGTTGGAGGGTAAGAAGACTGAACCTATCACCTACTTAGATGCTTTCATATTTCATAGCCATTAGTAGGCTGATCCCGAGCCAGTCAGACTCTCCTTTTATGAGCTAACCCCGCTTCTCCCTGATAGCCCACAGCCATCTCAGTTCAAAGCCCTGCTCCATCATGTGAGGGAAGTGCTACTCTATTTTCTTTACATGCATCAAGAGATCCTTAGGAGATTAAATGTGCCCATGATTAGAGTGCTGTGAATGCTGTCTGATACATGCTAAGTGTCTGATAAATGTTATTATGTTTATCATGGTTTAGAGAGAGGAGGAGAAAGCAAATGTATCAGTATACTGTCTGCTCCTTTCCTGTTTCCCATTGGATGAAGTTTGCATCTACAAGGAGTAATTCTCATGACTTCTGAGTGGGTGTGTACCACCCCCACCCCCTGCCCTGCCACTTTCTGTCTCTCATTGGATAAAGTTTGCATCCACAAGGAGTCAATTCTCATGTGGCTAAAATAACCAAATTATGTCTTTTCCTCCTGGTGGCTTTGAAGTGTCAGGCTCTTTCTCACTTATACAATACATACATGTGTTTTTTCTTATGTCTAGTAAACCCATTATGCCTGCTAGTTTTTTTTTTTTATCAACTTGACACAAGCTAGAGTCACTTGAGAAGAAGGAACCTCAACTGAGAAAATACCTCTGTCAGATTGTCCTATGGGCATGTGCATGGGACATTTTCTTGGTTAAAAATTGATGTGGAAGGCCCCAGCTCACCAGGAGTGGCGCCACACCTGGACAGGTGTTGCTGGGTTCTAAAAGAAAGCAGGCTGGAAGCCAATAAGCAGCATTCCATCATCTCCTGCCTCCAGTTACCTGTCCTTGCTTCCTTCAATGAGTAATTGTGATATGGAACTGTAGGGTTGAAATGAACTCTTTCTTCTGCAAGTTGCTTTTGGTCATGGTGCTTTATTGCAGGAATAGAAACCCTAAGACACTTGTCATACTCTTTTGTCATTCATACACCCGTGTCAGCTAGACATCCTCTTTTAGAAATCATTCCCTAGTAATTCCTAGAGCAGTGCTTCTCAACCTTCCTAATATTGTGGCCCTTTAATACAGTTCCTTGTGTTGTGATCCCCTAGGCATAAAATTATTTTTGTTGCTACTTTGTAACTGTAATTTTACTATTGTTAAGAACTGTAATGCAAATATATGCATTTTCTGATGGTTTTAGGCAATCTCTGTGAAAGGTTGAGAATGGCTGTCCTACAGGATCATAGGCTTCTACTGGTTCTGGGCATCTACATTTTCCTTCCCCTCGGCAATGCTATTCTTCAGAAGAAATGTCTGGTAACTGTCCTGTATGTTTTCAGATAGGCACTCTTAGCTCAGGGATCTTCTTTGCTTTCTGTTATAACTACAGCCTCTAGCACCACCCCCAACTTATAGAAAGTATTCTAGAGATATTTCCAGTGATTATTTTGTAGGAATGTAGTGATTATTAAATATTGTTATATTTACGTATAAGTATATTGAATGCCCAACTTTCTCAACATCAGGACCTAGTATTTGCTTACTTACAAACTATGCCAATTTTCTAAAACCTTCCTGCCAACCATTTGGCATATGTGATGTATTTCACACATGATTTCTTCCCTTCACTAATTATCCTTTGTGTCCTACTTAATAAACCCTAAGAAAATACATATAAGAAGAACATCATTGCCAGGCTAAGAAGATGACTCAATCAGTAAAAGAACTGTCATTTACACATGAAGACATATAATTGTTACGATGCATTCAGTCAATCAATTCAAAAGCCAATTCAGTCATCAGCTTAGATATTTCTAAAAAGAAAAATTCAACTTTCATCTAAACTGCATACGTAGAAAAAAGGAGTTAAGATATTTTACTTAAAAAAAAAAAGTAAAGAGGAAAGAAAATTAAGATGTTAAAACTATCCTGATGGAGATCCAAGAGAAACAGGACTTTATAATTCTCAGAAAGATTATCCCTGATATGAGTTGTATGAGTACAGAAGGAGTTCAAAAAACCATAAGAGCAACTTTTCCCAAAGGAAAGCACATCTATTAGAACCCTCCTCCCCCAAAGGGGCTAGGTCAAACTTTATTAAAACGCTCAGCCACATGGAGGTAGTTGCCTGGAATTTGAGCCCAGCATATTGCACAAAT
Source organism: Cricetulus griseus (assembly GCF_003668045.3). Classification (NCBI taxonomy): domain Eukaryota; kingdom Metazoa; phylum Chordata; class Mammalia; order Rodentia; family Cricetidae; genus Cricetulus; species Cricetulus griseus. The sequence continues at coordinate 183,040,509 of NC_048595.1, read as the reverse complement.
AGTTTTGATGTGCCCATAAAATATCTCCTAAGCCGTCTTTTACAAGTTACAGCCAGAGTGGGAGGTGCACGGCCTGTTTCTCCAGCCTGGAAAAATATTTCCTTATAGAATAATCCCTCTGTAAGACAGATCTGTTTGCTTCACTTTTCCCCGACTCTATGCCTCACGTGGGAGTACTTGGGAACAGAGCGCCTGGAGGGATCAACGGCGTTTTCTAAAGCAAACACAACACAAGTGCTATTCATGGGTTGCACACTCTGCAGCTGTAATAGGAAATGTGTAGGAGCAGCCCCTAATGGCATTCAAATCATGTACTAACAGTTCTCAAGTGTCAGGTGTTTTTCATTTTCTAGCTGGGGGAAGAGAGCTTCTCGCTGCTTTCCTACACTGAACAGCTTTGTAACTCCTGCAGAGCGAAGGCACACTGTGTTTCTGAGTCTCTATTATGTCAGATGAATGCCACAGTCAGAAACCCAAGAGGACATGTGATCCTGGTTTAGATTTCCCCCCCTCCCCCACCCCCAGCTGTCTCTAAGCATTTCAGTAGCATAGATTTTATGTGAACACGAAGAACTGGAAAGTCACAGAGCCTGTCTCGATGTTGAGCCTCACATAAGACTGAGGACACCTATTTTTTTCTGTCCGGGGATAATGAAATACTCATGCACACACTTTCATCTTATTGAAGGTTTGCATTTTCAGAGTGGCCTCTTGCGGTGCCCCAGATGGCTGCCTGTCAAACCCACACATCAAGCTAACTATAAATAGTGTGGGTTCCCGTAGAACAATGAGCTTCACATTATACATGCTGAGGGAATTATGATGCCTTTTGCTTATTTAAATATTTTTGTGTTTTCTTTAAATGCCACTTGGCCACAGAATACAACATGCTGTAGAACACCAAAATATATATCCATTACACACATCATATCAGTAATTTAATAACTAAGGAATAGATATGACAGCTTGAATTTTGGGTTTAACAGTCATCCTTGGGGCATTACCTAAATATCTGGGTATAAGTAAAACATAAAATATTTTTATTAAACATTTTCCATTATGTTTTATGCTGCCCATTTCAAGCCTAATCAGTCCATTTGTCCCAAATCTATTTATATTGCCCTCATTAGGACAGCTCTCTGTAAACAAAATTTGTAACATGTAAGAGGGCTCATGATCACTCCAGAGTCATTTATCTTAATTCAAAAGGCAGTTAGAACTCCAGGATAAGAAAGGATTTCTTTCTGTGATTAATTCTAAATGAGAAACGAAACAAACAACAACAACAAACCTATTTATCAAATACAAGCTATAGGTTTATCTGTACTAGTTTACATTCAACTAAACACATATGAAAATTTAGTGCATTCTAAGATTTGAAAAATTGCCATCAACTTACATAGTTACATCGTCTATGTAGAGTCATTGTGTTGATCCTTGATCTTAAATAAAAATTCATTTCTTCTGACGTAAGAATGCTCTTCTCAGAATCGATGAGGAGCTTTGCTGGTGACTTGCCCCCTCCCCTGTAGGGAGACACCATAACCACCCCTCCTAAGGGCTGGCTACAGGTGTGCCTGACCACACCTGTCAGGGCGTGGTCAAGATGAGGTCAGGATGACTCGTCATAGGTTTTTAAGGGGCTACAAGACACATGAGGGCCCCTTCTCTCTGGCCTTCCTGCCTTGCTCTCCCTTGAACACTCTGGCTTGCATTTGGCTGGTGTTTATCTGAATGAAGATATCTTAACTTTACAGACTACAGATGTCTCTCTCGATATACACACCCTCTCTATAACCAACATCTCTGTTTTGAATTCCTTCTTCTCTAGGCCTAAAAGAGCTGGATTCTGTGCAGTTGCCCGGAGGATCACAGAATGAGTAATGAGCAAGTCTGTTTGCAAGTGGGAGCTGTATAGTATCTGCATCCTACAAATGGCTTCCAGGAAAAGGTATGAAAATGGCAAACAGGGGAAAGACTGTATGTAATCCCATATAGCCTCCTCTACACGACTAAGATCTAGATTCTCCAGTTTCAGAAATAGAGGCTGGATAAGGATGGGCATTTATATACAGTGTGGAGGTAATGCAGAAAGATGGTGAGGGCTTCTCCTCATTACTCTATCTACCATCAGGCCTCCCACCCATGTCCTTAGGTAGGCCAGTAAAATGGTGAATAATTGGTACGAAATCCGTAAGGTTAGGATAACTTTTAATAAACGCCAGCTAACAGCAAGCCAGAGCGTGCCAAAGCAGCAAGGCGAGAGATACCTCCCATGTGCCTTTTCTGTCCCTTTAAACCTCTCCAACATCACCCTGACATCACCTTGACCACACCCTGATGGGCATGATTGGGCACACCTGTAGCCACTCCTTAGGAGGTGTGGTTATGGTGTCTCCCTACAGGCCAGGATTTAGGGTGTGGCAGAATCTGTCAGTGCCTTCTTCCCTGGCTTTGAAATCTTTAACATATCTTCCTACTACAATTGCCTTACATTCCAGCATAGCTAGATAAGTATCTGTGTTTGCCACCTGGCTACAAAGAATTCACATGCGGCAAGCAAATACTGCGGAATAATGTTATTACTTGAAATTAAATAAGTTTGCCTTTGCTCATGCTTATAAGCCACTACAGAATAGATCAGAGTATGCACAGTCAACCTAAGATGTACTTGAGTATAACTGTATTAAAGGAGATGTTGTGCTGAATAAAACAATATGTGAATCACTATGAAGATAGGTCAAAATGAACTGTTTAAAAGGCACGGACTTCTTTGAATAGGACCTCTTCATGGGGTGGAAACTAGGAAAGCAGTAATAGCTCCACGCCAGACAAGGGAAGGCAGGGAATGCAACAGCAGGGGCTGTGTGCACTAAGATGTGCATTGCCCTTTTCAATGAATTGCATGTCAGATGACCAACCAGCTCTACCACTACCACCACAACCACTCTGAAAGTGCTCATTTGGTTCAAGGAGCCTCACCAGGACCATCAAGCCTGCAAATAACACACTGGAGGTGATTGGACCAAATGCCAAGAAAATACAAGATGGACTGTTCTAGGGAATAAGAAGTCCAAGTGAGGGGGTTCAGAAGGTCTTGATTTCATATGACGCCTTCACAGTTCTTTTATATAAAGCAGAATCTATGCAGGACATTTCAGTTATTTCTTGTTAAAAAAATAGACTTTAAAAGCCATCTACCTTGACCCTCTATATGCTATAGATGCATAAATATATGACCCCCCTAGTCTAAGTGAATGCTCTGAAAGGCCTGAGACAGTTAGTGGTAGATGTGAAGGTCTCACGATCTAGATTCAGTCATTCTCTATCTAAGTCACAGTTACTCTTACATCCATATTAAAATGACTATTTCTTCATATCACTGAGATGATTGTGGACTTAAAGCCTGAAATTTCTTCCATTAGTTGGTGTCCTAACAATTCTCTGTGGTCTCTTCTGTTTCTTCTGAAGGTAAGATATGCATAGAATAGACATAGAGAATATTATGTGGGCTGGACAGATGGCTCAGAGGTTAAGAGCACTGGCTGTTCTGCCAGAGGACCTGGGTTCAATTCCCACAACCTCATGGTGTCTTACAACTATCTATAAGGAGATCTGGTTCCCTCTTCTGGTATGCAGGCATGCATGTAGGCAGAACACTGTATACATAATAAACAAATAAGTCTTTAAAAAATTTTAAAAGAAAAAAAAAAGAAAGATTATGTAGTGTGGTGCTGCAAGAGGCATCATTGACACCCCTCTTCTTTATGTCCCTCAGTCATGGAGGGACAAAGCAACATGTGGTTCCACATCAGTTTGCTTGATTCCAGTCAAAGAAGGAGAGGCATGCTCTAGATACTTTGGTGACATTAAAAGCAACTTCACACATAGCATCCAGACATTAACCACAAGGCTCACTGTGATGGGTTGAATGTTTTTCCCCTTTCAGACTCACTTTGATTGCCAACACCAGTGAGACAGTGTTGAGAGATATGGTCCTAACTGGAGACGTCGAGGTCATAGATGGAGTGTTGTGACTGCCACAATAAGTAAGGCTTTGAACTTAGGAAGTAGGTATTCAGTCCTATTTCTTTTCTGTCTTTTATGAGATCACCTGTCCTTCTGCTGTGTTATGAAGGAGCAAAGTGGCCCTGGACAGATATAGTCCCTGCACCTTGGCCATCTGAGCTTCCAGAACCAGGACTCATGTAAACCTCTCTTGTTCATAATTTATTCAGTAGGGGATATTCATTTAGAGAAATTAGCATAGAGTAGACACATAGGAAAGTGTCAGAGAGAAAGTGTCTGTGTGTGTGTATGTGTGTGCGAGAGAGATACAGCAGAGACAGAGACAAAGACAAAGGCACAGAAAATATAGGTGTGCACATATATGCATGTAGGTGTAGAGGACAAACATCAAGCTTGGTGTCATTCTCCAGTCGCTATCTACCTTACATTTCAGACAGGGTTTCTCATTGGCTGGGGCCATAATCATTGTACTAGGGTGGCTAGACAAAGAGTTGAAGGGGCCCATCTGTTTCTACCTACTGAACTCTGGGATTACAAGTTCATGCCATTGTATCCAGATTTTAAATGTGGGCTCAGAGATTTGAACTCAGCTCCTCAAGCTTCTACTTTCCACATTTTACAAACTAAGCTATCTTGCCAGTGCTTACTCTACCCCCTTTCCTTTTGGGGAATATTATTTTAAGCTGTGTGACTTTTGTTTATGTTGCATTTGTTTAACTCTTTGAAGCTGTGTCTTTGCCTGTCTAAAACACCTGATGGTCCTAATAAAGAGTTGAATGGCCAATAGTGAGTCAGGAGCAAGGATAGGCTAGGCTGGCAGGCAGAGAGTATAAATAGAAGGGGAAATGAGGATGAGAAGGAGCAATAAGAGAACAAGAGGAGGAATATACTAGGGGCGAGCCACCCAGCCCTTCAGCTACCTAGCCATTCAGCCACCCAGCCAGCCACAAAGTAAGAGTGAAAGTAAGATATACAGAAGTAAAGAAAGGAAAAAGCCTAGAGGCAAAAAGTAGATGGGATAATTTAAGTTAAGAAATGCTGGCAAGAAACAAGCCAAACTAAGGTTAGGCATTCATAAGTAAGAATATGTCTCGTGTGTGATTTATTTGGGAGCTGAGTGGTGGACCCCCCAAAAATCCTAAAGGATAAAGAGTGAAAAACAAACAGCACTCATCTTTGCCTTACCTTAAAAGACACCTCTCTCACACACTGCGGGTTGTCTGGGCACCTGATCAGAATACAGTGCTTCAACCACTCATTAGATTTAACTAATTCTTAACTGTGTGGCTCAACTGACTTAGGGACAAACAGGCTTTCCTTTCTTAAGCACATGCATTTTGATCAACAGTTTCCCACTTTAGCACTTTCGCTCATGCAACACTCTATTGATATTAACTAGTATTCCCACCATGCCCTAAATGGTGGTAGAGCAGGTCATACTCTCACATGTGCTTTAGAGTGTTAGGGAGGAAACTCCCACGGAGAGCATCTCCCCATGCCTGCTGTCTTGACCTTCTACTTCTGAACTGAGCACACCAGGCTCTGTGCATCACCACAACAGCGACTCTCCAACAGCTCCCCTACTTTCCATCCCATGATGACCCTCTCTCTGCTCCAGGACCTACCACAGTCTAACAAACAATTCCAACGGCCTCCAAATTGCTTCCCCTTCTTTCTTCTCAGTCATTCTTCAGTTCTCCCATCATCTTTGTGTAAGTCAATATAACCTACTCCATGTTACCACCTTGCTAAAGGCTTCCCTGCAACTAGTAGAAACTGCTCCATGTTGGTTCATAAGAAAAGTATCTGCCTTCAGGGATTCAATAGGATTTGGTGTAGTTGATTGTAAATCCTCTCAGGCCAATGGGGCCACCACGCATTCACCACAGAGCATTCACTGTTCATTCTGGGTCATTTACATGGAGACATGGAGTGCTGCTTATTTTTCATGAATTAAACAGCCTGAATTATAAACTCATTTGTTCATTTCAACGACTGAGAGCATCCTCTTTTAATGAAATTTGTCAGCTACTGCTGCCAATTTTAGGGCCTGAAAACCTCAGCCACCTCTGCAGGCAAGGATACAGGTACTTGAGATTTGTAAGACAGAAAGCTCATGGTGGCAGCTATGCTGGATCAGGACAGCAGAATACAAGAAACAGAAGTGAGGCATCAAATTGTATCTTGAGGCAGTGGCTAGCTCAGCCAACCACTTCCCTGTTTTTGTCTTCATGTGTTTCAACCTCTATTCTAGTACCCCAGTCCCATCAAGGTTTCCACAATCTCTATATCATCCTTGAAGAAAACTTTTGTTTTCTGTTGTCATGGAATTGGATTCTGTTACTTGAAATTTAGGTCTCTGCATGATACAAAGTTCTCAGGAAACATAACTTGGGATGCTAATGTCAAATTTATAAGGATACTATTTGAATTGCCTTTATGTTTTATTTACCAAGTACTTACACTGTCTGGCACACTCTGGTGGTTCAATTTTGATTTATGAATGATTTATTTGGATGAATGATTTATTTGGATTTCAGTTTCCCTTTTAACAAGAGGAAGAAGATAAAAGAGTGATGGCTTCATAGTCTTTTTGTATTATTATAAATAGATCTTTTATTGCTTCAGCTATTAAATAAAATTATCTTCAAGTAAGATTTTTTTGTTGAGATTTTATTTTATAGCACATATTGGTCTCATTGAAGAAAACAATTGACACTCTATGTTCTCAAGTTCCCAGTATGGAAAATTTTGAGCTACTATGTATATTATCTGAGGAAGATATTACTGTTCTTTATTTATATTGGGTATAAAAGAACTACAAAAGGTACCAAGAGATTAGCAATCACATAGTTAATTAAAAATTCTAATAAAGCAGCACTTTTGACTTAAGAGTTCAAATGTTAAATTTTGATGCAGAATCTTATTGTTCAAAATGTGTAATATGGGATGAGCAAGATGGCACAGAAGGTGAAGGCATTTGCTATGCATTCCTCACAAACTGCACTGGATGCTCAGAACCCTTATAAAGACGGAAAGAGAAAACCAGCTCCACAAAGTTGTCCTCTAGAATCCACATGTTACAGTGCTGTAGACACTTGCTTACAAACACACACACACACACACACACACACACACACACACACACACACACACACACACACACACACAGAGAATGAATTCTTTAAACAAGAAATACAACATGTAACACCTGCTTTTATCCAGAGGTAGATCCTTTAGGCAATGACTGTCAACTTGCAGGAACATCCATAAAAACAACTAGTGCATAACAAACACCACAGTTCTCTCAACAGACCTGCACATGGGAATTGTCAACATCCTAGTATAGAAATAACAATTTTTTGTTTTGTTTTGTTTGTTTTTTGTTTTTGTTTTTGTTTTTTTTTTTGAGACAGGGTTTCTCTGTGTGACAGCCCTGGCTGGCTGGCTTGAACTCACTCTGTAGACCAGGCTGGCCTCAAACTCACAGAGATCCACCTGCCTTTGCTTACTGAGTGCTGGGATTAAAGGCGTGTGCCACCACTGCCCGGGGGAAGTAACAATTTCAAGGAAGCAGAGAAAATTGCCTGAGTTTCTATTGTGATAATGCTATTGAGCCAGAATTGAAAATTGATCTATTTTAATGCATTATATATTCTCTACTACATGATCTCCCTAGGCTAACAGAACTAAAACTAGTGTTTTGTTCATGAAAGTTCTTTAACAAACTAGGTAGAAAATAAAGAATGCTTGGCTAGAAAGAAAGGTCTGCTTTTACCATCCTAGGGGTCAAATTTGTTACATATGTTTATAGCTCCTTTGTCTATTTAGTTGTTTCTCAAAGAATGAGCAATACATTGTCATAAGTTCTTGATACAAGAGTAATTGAGAAATACAATGTACTACATACAGTACACGTGTCTCTCATTTTATAGTTATTATGCTAAATAAATTGTAAAGTAGAAAGTATTAGGATTGTGTACATGATAAAATTAATTGCTGGGTAAGTATGGTAGAAGAGGCTCTAGTGTTTGAAGTTAACTGAAAAATGAAAACAAATAAAAAGCAATTTACATGTTTTACTTAATGATTTCCAGTAAAGAAAACACAAATGACTGTTGAGAAAATGGGCTTATCTTAATTTATAGGTTGAAATTAATTTATCTACTATGGGATTTCATATATCTATAAAAGGGTTTAGAAAAGTGGCTAAGCTTGGCATAGTAGTGCATGCCTATAATTCCAGCACTCATGTGGCGGTGGCAGAAGAACTGCTATGAGTTCAAAGCCAGCCTGGTTCGCATAGTGAGTTCTTTAGGTTAGTGAGGCCCAAAATGCTAGATCTTTTCAAAAAATAAAACAAAACAAAAACAGAGGGGGGCATGGATGAGAAGAGAAAAACTGGGATGCTCAAGGGAACAGACTACAAATAATTTAAAATTTCCAAAATAGAAAACTATTCAAAGAAAGAAATGTTGGCTGTCTGAGAAAAATCCAATCATGATATGTTTTAATTAGTGACTTTGAATACAGAAACCTTTGTTATGATGTAAGCCTTAATCTATTCAGACTACCTATTAGCACAAAAGGGGCTGGAATGTCAGCAAGAAAACAGCTGGTGAGCAACAGACATCACTGGACTTCACCATAGTGAAGACAAAGAAACTACTATAGGCATCTGCACTTGCTCTGGCCTTCATGTTCACTGGTACCCTAGCCTCCAGGTAACTAACTACCTTTCCATGCAAAAATGGATAGAGGGATGCCCTCTTCCTAAATCTCCCACTGTTTCAAACAACCACACTTAATTTCTATCGGAAATTCTAGGTCTTATCCTAATATGGAGTCCTGGATTGGGGTTGGCCTTCAGTGTTGCTTCTGGAATGTTTTTGCTGTTACTGTCCATGTTTACTTTGTCCCTTCAATTGCCACTGATGCTACATCCTGCTTCTCAATTCCAATTTTCTGTTCTCCATATATTGGGGGAAAATTCTCACTCATCCCTTCAGGAATGTTCAAAAGATCTCCTTGTACATGCTTCTGACATGTCTTCTGAATCACCTCACTCAATCTCCACTTCTGACAGACACCCTCCTTGAAACTGAAAAGACATAATTGCAGCATAAATGAAACGAGAAGACCAGTGTGTTGTTTTCCTAAAAGATCTAAACCTCCTCAAATTAAGTCTTCTTGCAGCACAGGAAGAGGAATGTTGAAAAATCGTCTCTTCACTAATCACGTCTCTTTGCTAATCTCACCCACCGAATTCACTTGTTTGGTAGTCTTAAACTATAATATCAACACCTTCTTATTCCAGTCTTCTCAGATTGCCAATTGTTCTGCCTTCCCTGGTCCTTATAAAGGGACAGAAAGCATTGCCCTCCAACATAAGGTGAAAATCTTTAATCATGGAATTTACATGAATTCTCCAGTTTGAGATGTAGAGTACTTTTATTTTTTACTGGGATATAATTCATGTTTAGAAAGATGAAATGAAGTGCAGGGATGTGAAGTTCATCACTCAGTGACTTTATCACGTGATGTCTGCAGTTCAAGATGTGAAACACTCCCATATCTCTCACATTTCCCCTCCTACCTCTGCCATCCAGTCCTCCAGAGCTAGTATGATCCCCGCTTGTTTTTAAAGATCATACAAATGGAATTAAACACAATGTATACATAAAGTGTCATTTTATCTCCAGTACATATACAACAGTTTATATCCATCAGTCTTAACACATGATTATTTTCTCCCACAAGTGCTCATTTTACAGTCCAAGGTTCCCAGATTGTTTATTGCACTTTTAAGACCTAATTAGAACTGGAATTAGAGCCAACAACATATGAATGAGGGTCATGCGCAGATACCAAGAGTTTATTGCACTGGGGCCAGAATTCACTGTCTGCAGAACAACCATTCCTTTCTAAGAACTTAAGACAAAATCAGAGCACTGGCTTTGTGACTAAATCCTGGGTTCAAATTTTATCTCTTCCTCATCCTAGGACACTGTCTTAACCTGTTTGCTCCTCCAGCTCCTCTTTCCATCATTTTCCACTCCATGCTCTGATCTATGAAACTGACCTTCATATAAGATGCATGCTCTGACTTCTTGAACGGATGACAAGTACCTTGCTCACATGATTGTTGGTGGACAGAAAGAAAACATGATGTTCAGTCTTCTGACTTCTACAAGGCGATTTTTAATGGATTCTCTATCTGCTGAAGTCATTCCGAAGGCAAGTTCTAGGTTTCTTCTCTTTTGCTGTTCTCTTTGATAATACAAGGACTCTTCCTACTTTAAGCCCAGGACACTATACTACGCTTCACCTACCCTACTTCAGACTTCTGTAAACTCTTCAAAGAGAGTTTAGAAGAATAAGAGGGAGGCATATAAATCATATTTTGAGTGTACTGTGTCTATCTTATTTTCCTTTTTGATCTCCCAGTACTGAGGACTGAATCTCTAGTGCCTCCTGCATGCTAGACTGAGCTACATTCCTGTCTTAGTTACTTTTCCCTTCACTGTGGTAAAATAAATGTCTAGAGACATTCCTTGCTCAGGTAAAGGCCATTCCATCCAGAAGAACAGCCCTCAACTCAGGTGGGGAGCCCTGATGGACCAAATGATGCTCAAGCTGCCAGCAATCCAGCCAACAGCTGGGGTGGAGACTCCCTGCAGGACCAGAGACTATGCCTGCTGGCAGGACTTCAGGCCACATAGATCAGAAGACAAAAGAGGAAAAAGAAACCAAGGAAAAAGCACTCATCCAACAAAGACAAAATCAGAAAACAGCATCTAGACCTATAACCACCCCAAACACAGATGCCTAAGAATAAAATCAACAATGATCAGGGTAATATGTCCCCATTGGAACACAGCAATCCTACTACAGCAAACTCTGAAAATTCTAACATAGCTGGAGCATGAGAAAAAGACCTTAAAACAATGATCGATTGTTTTAATCGATCCTTATGACAATGATCGATGTTCTTAAGGAGGAAATTAATAAATCCCTTGAAGAAACACATCTCAACAAAAAGATAGACATTAACTCAGAGTAAAGGGTTGGAAAAAGATTTTCCAAGCAAATGGACCCAAGAAGCAAGCTTGTGTAGCCATTCTATTGTCTAACAAAATAGACTTCAAAGCAAAATTAGTCAAAAGAAATAGGGAAGGACACTTCATACTCATCAAAAGAAAAATCCACCCAGATGATATTTCAATTCTTAACATCTATGCCCCAAACACAAGGCCACCTATTTGTAAAAGAAACATTACTAGAGTTTAAATCATATATTTTATAGTGGGAAACTTCGATCCCACACTGTCACCAATGGAAAGGTCATCCAGACAAAAACTAAACAGAGAACCAAATGGACCCAACAAATATTTACAGAACATCCCATCCAAACACAAAAGGATATACCTTCTTTTCAGCACTGTCATGGAGCTTTCTCCAAATTTGTCACAAAGGAAGCCTACATAGACACAAGGAAATTGAAATACCTCCCTGCATCCTATCAGACCACCACAACAGAAACAACAGAAAGCGTACAAACTCATAGAAACTGGACAATTCTATACTGAATGATTAGTGAGTCAAGGCATAAATAAAGAAGTAAAGACTTTCTAAAATTTAATGAAAAGAATGCATGACAAATCCAAACTTATGAGACACAAAGCAGTCCTACAATCCAATCTAATCCCCATCAAAATTCCAACACAATTTTGTATAGACCTAACCTTGAAAAACCATCACTCAAATTCATATGGGAAAACAAAACCTCAGGATAGTTAAAAACAATCCTCTACAATAAAAGAACATCCAGAGGTATCATCAAGCTGTACTACAGAGATATACTAATAAAACTGCACGGTGTTGGCATAAAAACAGACATGCAGGCCATTGGAACTGAATTGAAGACCCAGACATAAATACATACACCTATGAACACCTGATTTTTTTTTATAAAGAGGCCAGAATTGCACATTGGAAGACGTCATCTTGAACAAATGGTGCTGGCCAAACTAAATGTATGTATGTGGAAGAATGCCAATAGATCTCTATATATCACTGTACAAAAAAATCAAGTGGAAGTAGATCAAAGACCTCAACATAAAACTAGATACACTGAATGTAATAGAAGAGAATGTGGGGAATAACCTTGAACAAATGGGTACAGGAGGCAACTTCCTGAACATAACACAAATAGTGCAGGCACTAAGATAAAAAAATAATAAATAGGACCTCATGAAACTGAAAAGTTTCTGTAAGGCAAAAGACACCATAAATAGGACAAATGACAACAAATGGGAAAAGATTTGTACCAACTCCACATTTGACAGAGAGTTAATATCCAAAATATATAAAGAACTCAAAAAAATTAGACTTCAAAACCAAAATAATCCAATTAAAAATGGAGTACGGATTTACATAGAAAATTCTCAACAAAGACATCCTGAATAGCTGAGAAATACTCAAAGAAATTATCCATGGCCTTAGCCCTCAGGGAAATGCAAATCAAAAGGACTTTGAGATCCTATCTTACACTTGTCAGAATGGCTAAAATCAAAAATACAAGTGACACCTCATGCTGGTGAGGATGTGGAGCCAGGGGAACTCTTTTCCTTTGCTGGAGGGAGTGCAAACTTGTACAACCACTGTGGAAATCAATATGGCATTTCTTCAGAAAATTGGGAATTGATCTATTGTAAGACTCAGCCATGCCACTCCTCTTCATATACCCAAAGGATTCTCCATCCTACCACTAGGACACTTGCTCAACCATGTTAAATGCAGCTTTATTCATAATAGCCAAAACCTGGAAACAACCTAGATGTCCTTCAACAGAAGAGTAGATTTTTTTTTAATTGTGGTATATTGACACAATAAAGTATTACTCATCTGTTAAAAAACAAATCACATCATGAAATTTGCAGACAAGTGAATAGAATTAGATAAAATCACCCTGAATGTGGTAACCCAAACCCAGAAAGACAAACATAGCATGTACTGTCTTATATGTGGCTATTAGCTGTTAAGTGAAGGATAATTATGCTTCAATTCCCAGATCAAGTGATACTAAGTAACAAGAAGGGCTCAAGGCGGGGGTGGGAGAGTGGGGGGTGGGGTGTATCTATTTCCCTAGGAAGGGGAAATATAATAGATTTCACAGTTGGACTGGGGGTGGGTGGAAATGGGAATAGGAGGAACCAGGTAGAGGAGGTGAGTATGGGTGGAGAAAGAGAGTACTGGGAGAGATGATTTGAATTGGGGGGCATTTCTGGGGCAATTTAGAAACCTAGTGCAACAGAAATTACCTTGAATCTATGAGTGACCATAGAGAAGACTTCTAGTAATGGAGCACATGGAGCCTGAACCAGCCATCTTCTGTAACCAGGCAAGGCTTCCAGTGGTTGGACTGGGACATCACCCCAATCACAAAACCTTTGACTTACAATCTGTCCTCCCTGCAAGATGTGCTGGGGTAAGGGTGGTACAGAACTTGGAGTGGCCAACCAATGATAGGTCCAATTGGAGGGCCACACCACAAGAAGAAACACATGTCTGACACTGCCTGCATCACGAGGAACCAGAGGGTGCATAGTCCAGAGACCTGGGATAGAACCAAACATTACTGAAAAAGAAAAGTCAATAAATGCTGTTGGCCATGCCAGAGGAGCAGCAAGTGGCAATTGAAGTTCCAGGTGTCAGCCCACCAGAGGGAAACTCTCTGATGCACCAATCTCATTTTGGCAAGGCCACAGGACTGCAGAGCCCAGAATGTCTTTTGCTTCTGCCGTGCCTCTACATATTTGCCGAAGATTCCGTCTCTGGTATCTAGCATGGTGTGAGTGGTGTTCTACTGCCTATAATATAGTATGTTTATCTCTTGGAAACATCCCGTTCTACTGGGCATTTTCACCTGTAGATTGTCAAGAAGATGACTTCTCTCTAAACTGTACTGTCTAGCTTGGTAATAATAATGATAGCCTATACAGAGTTTTGATGAATAACAATAAATACAAGGATATACAAGAATATGTTTCACAGGTTAAGACTATGAGTTCTACCTTAGGAGATGCTCATGTTAATGATGAAAAGGAAAGCACCTGAGTCCAGGAGCAAGGCCAGTTCTACTTCTCTTAATGCTGGAGGGTCACATACCATTAGCTAAAAACAAAGCTTCAAAATGACTTTATGTTAGACCAGATGCCTTGTTAATAGTTTTAAAATAGATAACCCCACAAAACATGCTAAAGTTCACAAGAACACATAGCTGAACTATCTGACTCACTGGGGTAGGGTCAAAAATGCAAAATGGTCTGATTGTTGCTAGCTCCCCTTGCTAGGTCTGGTTAAAAACCAAAGGTGATGATTAATATTCTTTATACATTTCTTCCCTCAACCTCCTAAAATTAAAAAAAAACTATTGAAAGTGGTATTTACCCTAAAGTTTTAAAATATAGCTTACTGATTCTTTTTCATATGTAAAAGCTTAAGTTTGTGATTCCTTTAAGATTCCTTAAAAGATTACTTTTCAAGACAAGTCATAAACTAATTGGCACTTTCTTTGTAACTTCAAAATGCAGCTTGCCAATAAAAGACCTGACAAGAATACCTTGCTTGCCCACACAGTTAATCTATAATAAGTTGCTTGGGTATAAATGCATGTGGGTTCTTGGGATAATTTGTTTTTCACCTGTAATACATAACATGTTTAATCATGCAAGGGATATGGAAAGCATGCTGTTTTTTTTTAACTGTTTGTTTTGTATTCATTGTAATCATTCACCTGAAAAACAGAATGTAACCACATTGTAATTTCTATATTGCCTGAAAAACTTTGTTGGAGTATATAACCTGTAGAAAAAAAAGAATACAAGAGAAAGAACATGAGAGACCAGAGAATAAAGGAAGAAGCCATCAAGAGAGTGTGAGAGTGTCTTTTCCCTAACCCCCCTCAGATAGAAAAATCTAGTTTATGATGACTCTGTGGATCCCTCTTAAAGCCCTGTACTTCTGAAGACTGCCTGTCCCCCTTCCACAGACAACAGTAAATGAAATGATTCCTAATGATAGTCTATCCTAATCATCATCAAAGAGGCTTTATTCAGCAACTGATGGGAGAGATGCAGAGATTCACAGCCAAACATTAGATATCGCTGGGGAGCCCCAAGGAAGAGAGAGAGGAAGGATTGTAGGAGCCAGAGGGTTTGAGGACGCCATGAGAACAGTCCCCACGGAATCAACTAAGGGCTTACAGAGACAGAAGCTGTGATCACTGAGCAATACAAGTCTGAGCTAGGTCCTCTGCATGTATGTTACTGTTGTATAGCTTGGTGTTCTTGTGGAACTCCTAACAGTAGGAGTAGGGGTACCTCTAACTCTTTCACCTACTCTTGGAACCCCTTTTCTTCTACTGACTTGCCTTGTCCAGCCTTGATATGAGGGTATGCTCCTAGTCTTACTGTAACTTGTTATGTTTCATTTGGTTGGTATACCTGGAAGACATGCCCTTTCCTGTAGGGAAATGGAGGAAGAGTGGATCTAGGGAGAGGGTAGGTAAAGGGGAGGGACTGGGAGGAGTAGAGGGAGGGGAAACTTCAGTTGGGATGTAATATATGAGAGAAGAATAAAAGTAAGTAAATAAAGAAATGTCTGTGTTTATACCCATGACTAGTGCCACCTTCAGCTAGGCAGGGAAGCTAACTTTTTGCAAAGGCACATGAATGCCAAAGTCTGAGACTGCGTGACTATTGCTCACTCCTAAGCAGGACATCAACATCACCACCATCATCCCATGTCAAGATCAGAGAATAACACAGAAGAAAGGAAGGAAATAATGGAATAGCTGGAGCCTGGGGAGGATTGCCATCAAATGCTGCCATTCAGTTTAAATATGACAGTGTAATCATCTATACAGCAGCTGTGAATACATCACAGAAGTGATGCTCGAGAGGCCCCACCCTCTCCTGAGGAGCTATTGACTTTAATGGTTGTATTAGGAGAGGATATCATTTTCTCCAATGATATAGCTATAAGGTATCAGCTGTGAAGAGGAAGAGGTTCAGAGGCAAAAGAAGGGGGATAGCAGAATGAAATGGGGGAGAATACAATCACAGCTTATTGTATATCTATAAAGCTAGCAAATACCCCACCAAAAGCAGCTTAAAGAAATAACTTCTTTTGACTCACCATTCAATGGTATGATTCAATCATAGCCCAGAAGTCAATACAGTGGGAGCCTGAATCAGCCAGTCATGTTGCATCCACAGTATGAAAGAAATGAATGCTTATCTCAGCCAGATGACTCCTTTCTGTGCAGTTCAAGACCCAAACATAGGGAATGGTTGTGCTCTGCATTTAGGGTGGGTGTTCCAACTTCAATTACCTAATCAAACAAGTTCCTCACAGGCATGGCCAGAATCTATAGAGGCCTGACTCCAGGTGACTCCAGATCGTCCCAAGTGGACAATCAACTCCAAAAATCATAGCTCCCAATGCTTTTTCTATTAACTATTTCATTTGGGACAAGCTAGCTTGGAACTTCCTGTCTTCCTGCTTCTGCTTCCCACAATGCTAGGGTAGCAGGTCTGGAACATCAGGCCTGCAGTGTTTATTACTCATTCTACATGAAAACAAAATCCATCCTGAGCAGAGGAGAAACAGTGCTGACAGGAAGTTCCTTGCATGCTGGAGAATGCTCAGGAATCAGTCTGAAGAATTCCCTTGTCGTCTGCCACCGTTAGCTTCGTGTCACCTGCTTTAGTGATTAAGTAATTGTGTCTGGGCAGATTCCACCTCTCGGAGTGGAACTTTACTCTTCGGTGAACTTTCTCTTGATAGAGAAGGAGTTCTGTCCTCACTGTTAGACTCAGGTGTGGCTGTCTGTGACCAGTGGAGACCTTTATTTCCTCTTCCATATGCTGCAAAGCCCTCTAAAGACAACCTGCTTTGCACTAAAAATGACTAGGAGGTGGGTTCAGCGCCAGTTGTGTTATGCCCAATGCCACAGCTTGCTAGTGATGTTATCATTCCTCCGCCCACACCGGCCCCCCACCTTCTGTCTCCTCCTCAACAGGGTTCCCTGAGACCTTACTCTCTGTGTGCTGCCTGGTTATGGGTCTCTGTATTTGTTCCCTGGCACCTATGGTCTTGGGCACTCATCCAGTCTCCATGAGAGCAATCACAGTGGCTATGGAGATCAAGGTCATCTGCAGGCAATCTCTTTAAGTTCATTTCTTCCACTTCCTGAAACAGTTATTCTAGACTCGAGAGGGAAATTCCAGTCTATCATGAAAGAAGACATAGGACATAGTTTCTGTAGCCACCCAAGGATCCTATTGTTGCAGCATAAAGGAAAACAGATTAATGCTCTTACTAACTCTTCACTGTGGTGCTCTATGGCTTAGAAAGCCCGGGCTAAGAGTTTAAAACTACTGCATGTTAAGTTTTGCTGATCATTAGGAATGAAGTAATGGAAACAAAATGCTGAGTTTTATAGCTATAATTTTCTTTCACAGACTACTGTCTTTTCATTTGAGGGAGAAAGGGCAAAATAAACCCCTAATGAAACTATTTATTACAACACTCCATTTTCATAACATCCCTGTTCTCTTTGCTTCTTATATAAATGAGAACTAAATAAAGTGCTGTTTAAAATGTATATTTTGCTTTCATACATAAACAGACAAAACCATCCAATTCATGAAGTCGGATGGAGCATTAACCTTTAGAGAGAAAGGGTCCATGACTAAGGATGAATGAAGTGATGCTGTGTTTTATCAAATCATTTAAGACAAAATGGGATGTAAGTTAATTGGCTATTTCAGAGTAGCTCAAAGACAGTTTCATGGTTTGGAAAGCATGTATTTCTATTACCATTAGTGCAATAAGTGTAAGGCCATTTTACATTGTTTTTACATGGCTCTACAGAAAGGAGCAATACATTATGTATATATACCAAGATGGATTTTTTTCAGCATTTCTCCTATACATTTGAAAAAATGTATAGGTTAGGGTATATACTTTCAAATTGATCTCCAATGAATCTCAGACTTGAAATTCGTCTTCTCTACTTTAACCACAGCAAAATACAAACAAAGGAGCTTAAAGTGGGAGTGTCCACAGACAAACCATACAAAGAAAAAATAATGACCCTTTAACTTGTGCAAGAGTATAGCCACCTAATTTCTTTTACTGAGAAAATTAAAAAATATTTTCAGTTAGTAAATATCAAACACTGAAAACAAAAAGTTCTGATAATGCAAAGAGGTTCACAGGACCCCTGCTACTGATTCCTGACCTCAACAATTAACAAATGTCACCAGTGCTTTTTATGTTTACAGACATATAGTAGATATAGTTACATATGATTTCCCCACGTTAAAGAATACTTTACAGTGGTTTACATTATCTTTGATCTTGTTACTGCACAATATACTTAGAAGAAGTGTTCTGTAGACCAGTGAATACATAGGCAGGGAAACACATATGGACACAGAGCAATAGGGATAGATGCCTTGATTTATTTCATTCTGAAATTTTCATGTTGCATCTCCTCTGTGTATATTCTACTCTGTAGTCTTCTGCTGACAGACATATGGAGGGCTTTTCAGTGTTATTGTTCTTACAAGCAGAAGTTCAATAAATCTCTGCACTTATCTCAATTTACATGATAAAATTGTAGTTGTAGAATCTCAGAATCATAGTTTGTGGACACTATTTGTATAGAAATTGAAATTGAACATTTCTCCCCTGACAAGGAAATTTTGGTAACTATTAACATTCACTGTTTAATTAAGTTACACCAATTTCTCCTCATTTCAACAGTGGATGACAGAGAGGCTATGTTTCACCTTCATCAATCTACACATCTGCCGTGCGTTTATCTGTGGGCACAGCATAACCTTTCCAAGCCAGGTCCCTACTTTTATATAACACTATTAAAGAGTGACAGAGATAATGTCCCTGACATTGTGGCATCTGCAATTTTTTTTTATATTACAGTTCTAAAAGTCAATAGGTCCACTGAAAAATATTGTAAAGTATTCTCAGTTAATAAAACAGAAAATAAAGCTAGGCTAAAAGGCAGACTGGATGTACAGTAGATACTGAGGAGGATGGTCATGGGTACATGACCCTGGGATATGATGCTTGAGAAGAAGCTACATGAAAGAGGAGGCACAAAGGTTTAAGATATGGGTCATCCTGGTGGAGTAAAAGTATGTAGAAATATGTGGAAGCTCCTATTTGGATGTATTTAAAGATGGCAAGTTGACCAGGCTGTCTCAGGCAGAGAAGAGAAAGGAGCTAGAATTTTTAAGAGGCAGGTAGACAGTAGCTAATCATATAGGACTTGACAAAGCATTAGTGTCTACATAGTCTTCAAAGTGAGAAATGGCCATCACTGGATAGTTTGCATTTGTCAAGTGAAAAAAAAGGTTGCCTTATTTTGCATCATTTTAAATTATAGGAAAAGGTGATAAGCTAGAAGAGTACTGGCTGCTCCTCCAGAGGACCTGGGTTTGATCCCTAGCACCTATATGGCAGCTTCAACCATCCATCACTCCTGTCCCAGAGTATCTGACTCCCTCTTCTGGTCCTGAGTACTCTGTATACACATGATGCATTGACATAAGTGCAGGTAAAACACAAAATAATGAAAAAATAAAATAAGAAACATTTTACATGTTTAAAGGAAGTATGACTTTTTGTGTCCCCTGCTGATTTTTAAATGACTTTTTGGTTCTTACACTGGAGAAATTAATATTTTAAATGTCATCGGTAACACAGAATTGTTACTCCAGCTTGTCATTTGATAGTTTATTATATTTTAGTGTAAAATTTTCAATTTGTTTCATTATTCATTCAAATTTACTAATTTCTTTTATAATTTCTGAGATAATTTTATAACAGGTACTCTGATTTAAAAATTATGCCCCATGCTTTCTTCTATGATTAATTTTTTAGGGGGTGGATTTCGAGACAGGGTTTCTCTGTGTAGCCCTAGCTGTCTTGGACTTGCTCTGTAGACCAGGTTGGCCTCGAATTCAGAGATCTGCCTGCCTCTGCCTCCCAAGTGCTAGAATTCTGTCCAGCGTTTTAAAAATTATTTATTGACTTTTATTTAATGTGCATTGGTGTTTTGCTTCCAAGTATGTCTAGATTCCCTGGAACTAGAGTTACAGACAGTCACATGAGTGCTGGGAATTGAACCTGGATCCTCTGGAAAAACAGCGAGTGCTCTCAATCATTGAGACATCTCTCCATCCCCCTCTATGGTTGACTTTATGTTTAAATCTTTAGTGTTGTTGATATTAACTTTAATACACTATTAAAGGCAAAAAATTGGTATCTTTGTAATTTCTTATTTTCAACAAATTATTTCAACATATGTTTTATAAAACATTAACTATTTCTTACTTATTTCAATGGAGAAATGTGTCCCCTGAAGAAATTGGTATTATGGACTTGGGTAGGGCTGTAAAGAGTTACAGGAAGGAGCGAAAATGAATATGATCTCAATATATTACATACATACTTGAAATTATCAAAGAAAATTTAAATACTATATTATGTTGGCTTCTTATTTGAAATGTTCTTTTAATCTTATTTTTAATTTACATATTTTTGAGCATTTTATACATAAGTGTACTGTATTTACATCATTTATATTCTTCCACCCTCCCTTCCAATTCCTCCTATGTCTCCTTAATGTCTAATTCATGACCTCTTTTTCTATAATTATTTCTATAACCTGTTTTAATATTTCCTATATGTACATGTTTTTAGGGCTGACTACTTGGGATTGAAAATCTGTGTTGACTTAAATGCAAAATATCCCCAGTAGGCTCAATCATTTAAACATTTGGTCCCCTATTGGTAATGCTGTTTTGGGGAGGTTATGGAAACTTTAGGAGGCTTTGCCTTGCTGCAGGAAGTATGTCATTGGGTTTGGGCTTTAAGAGTTTATTCCATTGCTCTGCTTATAGTTTGCTGTCTCTACTCCCTAAGCGTAGATAGAAATGTGATACCTCAGCTTCCTGCTCTAGCTGTCTGCTGCCCTGCCTCCCTGTCATTATGGACTCTATGGGAAACTGTCAGACAAAATAAACTCTTTCATCTTTAAGTTGCCTTTAGTTTTAATCTCAGCAACAGAAAAGTAACTAAGACAATAAGCCACTAGGGTTGTTATTCCTAGAGAAAACTGATTCTCCTTCCTTCTTTGGGATTGGCTTCTTTAGCTCTTCATCTCCCCCACCCATGTCATCATGTCAACTGGTTTCACCATTCTGCAGATCTGTTGCTGAGATTTCATGGGTATAATATCCTCTTCACATCTAGGAGACCCTACCTACCAGCTGGTGCTCTGGTCCTCTGACTCTTACAATGTTTCCACCCTCTCTTCCATGAGGTTCCTGGTGGCTTAGGTGTAGGGATTGTGTTGCAGATGTATCATTTTGAACAGCTGGGTCTCCATAGTAGCCTCAGTCTTCGGCATAAAGAAGTTTAATTGATAGGGTTGAGAGCTACACTTATCTGTTTGTATAAAGATAAATCAGGAGAATACAGTTAGGACTATATTGATTTAGGAAAATGGTAGTACCTTCTACTACAGGGTCTGAGATGTCTCTAGCCATGGATAATTGACTACGTTTACAGTCCCAAGCATGAGTTCTCATATTAAATGTGCCTTAAGTCCAATTATCAGCAGTTGGCTACCCCCAAGTGCCATTATAGCAGCACTGGGGATATTTTGCCTGGCCAGTCATTGCTGGGATTTGCAGGCCTTACAGGACTATTGATTACTTTTCTCTCTTGGTAACTTTCATAGCACTTTCTTAAACTTTGGGAGCTAGCCCTCGGGGTTGAGTCTTCCAGGTCAGTAAAAGTGTCATTCCTCCAGGTTCTATGCCCGAAGTGTCTGGTGTCTGCAGTAATAAGGACACCTTCCAAGTCTGGGAGGCAGGCAAGGGCAAAGGCAGCAGCTTATATTGTTTGGAAGTTTCTTGAACTCCCCTCTCCAACAACTCAAAAGAAGATTTCCCTGGCGTGGGGCTGGAATTTTTCTTGTGTAGTCTATGGTTCCTTGGAGATGGGGAGTCATTATCATACCATGTGGCCTAACTCCATTTGAAGTGTATACAAATCTGTTACATATATATGCTTATAGAATAACATTTCCTGTGTCTTTTTTCAAACATCTTTAGTGTTAGTTATGTCTTCCTCCCCTCCCTCTGTGTTCCTCAGTTAAGCCCCCCCCCCCATTTTCACCTTCTTTTCATAGCACCAGTATCTCATTAACACTTTCTCTAGGTCTTGTTCTCCCCCCTCCACCCCTCATCCTTTTCTACCCTCCTGACTTCGGGATTATATGTTCAAATCTAAAGTTTCAGAACTAAGCACCAAAATAAGAGGGAAGATATGGCATTTGCCTTTCTGGGTCTGGGTTACCTCACTAAGTATAGTATTTTCTGGTTCTATCCACTTAGCTGAAAAGGTCATGATTTTAGTTTTTCTTTATAAATTATATTATTTTATAAATGTTATTTATAAACAATATATTTTTATAGATTGAATTATCTAAACGAAAACTTTTAATAAAACAGGAGCAGTGTGTAGACTTGTCAAAAGGCTGAAATTGGATCTACCTGAATGAAATTTCATTGTATGCATGTACCACAATTTCATTATTCATTTCTTGGTTGATGGACATTTACATTGTTTCCATTTCCTAGGTATTGCAAGTAGAGTGATAATGAACATGGCCTATCAAGTACTTCTGAAGTAGGATACCTACCTAGTCTTTGGAGCATATTCCAAGAGGTGGTATATCTGTCAAATGACAGATCTAATTGTCGCTTTTTGGAGAATTCTACACACTGTTCCCATTTCATTATAAGTTTTTCTTTAAGCTAATTAGAACCTGCTTTCTCTGCCTTGGTTCACTTTCATGTAAGGAGTTTCTGCCCCATGTCACTGTAGATGTGGTGGTTGTCATGTGCCCCTTACCATGATAGACTGTAATTTCTCCAAAACAATGAGTCTGGTCTCTGCCTAGACTCCAGATGACAGAGCACATCCTTATCTTTTTGAATCAATATTCTTTACACACACATGAGAGCCCATAACTATGACGAACAGCATCATTACAACACAAAGAAATCTACCTGAGAAGCTCCTTTCTTTTTCCTGAGGAACTCTCCAATTTCAGCTGAAATAAGGTCTTGCTTCAGCTAACTTATTAATGTTATAATAATCTGTCATTAGAATCAATAACTACTTTATTATTCATAGCGCATATAGTGATAAAATGGACCCTCTCTGAAATAAATTTAGTGTCTTGTCACAATACAGTATGATTTTACAATATTGCTAATGTGCACAAAGCATTCAAATATAGAATATTGGCACATCAGAGATTTATGATGAATGTGAAGAGAAGATGAATCTGGGTTAAGCTTTCCTGTCACTTGACTGAGGTTAAAAGAAATCAATAGTATTCATAATGTATCTTTCCCACAACAATGTTAAATGGAAATCACTCTGTGCTGAGAGCAGCTTTACTTATGCTTTGTTCTTAGTGATGGAAACATAGAACTACAGTTAGAAGAAACAAGGAATGAAGTGAGTTCAGGGGAAATGGAATCAGTTTAATTTTATAATTGTCTAACCTTTAATGTGCTGAGTTGCAACCAAGCAGATAGGTTTTTGTTAGAGTTTAAGAACATGTGTTACATTGTAAGTAGTAGTTATATATTTCCATTTCCACTTTTATTTTATAGATATTTTTGTAACATCAAAAAATAGACATCAACAGCATTTTGATTTACCTTATGAACTGTTTCCTATTTATTTCAATGTGGTGGGTTTTTTTTTTTATCATATGCTGGTCTCAGTGTTCAAGTCACCTCTAGCCATTTTCTTTAATAATTACAATAGGACACTTGTTGGTGAGCCATTCTTCTTGTTGGTGAGTGACTTGATAATGAAAGTCTTCCAGTGGTGTACTGGTTACTTCCTTCTCAACTCGATACAAACCAGAGTCACCTGAGAAGATGGAACCATAGTTGAGAAAATACCTCCATCAGATTGGTCTGTGGGCATGTCTGTGGGAAATTTTCTTGATGAATGCTTGATGTGGGGGGCAAAACCCACTGTGGGTTTGTACCACCCCTGTAGTGGTTGTCCTGAATTGTAGAAGAAAGCAAGAAGAGCAAACTGAGGAGCAAGCCAGTAAGCAGTATTTCTCCATGGCCTCTGCTTCAGTTCCTGACTCCAAGAGTTCCTATCCCAATTTCTCTTAAAGACAGACTGTCACTTGGAAGTTTAACATGAAACACACCATTTCTTCCTCTAAGTCGGTCTTGGTCAGTGTTTAATTGAAGCCAGGAGAAGCAAGCCTAAATATGTGGTGACCAATACCATGTAAGAAAATGACATGTAAGAAGCTTCTTGAATATAGACTCTTCCATCTTGAAAAGAAGGTGCAGAAGAAATGGTGACCTACTTTGAATGTTTTCTAGTAATGTGGGAACTTCAGGCACTGTCTACACCCTGAGGAAGTCAGCCCTCCTGACTTGAAAAGGATGACGCAGAGCTGAAAAATAACAAACCCTGGCCTCTTCATGAAACTGTCTTCATACAACCTCCAGATTGCCTTGCCTCTGCATTACTTTTATTTAGGATAAACATCATTATTTTAACCTAGTTTGAGATGCAGTTCACTGTACTTCAGCCAAAACATACTAACTGCTGCTATTAATCATCATTAAAATTAATTGGTGCATTTATTTTCATATTTTTAACTAAGGTGAAGAAACTGCAGTGTGCAACTATATTATGGGGATTACAGGGATCATAATGACTAAGGAGCTCCATCACAAATGACTAAACCCATTTTAGCTCAGATGAACAATATTAGTCCTGATACACAGTTTCCACCACAATTAGCTGTTTCTATTAGAGCTATTTTAATCTCTGATTTTCAAGTGTTTATCATTTTAAACAGTTAGGAAAGAGAAAATACATCAAGGAGAGTCTGAGACTCGTATCTAAGAATCTTGAACAATGGTTGGGACTAGCCAGATGGGAAAAGGCAGAAACATGAAGATAAAAAGAAAAGAAAGGAAAATTGAGGGAAGCAATGGCTTTTTAGATGAGAGAAGACTAAAGTTAGAAGACAGTTAAATGAACGCTGCCTTGGCTAGAATATAGAGCTTCTGGATCCTCCCCTTCCCTTATGGGTCCTGTTTAGATATCAGCCTTGTGCCTTCCCAGGGTTCATTTCAATGTCCTCTGGGAACAAGAAGCTGCTATCTCAGGAAGCCTGCCATTGCTTTAACTCTGCCTACCAATGTTTGTTTAACTCCCCTTCACCTTGGATTTCACTTGTAAAGATTGTCACATACAAGAAAATTAGTGAAGCATGTGCTTTTTCTTTATTCATTTTGATGGTAGATCCACCCAAAAGCCCTGTATATGAACTAAGGGGAGGATATGCCATGGAAACCAGACAGGATCCCTCTCTCTCTCTCTCTTTTCCTGTTATATTCTGTCAATGAAAAAAGGGGTCTCCTCTTCAGCACTAGTTAACACCTCAGCAATGGTGTTGGAGTTGGTATATAATCTAACACATGAGGTCTTATGTGTTTCTTCCACAAGTTATTATTAAGTAGAATGAGAACAAGTTTAATGCAAATGTATTTATGAATTTTTCATGTGTGAAGGATTTGAGATGATTTGAAAGGTTATTATCCATTACAATTGTTTTAAACTGTATATCAATGGCATAATAGAAATTTTTTCGCCGTGTCAACCAGCTTTCAAACTGTCCCTTGACCAGATAAAACAAGTGGTTTGCATGGAAACCAGATTGTCAAGTATAATTGATATGGATTTATAGATTTTTTGACATTTTTAAAAGACAGTTGAAATACAGCTGCTTTTACTTCAACGTGAAACTATGAAGTGACACATTCCTGTAAAATATCATAAGGAAAACTCCCAGAACAAAATCAAATATACAATATACATCAGAGAACATTTAAAAAATAATTTATAATGTTTATTGTAACTCCTGACAACACGCAATCATGACTTCCAATCTTTTCACCAGTATTCAAAATGAATTTTTCAATAGACCAATCCATGACTGTATTGAGATATTTAAATACTCCTCTCTCAATAACTGGCAGACAAATGAGAAGAAAATCAATAAAGATGGATGTGCTCTGCAGAGGGTGGTGGGTAAGGTAACTTGTTGAGAAACCAAAGGAAACACAAGTGATGTGCCAAATAGAAGATGTGTTGGAGCTTCCTACCAGAATGATAATAAGGCAGCTAAGTGCAACGAAGGTCAAAAGCAGATTAATAAACATGTAAGTGGCAACTTGGACAGGGAATCTGACCAAAGTGTCATGTGGTGTCAACCTTCTTAGTTCTGCCATGCCACACTGGTGGTTCCAGGTACCAAAAGCTGCTTCCTCACGCATGCCTGGTGCTCACAGAAATCAGGTAAGTGTGATAGTTCTCCTGGAACTGGTATTGTAGATGTTTGTGAGCTATCATGTGGGTACCGGGAAACAAACTCAGATGCTATGCAAGAGTAGTTAAAGGTGGGTTTCTCTACAACTGGTACAGGCAGTTGATTATTGACAAGCTACCAAGACTTCACACTGTGGTGAGAGGGTTCTCCATAAATAATGTAATATAAATTAGATATCCACATGCCAGAAAATGAAACTATGTATATCTTTTCTCATACATAGAAATCAATAAAGACTGAGAAATCAACTGAGACTAATTAAATACTAAGTTGTAAGATGTGAAACTTGAGTGTTAGAAAATTATTGATGACTACTATTACATTAATAATCCCAAATAAATTAACTATGTTGTTCATATACATCAATATGCACCATAAATTTCTGAATGTGTAGTTATAACTTAAAATATAAGAAATATATGGGCTTGTTTGACAATCATGAGGACTTGAATTTGGATCCCCAATACCCACATAAAACGCGCCTATTATGGTGCATGCCTGTAATGTCAGTGCCATGGAGGCAGAGACAGGAGGATCCATAGGTCTTGCTATCCAGCCAGTCTATCTGAATTGATTAACTTCAGGCTCTTAGTGAGATCCTGTCTCAAAAATTAAGGTGGATAGGGATGAAGGAAGACACTTTTTCAGCCTCTAGCCTTGATTCTCATACACACATACACACATACACAATGCACAAACACATATACCACACATAAAATAAAATGTAAGAACTATCTAATTTAAAATTATATTTCTCTCCTTGAAAATTGCCCATAAGCCACAAGGAGAAAAGAAAAGAAAGGACATCGAAACTACATTTTCAATATCAACAGATCTATGGAACCCAAACTACAGGAAGAGCTACTGAATACAAAGGAAGTCAAATCCAGGGTAGCCATCCTCCTGGCCAGAAGAATCCTGCATTGGTTAGTTTTTAAATTGACTGAGCTCTTAGACAGAGATTCTGTTCTCCTTGGGATGAGCACTGCAGTGATAAACACTCCCATAATTATCATTATTGTATACTAATGAATATGTATATACATATACACCATACACATACACATAATACACATACATACATAATACATACATACATACATACATACATACATACATACATACATACATACATACACTCTTTGGACCTAATGAGTATAGCTGTATTGCCCATATATCCATGAGTTTTCTGATGACAACAATGACATGGACAATCTATCAGTGATCTCATCCCTGAAGCAAAGTGACTCTCCCACCTTCAGCAGCTATGAACTGCCTGCAGTTCTTCAAGTGGGCATAGGGACTTGTGAACCTTTCCCCCATCCATGTTAGCATGTTGAGTGGTGTGATCTTATGCAAATTTTATGCAGGCAAAATAGTGTTTAGAGTTCAATATCTCTGCTATGTCCAGAACATCTTTCATTAGCGGTCTTCCTGGTCTTCTGGCTCATATAATCTTTCCAACCTTTCTTCCATTTTGTTCCTTGAGCCTTGGGTGTAAGTATTATATTATGTATGTCCCATTTGAGGATGAACAGTCCACAGTTATCATTCTCTATACATGCTTCTGTTTTCTGCAAAATAAATCTTCATTGATGAAGGATGAGAGATGCACTTATTTGTAGTATAAGGATTAAAATACAGTTTGATGCCTTGTCAACTTAACAAAATGGTAGTGGTAGGCTTCTCCTCTAGGGTCTGTAATCTCTCCAACCACAAGTCTTTGGCTGGCTATATAGTACCAGGCATGATTTCTCATCTACTGAGTAAGACTGAAGTCCAGCTAGACTGATGTTTGTTATTCTTAATATATTAGTGCCACTATTGCACCATCAGGCGTATTTTAAGATTGTAAAAAACCTTCAAAGAAAATTAGCATTTCAAAAGACTTGGGGTGGCATGTTGATACAATATCACATTAGTAAATATAATCATTATCGATAGTACTGAGAGCTAATTTTACTGTCATATGGGTTATTCCAATGTATAATGTTCAATTGACATGTTTATCATCTTATCAGAAAATTAACATATGGAAAATACCTACAACACCAGATCTATTTTGTAAAAGCAGCTAAATGACTTGTCTCTAAACATAACATAAAGAGAAGAAAAGTTAAACCGCAGAGTAGCAATTTGAGAAATGTGGAATCTTGGGACAGCAAGCTGCATTCTACGAACAATTCAAAGGTTGGAGAGATGTTCTCAGAGTTAGGAGCATTTGCCACTCTGCCAAATGACTTGAGTTCCCAGCACCTATGCGAGGCTGCTCATAACTACTTATGACTCTGGCTACAGGATATCCAGTGTCCTCTTCTGGACTCTGCAGACACAGACACACATGGCACACACACACACACAAACACACACACACACACACACACACAAACACACACACACACACACACACACACACACACACACACACACACACACACACACACACACACAAATAAAAACCAATCTAAAAAGGGAAAAATAAAAAAATATGATTTAATCTTTTGCTAAGCAAAAACTGCAAGGGCTGTGGAGTGAAACCTTTACCAAATATCAGATCATTTTGCCATTGTCTGCTTAGATATGTCAAGGGAATCTCCATAGCATTTCTGCTTTTGCGAAAGAAAGAAGAAAAAGAACACCAGCTTCTACAGTTATATCCTTTTCTACTTCAATCATAGCTAAAATTTTCAAACTAAGTGCTTATTCTTGTGAGCTCCAGGAAGTCCCTGATCACATTTCTTTTAATCATTTCAATGTACTGGTAGTCTTCTGTTTCAGTTCTAATTCAAAAAGTTCTTTTAACTTTAAATGTCTTCCTGAATTATTTATGAAATAAAGGATATATTTTATATATAGAGAGAAATATGTATTGGAAACTTTTCTATTGAAGAATAAGTGTTAAAGATATTTGGGGATATTAGGAAGTCATATTAGTCTATCAACTATTATACTAGAGACTTCTGATAATATTCCCAAGAACAACTTTGTTAACAACTAATCATCATAGTAACTCTAACATTTTGATTTTTAAATAAAAAAGTGCAGGAATAAATTACAAAAATAACAACCATAGGGCATGAGTTCAACTCAAATTTTCAGCCATTCTGTCTCCCTTCGAGAGTCAAATCATGATCTCCAATATTTCAAGGCTTCCAGAGATAATTTGTACACGTGAACTAGACACACACACACACACACACACACACACACACACACACAGAGAGAGAGAGAGAGAGAGAGAGAGAGAGAGAGAGAGAGAGAGAGAGAGAGTGCAATAACCAATATACATTTTTTAGTCTTTATATCACTAAATATTTGACAACTACTCGGAGGTGCCTTATTTTGCTTAAAAACTGCAAGTAGCTTTGTTGGAATAGTTTGTGGATGACACTTGGTTCTCAATTGCTCATGGTAGATAATTTCTAATTACTTGCTAGTAGGTGTGATTATTGCTGACATTAACATTTCATTTACATTTTATACCTATATAGGTATATTTGTAAGATAAAATCCTAAGACTGATATGTGTGTTTGAAAAGTACATACATGACCAAATGTTGTCAACACATTAAGTGTTATGAAATAACTATGGAAGCTATAAATTTGAATCATAAAGTAGTATCAGAAAATGTTCTTTGCTCCCAAACTCTTATTCACATAATTAAAAATTTGAACCACGAATTTAAACATTAACTTAAAGCTCAAAATATTTATATTTTGAAGGCTTAAGTTCAATTTCATTTTTATTTTAAATATAAATAAATAAGTTGAGTTTTTAGAGCTCATTCTTTTCTTTTAACCCCGAACTTGCATGAACACCAACGTGGTCATGCCCCAAATTTTTACATTCCTTCTCATGTTTCAAGTTCTTCAGGGAAGGGGGATGGGATGGTCTGGGAGATACAGGAGTTGAGGAGGGTCAACAGAAATGAAGGGTGCATGAAAAAGTCTTACAGACATACACTAACTGGTGGGCCAATAAAAAATAGGGACTGGAAGTTGTTTCAACAGTTGAAAGCACTGGCTTCTCTTCCAGAGGACAAGGGTTTGGCATTCTCTTCTGACCTTGTTTGGCACCTTACGATACAAAGACAGGCAAGCAAACAAAACAACCATACACAAACGAAAAAAATGAAATAAAATGTGATTATTATTTTCTACTTGTGGGTATTTTTGTGGTATTCAAAACATAACACAGTCTTAACACTAACAATCCAAGGATTTTCTTATAAGATTCATTGTAAACAATTATATATATGATATAATTGCAACACTTACATTTCTGTTTTTTAAGTATAAAAACATAAATATGGCCGGGCATTGGTGGCGCACGCCTTTAATCCCAGCACTCGGGAGGCAGAGGCAGGCAGATCTCTATGAGTTCGAGACCAGCCTAGTCTACTAGAGCTAGTTCCAGGACAGCCTCCAAAGCCACAGAGAAACCCTGTCTCGAAAAAAACAAACAAACAAACAAACAAAAAAACAATATAAATATGGGGCTTGCAATATTTATCTGATGCTCATAGCTTTACTACATTCACAGAACTGTCTGAAAACTATTATGAAACCATTAAGTAACTATTTCATACAGTTGTGGCAATGTGACATAAATCTAGATTTTGAGAAGTTCTATGATGTCACCAAAATAAATATTTTCCAAACAAGCATGGGCGATATATAAAACAGAAAGTACATTCACAGTGGTGAGTCCTGTGCTGGACTTGAGAATGTCCACTGGAATCCATCTCTGAAGTGTTTGGGGTCCTTGAAAATGTCAAAAGAATTTCAAGATTCCATTGTTTTTTTCCACTGAGTACATGTACTACATTTTCTCTACTCATTCTTCAGTTGAGGGGCATCTAGGTTGCTTCCAGGTTCTGGCTATTACAAATAATGCTGCTATGTACATAATTGAACAGATGTCCTTGTTGTATGAATGTGCATCTTTTGGGTATATGCCTAAGAGTGGAATTGCTGGATCTTGTGGTAGACTCATTCCCATTTTCCCAAGGAATCGCCATACTAATTTCCAAAGTGGCTACATGAGTTGGCACTCCCACCAGCAGTGGAGGAGTGTTCCCCTTTCTCCACATCTTCTCCAGCATAAACTGTCATTGGTGTTTTTTATTTTAGCCATTCTGAAGGAGTAAGATGATATCTCAGAGTTGTTTTGATTTGCATTTCCCTGATGGCTAAGGTTGTTGAACACTTTCTTATGTGTCTTTCAGCCATTTTAGATTCCTCTATTGAGAATTCTCTATTTAGTTCTGTACCCCACTTTTTAATTGGATTATTTAGTGTTTTGGAGACTTGCTTCTTGAGTTCTTTGTAAATTTTGGAGATCATCCCTCTGTCAGATGTGGGAGCAGAATCTGGAAATTCGCAGACAAATGGATGGAACTAGAAGAAACCATTCTGAGCGAGGTAACCCAGTCACAAAAAGACAAACACGGTATGAACTCACTCATATATGGATTTTAGGCATAGAACAAAGGATTACCAGCCTACAACTCACACTGCCAGAGAAACTAAGAAACAAGGAGGAGTCTAAGAGAGACATACATGGTCCCCCGGAGAAGTGGAAAGGGACAAGATCTCCTGAGCAAATTGGGAGCGTGGGGGAGGGGAGAGGGAGCTAGGAGAATGAGAAGGGGAGAAAAGGAAGGGTGGGGAGGACAGGAGGGAGCAGGAAGGTTGAGTTGGGGGAAGAATAGAAGAGAGCAAGATAAGAGATACCATAATAGAGGGAGACATTATAGGTTTGAAGAGAATTCAGGCACTAAGGAAATGTCTGGAGATCTACAAAGATGACACCAACTAATGATCTAAGCAACAGAGGAGAGGCTATTTTAAATGCCCTCCCCTGATAATGAGATTGAAGACTAACTTATATGCTATTCTATAGCCTTCATCCAGCAGCTGGTGGAAGTAGAAGCAGACACCCACAGCTAAACACTGAACTGAACTGGAATCCAGTTGCAGAGAAGGAGGAGTGATGGTCAAAGGGGTCAAGACCAGGCTGGTGAAACCCACAGAACAGCTGATCTGAACAAGGGAGAGTTCTTGGTCCCCAGACTGATAGCTGAGAAACCAGCATGGGACTGATCCAGACCCCACAAATGTGGATGTCAATGAGGAGACCTCAGAAATCTATGGGGTCCCTTGTAGTATATCAGTACCTCTCCCTAGCATAGGAATGGACTTTGGGAACCCATCTCACATAGAGGGATACTCCCTGAGCCTAGACACAAGGGATGGGCCTAGGCCTATCCCAAAAGATATGACAGACCCAGAAGACCCCCTATGGAAGGCTTCATCCTCCCTGGGAACAGAAATGGTATGGGATAGGTAGGGTGTTAGTTGGGGGAGGCAGAAGAGGAGGGGAGGGAGAGGGAACTGGAATTGACATGTAAAACAATCTTGTTTCTAATTCAAATAAAAAAATCAATAAAAAAGAAAATGCCATGGGAACATTTTTGAAATCACAAAGTATGCATTTCTATCTGTCCACAGCCTCTATTACTGAAGTTTTGGGGGTTTGGGGTGCTTGAAAATGGCATGAGAACATCTGAAATCACAATGTATACATCTCTAACTGCATGAGGCAATTTACAAAGTTTACTTTATGCTTATAAGTTCACATAAAATTTGTATTATTTCTGAGTATGGATAACCATGCTGTGAATGATGACAATATGGGATTTGATTTGTCCACAGTGCTAGGCAAATCCATTGCCAGCTCTAGCAAGCAATCAAACATTACAAATGTTAAGGCTGTACATTTTTATCTAGACATGGTGACACTATCCTGAAGTGCCAATACATTTCTGGGAAAATAAGGCAGGAGAATTGCAAGCTCAAGGTCAAAAATAAGGGTCTTTCTTTTCCATCTTTACATCATCCTTGAATTTCTTCTGTCTTATCTTTTCAGTTAAAGAGAAACTGCAAGTCATTTAGTGGTATATTGGTCCCTCTTATCTGTGATGGACAAACTCCAAGGTGTTCAATGGGTACTTGAAGCCTAAGATAGTACCACTCCTTATATATAGTCCATTTCTCTGTGTATAACATGGCTACTAAAGCTTGATTTAGAAATCATGCATGGTAGGCATTAATAATAACTAATGATAAAATAGAACAGATATAACAAGAACTCATGGTAAATCTTATGAATTGTTTCATATTCGATATTTTCGAATTTAAGTATGGGGTAGCTAAAAGCTGGGAAAGCAGAACATAGATAAGGGCCATTGTATAGTGTGTGTGTGTGTGTGTGTGTGTGTGTGTGTGTGTGTGTGTGTGTGTGTGTGTGAAAATAAAAGTGATAAGCACATTAGAGAAACTCATAAGCAGATATTCTCTACCCTCAATAAAAGTTATAATAGTCTAAAACCCATAAAATACTTGAATCTCTTTCCTTTCAGAATTTCATCAGCTTTTTCCACTTTATACCAAACCAGGACACTCTGTCTCTAAGTTAACAAAATAATTTTTGATTTGTCACCACTGTAACTGCATACTTTCTTACTTTAGACACAGAGACCAAAGTTATATGACTTTCTTAAAAGTTTCCAAGTCTTCATTATTGCTCAAATCCTCATCCATTTGAGTTTAGCACAGCCATAGCAACAACTTTGGAAAAGCACCATGGCCAAGAATGTATACAAGTAGTTAAAGAATATTGAATATTTATGGTATTTTAAAAATCAACAATTGAAGAAAACATGACAAAACTGTGCCTTTTTCCATTTTACTAACAGTGGGATACTCATAGATACTCATATAAAATAGTACTAAAAGCATCAGTTCTGTGAATAATCAAAAAAGTAAAGCAAAAGCAACATCTGAAAGGTTTACAGTATGTTTATAAAATAACAATAGCAAAAGTGTCTCCAGTACTTGCATCATTTTGTGCTTCAAATTCTCTATTTAGCCATGCCACTAAGAATAATTAGGTTAGTTACAAAACATAAAAACTAAGATTAAACGAAGTTACAAGTCACATCAGAGAAAAATGGTAGTAGTTTAGTTTTGCAGCATAATATTGGCTGGTATGATAAACTGGCAATTCTGGAAACTGATCTGAGAAAATTTTCACATTCTTATGTTATTCCTTTTCCTGTTGGGGATTCCTTCATTATGAAGTCCATGCCTAATGTTTTGAAATCATTAAATTGCGTCCCATATAAACAGCATTGTTTCTGATGTCCTAACACTAGAGTGGTTCAGTAGAGCCTACTGGTACCATGATGTGTTTCTTGGGTGTGGTATGTTCCTTTGTGCCTTCCTTGTTTTCCATCGGTGTTTCAGGACTTAGCACATAGAATTTTCATATCATGAAAGACCACATAGCAAGAACCATGTGTAAGACCCTTGAGGCACGGAGTGGCCAGGCCCCTCCCCTGAGGCCCTTTAACCACTAGGCTCCACCCAAAGAATACTGTAACTGCCTTAATAGCTAGGCCCAGGCCTGGCCCTGCAGAATAAAAAGCCCACACTCTGGACTTGAAATCCCACCAATCTCACCAATCCCCTCCCTGGAAACATCCATCCTGGAGAGTTCTGCCCATCCAAGAAATCCTATATAAAACTGTCTTCTCAGTTCTCTGATGCTTCTAATCCCCCCACCCCCAGCATGGCAGCCATCTTCTTGGGGTCTTTTCCCTCCCAATAAATCTCTTTGTGTGAAGTATGTTATGAAGTGTGGCTTTGTGGTGTTCCTTGGCTCCCTATTGCCAGGATTCCTTTCCATCTAAGTTATAACACACCACGACATTAGTAAATTCTAGTTCTTTCCACAAGACCTTCTTATTCTTCAGTAGAGGCAGGAATTCCCTGTTGTCTATGGTTAAATGATACCCATGTATTTCATCTTACTGAAAGGCTTTGCACAGATGAACATTCAAAATCAGATGCTATAACACCAAAGCTGAATGATAAGGTTAAAAGCTAAGACTAATAATTAATTGAGGCCAAATTGCTAGCAAGTAACTAATTACTCCTATTAGTGGATGAAATGAGTCTTAAAGATCCCAAGAAAGCATTTTCTGATTCACACACTCAACATAGAGCAACTCATCTCTGGTCTCCAAAGTGGTTAGGGATTTTTTTTCCACCAGCAACAAATCAGTTCTCCAGTGGGCATCAGGTAAGCTGTAATTTAATTTATTCCTAACACTGTCTGGAGACAGTGTCCTATCACACTGGATAAAGCTCACTCCACAGGATTGCCACTAGAGTCAGAGGCCAACTACATGCCCCAATTCAGGACCCATGCTTAGGACATTGCCATGATCCTCTTTGGGGGTTTACTTGAATTTTCTAGAGTGGCTCAGAGAACCCAGGGAACTATTTTAATTACATAGATCACAAACAAACCAGCTGAAGCCAGGCAGAAGAGAAATATAGAGAAATAAGGGTGCCAAGAGGTATTCATGCTCCAGGAACCTTCACATCTGACTACTTGCAAATTCATAAACACTGTCCCCTTAGGTTTCTTTGGAGACTTCACAGGATAGGTGTGATTGATTCATCTCAACATTCATCCCCACTTCCCTACTTAGAGGTCATGGAAGGTGACTGAAATCCCCAAGATCTGATTAGATCTTGACCTTTCTAGTTACTGGCTCCTATCCTGAAGTAAGGGGCTTCCTCCCACCAGCAATCTCATTAGCATACAAAGACTCTCATCTGTGGAGATACTGAAGGTTTTAGGAGCTACTTATAAGCATAAGAGGCAAAGAATGTGTGTGTGTGTGTGTGTGTGTGTGTGTGTGTGTGTGTGTGTGTGTGTGTGTGTGTACATGTGCGTCTCTGTGTGCTTCATACTCAACATCACAGACCTAGTGTAAATAATCTGTAAAACCTCCCTGTCTTAAGATCCTCAACTGCACTGCTCTGGTTGCAATATGAAGTGTATTCCCACAAATGATTGATGGGGATTGGCCAGCTGCTGTGGAACTATTTTGGGATGCTCTGGCAATCTTAGGAGGTAAACCATTCAACTGGCCCTGAAGTTTCAGAAACAGATGGCTTAACTCTTGAACTAAGATTTTCAGTGGGTAGTGGAAATTTTTCAGATAACTAAAACTGGAAAAAGGACACATCCTCAGCTTGAAGTTACTTCAAACTCTGAGGAAAAATGAAAAGAGAAGCATCAGGTTTGAAGTCAAGAATACAGACAGGAATTCAATATAGATAGGGGAAATCATATCAAATTATATACATATATATATATATGTGTGTGTGTGTGTGTGTGTATACACAATGAACTCTATATATTATTACAATATATAATAATATATAATTATTAAAAACTATATATAGAGAGATATATAATCAAAGAAGAGGCCATACATTTGAGTAGTGGTGACAGAGACATGGGAGGAGTTGGATGTGGGAGAAGGGAGGAGGGGCAGACATAATATAAATACAGAACTTATGAATGAAATTCTGGAAAACTTTCAAATTACAAAAAAAAATCCACTGGTATTGTAAGAGAGATTATTGGCTTCAAAACAGTTTCCTTGAAGAGATAGCATTTTAAGAATTGAAAATATCTTGCTTGAATGTCCTAGAGAAATTTTAATTTTCATTTAACAGTTAATAAAGTTATTCATGTGGAAGTGTATTCAACAAATACTCATCCTTTGATTTTCAATGGATACTGTGTGTATCTGCTTCCTTAAAATAAATAATATTTGAAAAGTATAAAAAATCCCTTTGCTTTTCTCAGGTATTTTGTCATAGGCACACACAACTAATTTATACGCAAAGTCACTTTGCCTTTGAAAATAATATAGCCACAGGCTCCTGGGTTTATAAACGTCCCTGGGACATAGGTAGGGACTTTGTTCTGACTACCACATTAAGTAAAATTATGACTTCAGATAAAGGAAGACTGGGCCTGGCTTATCTTTGATGAGCATGTTGGCACTTGTCTATAATCTGAATATTTGGCTAAGGTAGAAGGATGATAAATTCAAGGTTAGCAATTCAAGGCCAGCCAGTGCTATGTGATGGGTAGAATCCAGGGAAGCATGAGCTACACAGTAAGATGCCATCTCAAATAAATAAGTAAACAAATAAATAATCCACCCATCTATAAAAATCAGTCTACCAGTGTGAAAAAATAACCTTTGTCCCAGATTAATTTTCCCTAAAATATTTTTATGTTTAAGCAGAAGTCTTCTAATTTCTCTCAGACAGAGAATCCTAAGGATAGGTGGGGTTGTACCTGGGAGGTATTGACAGGAATGAGACAACACTAAAGCTTGGAAATTGACAAGGTCTGGTGTTCTGGACCCTGAAATGTGGAGGAGCAGAAGGCCGGAAGAGAAATGGGTCCAAACCCAGGAAGAAAACAAATCTTTACAGCAGCACTGTCTGCTCCATTGGGCCCCTGTCCTCTGCATTCACTCTTGAAGCAGTGGAAGCCACCAACAAGTCAACTCTGTTAAAATGGTGATGACACATGGAGAAAGTTAAGACCATCAACTCCTCTGACTCACAAATACATGCAATTCTAGAACACCAAAACATCAACTTCCCTTTTGAAATATCTCTAAATTTACACAAATTATCTTTCTCCCTCATGCAATGACAATGAAAGCCAGATTCTTTTTGTAAACTTTTGGAAACAATACTCACCTGACTCAGCCTCTTAACCAGGCTCTATTTATAATTTCATAAAAATACATAAACCCTCTTCCTCACCCATACAAGCCTTTCATGTTTGCCTCTTGAAGAGATTTTGATGTTGGCACTACACTTGACGGACTCCCACTTGAACATGAATTCTTATGTTTTATGAGTGTTCCATCTTAGATTTCCATCTATGAATACAGATAGGCCATATTGTTTTTCAGAGCAGACAGTTAGTCTCTTTATGTGAGCATTTAACATCTGTCTAGTAATGAGAGTACAATCTTTATGTGTGGGCCATAAAATTTCAATGGATGGAAAGTATCTGTCTATCTAGAATACATATTTTTCTACTTCCCCTCCAGATTCTAAAATATGTACCTAAATAGATTTACAGGTGGTGATATTTTATATCCATGTATATAAACTTGTAGAGTTTAGGTCCATTGTATTATGTATTTTGTATTCCTAACTTGTGGCTTCATCAGACTTAATCAACCATTGTTTGAGTCAATAGACCATTTCCAATATTCAGCACAACTACCAATTACCACAGCCTAGCACCATGTAACTTATCACTTGTAATCTTATTCTGGGAAGAGTACAAACAATTGGGGCTATCATAGAAAAAGAACACAAATTAAGTAGGGTGTGTGTGTGTGCAAGAAGATCTGAAGGAACTCCTTTTTAGCAGAGAAGACATTGATTTCAATTAATAAAGTATTAAACACTACAGGGTTAATATTTGCTTTATTTATAGCTTTCCTTACATTACTTCATTTTGTATTAGAGTCCCCAACATAGGCAAAGTTAAAAATCACTAAGGCAAAGGGAAGTTATAATTTCTATCTTATGTACTCAATTTTTTTTCTGTAAAATTCTGGCAGATGAAATATTTTCTATGAAAAGCAACAGCTAGAAAATTGCTAAAGTGTTTGGGAAATTCTGGCATATTGGTATTAGCTTAAGACAATGCTATCTGACATAACCTGTAGCATTAGGCAGATTAAAATGACAAATGGAAATGTAAGAACAGAAATAAAAAGGTCATTGCACCACAGTAGGATCTTGCCCTGGGCTTGGACGGTAGATAAAAAAGCCGCAATTGCTGCTGAGGGGTGCCATTAAGAAAAGAAAGAAGAATCCATCTCCACTGATCCATACTAATTTATTGCACAACCTGTCACTACAGGATACCAGCACACAGATTTGCAAAAGACTGAATGCAATTATTTCTGTTTTCCTAGTCACAATTTGAGATGTCATTCACAAAGCAAACAGCTTCAAGTGTGGTTTTTGATGCATTTTCATAAGTTCCCCTGAGTTTTTCCTATCAATTTTGTAACAAATGTGTATGTGCACATCCATGTGTGTTTAAGGCCTGATCACTAAACACTGAAGAATACCACTAATATTTTGATACATAAAAAGGTTTTGAGCTTTTTCCATGTGTATATAAGTATACCGTTTTTTTACCCTAAAAACCACATTTTTGTCAATTTAGAATGAATAGTGGTTTTTAGTTCATCAGGATAGTCCATATAACAACTTGTATGAAAATACAAAGTATGCTCTTTTCAAATTTTGCCTCAGGAAAATCATGCAGAAAAAAAAGTGTCATCAGTAAATTCAAACTGTAAATGTCACACTTTCAATTCTTGTCTGTATCAAGTAAGTATAAACTGTCAATGCTAATTGGTCGCTTAATTAAATGCCATGCCAGAAATATTTTTGCCATATTCACTAGTCTTTTGGTTTCTTGTTATTCCTGTTGGCACTCTGTTAAACCACATGTGTGCATGCATGTACTTTCCTCTAAGTTCTTCCGTGTGTTTGTGTGTGTGTGTGTGTGTGTGTGTGTGTGTGTGTGTGTGTGTGTGTGTGTGTGTGTGTGTGTGTGTTTAGTTCTGGACTTCAACTGAATTTAACTCAAGATTTCACTCTTCTGCTCATGTGTGCTATTCCTCCTTCTTAGAACTGCTCCAGGATTTGGGTGGCTTGTCACTGATTACTTAGAGAAAGCAGATCCATTTTATCTTGGTTCCCCTTACCTCTGGTGACATATTTCATCTCATCTAGGCCTCTGTGATCAACCAACCATGGTGACAGATGTCTGCAGTACTGCTCAGGCAGCCTCCCTTCTACATACAATAACTTATTTTCTAGTTAACTTCAGGTACTTCCTTTCTTCTACATTGCCTATGCTGTCTATCACCAAATCTATGGTTCTCAGAGTTTAAGTGTGAACATATTCAAACCTTTTCCCCATTATGAGCCTCATCCAAATAGCCATTCATAGTTTTTACATCATGCTTTCTGCTGAATCTTTGTCCTACTAAGATAGTCTGGTTTCCACCAATACTCCTATTGATATTTTAACATTTTCATTAAATTTTTTTCATCCATTTTTCTAAAATGGCAGTTTAATCACTTGTACCCTTTAAAACATGAATGACTCCTAGAAAAATAATGGGGTTTTATTTGAAATGTTAGAAAGTTCGAATTATATAATAGTAGGCTGGCTTCTCAGATTTTTTTCCACTTAATATGAATTTACACTTTTTCCATGCTATTTAAAAAAGTATATTTGTGGTCCAAGAGCTCATTCATTTTAACACAATAGTCCATAAAGCTTGTTTCATGAATAGGTCATAGTTTCTTTTTCCACATACCCTTTGAAAAGAAACTTCTTTGTTTCAGTTGGGCATGCAAAGTTGTTAAAAGTATTCCTGTGTAATCTGTGTTTTTGTGCACATGCATGAGTGTAGTTGTGTAGTTTATTGCTCATTTTGTTAAATGTCTAGGACATATTTGAATAACAAGTCTGTGGTGTTTTGAATGAGAACAGTCCCCACAGGCTCATAGGTTTCAATGCCTGCTCATCCAGAAAGTGGCACTATTAGGAGGTATGGCCTTATTGGAGTATGTGTGGCCTTGTTGGAGAAATCGTGCCACTGGGGGTGGGGGTTTTCAAATGCTCAAGTCAGGCTCAGTGCTTCTGTTTTCCTGCTGCCTGCTGATCCAGATGTAGAACTCTTGGGTCCTTCTCCAGTGCCATGTCTGCCTGCCGGCTACCATACATCTCATTGTCATAATAATAGACTAAACCTCTGAACCGGTAAGCCAGTCCCAATTAAATGCTTTCCTTTATGGAAGTTGCCATGGTCATGCTGTCTCTTTACAGCAATAAAAACCCCTAAACCACGGAAGTGGCTACTTTGTTTTATAAGAAACTAACAAGCTCTTAAAAGGTGACTACACCATTCTTCATCCCAGCACTAAGGATTGAGTTGCTACTGCCCTACAACCTCATTGGTGTTTAACTTGGTGGCTTGCTTTAATTTCATCCATCTATTGGGTTTCAGCAGTAATTCACTGTGGTTTTCTCTAGTAGCGCACAATGTCAAATATATGCTTGCATGCTAACTATACATACATATATACATTATGTATATTAGAAATATATATAAAGTATAAATATAGAAATATATCTTCTTTTGTGAGGATTTA
Organism: Cricetulus griseus; assembly: GCF_003668045.3. Taxonomy (NCBI): domain Eukaryota; kingdom Metazoa; phylum Chordata; class Mammalia; order Rodentia; family Cricetidae; genus Cricetulus; species Cricetulus griseus. Next base: position 182,998,772 of record NC_048595.1, on the reverse strand, counting down.
TTCTTATCTTTGCTCATGTTTAATTTTTGTTGTTGTTTTATACTGCATTTGAAATGTTCTCTGTATATTTTACAAATAAGTTTTTATTAGATACATTTACATTTTATTATACTTTGTAATTTGTTTCTCATTCTAGCAATCCATAGGCAGACACTTTTTTTTATTTTACTGAACTCAGATTTCTCAAAGTTTATCATGGATCACACTTTTAGCATTATGTCATAAGCATCAAAATCAAACACAACTTCATCTAGATTTTCTTTATAATTTTTCATTTTACATTACAATTTTAAAATGAATTTTGTAAAAGCTTTTTTTCCTCCCTCTCAGCCCCCTCTCCTTCCCCTCCCCTTTCTCCCTGCTCTTCCTTCCTTCTTTCTTCCTATTGTTTTTGCAAGTGGATGTTGCATTAAGAAGATACCTCATCATTTGCTAGTTGATCAAACTTTAGTTGACTATATTTGTATGACTCAATCTCCCAACACTGTGTTATGTTCCGTAGATCTGTTTCCCAGTATCTGCTGTCTTGGTAATTGCACTGTCTTGTAAATTTGGGAGTGTGGCTTCTGACTTTGCTCTTCATTTTCAATATTGATACTCAGAATTGGCTATTCTGAGTTTTTGCCTTGCCATAGAAACTTAACAATCTTATTGTTGAAATCCAAACAACAGCTCGATGGGTTTTTATTTGGTTTGTGTTGAATCTATTGATCAAGCAGTGTGTCTTAATAGTATTGAGTCTTGCTATCCATTCAAATATGGGACACCTGTAAATTGATAAATACTAGCTTCAATTTATTCCATCTGAGTTTGATATTTTCTTCCTGCACACATTCAAGATTTTTAAGGTCCAAGTAGGATATTTTTTAGTGCCACCATAAATGATTTTCTTTATAATTTAAATTCCAATAGTCCATTTATGTTATACAGGAAAGTGACTTTTATGTGCTAGTCTTCTATATTGTAACATTCTGTATTTTATTAGCTCTGCTAATATTCTATTGATTCTTAAACACACACCACACACACACACACACACACACACACACACACACACACACACACACTTTTGCCATTTTTGAGTGAACAAGGGTTTATTTCTTCATTACAAGCTATAAGCTTTTCAATTTCTTTTTTGTCCTACTGAATTACATAGAAGAATTTTCAGTATAGTGTTAAATATCAGTGGTGAGGTGAAACAACCTTGTCTTGTTCAAGCCTTAGGGACCGGCATATAGTTTGGCAACCATTGCATATATTCACCAAAGGCTTTTTGAGGATGTGTTCTTACCAGACTGAGGAAGTTCTCTTTCTCATCCCATTTTCTAGTGGATGGTTAGTTATGAATCAACAAAGGATTTTGCCAAATATATTTTCTGCATCTTTCAGTATGATCATGTGATAATTTTTTCATTTAACCTATTTGTCAATAGATGGATTATATTAAAATTTTGAAAGCAGAATCAGAGCATTGAACTGCAGTGAATCCTACTTGGTCGTGTTGTTTGTAAACATTTGTATTTGATTTGCTACCATTAATTTCAGTATTATTGAATCTGTGTTCATAAGAGGTTTTCATCTATACTTTGCATTTTCTGTATTTTGCATTTTCTGTATATAGACTGTGTTGTCTAGTTTGGGTAACAAGGGCTATTCTGGCTTCATACAAACAATGAATAAGATTTCTTCTGCTTCTACTTCTGCTTCTGCTTCTGCTTCCTGGAATATGTTGTAGAGAGCATATACCTCTTCATTCTTAAATGTCTGATGTGATTCAGCGACAGAAGAATTTTGTTCTCTCCACTTGAGAAAGTTGTTTATATATGTTAATATATATTATGATGATCAGATGTACATATACACATATGATGCCTCATTTCTTATCATTTTTATATTTAAATTAGAAACAAGATTGATTTACATGACAATCCCAGTTCCCTTCTCCCTCCCTTCCTCCCCTACCACCCCCAAACTAAAACCCTACCCATCACATACCCTTTCTTCTATTCTTCACCTGACTCAACCTTTCTGCTCCCTCATGACCTCTGCATCCTTCCTCTTCTTCCCTTCTCATTCTCTGCTTGCATTGTTTTTTACTTGGCTTACTGAATATACACCAGTTGCTTTTCTGTTGTCACTGTTGTTTTATTTTCTCTGGGAACCAGCTTTTGGTTTTATTTTCTATTTCATCTTTACTGATTCTTGCTGTAACATTTAAAATTCTCTTGTTTTTCTGTCTTAGGTATCTATTGTATTCTTATGGCTTCTTTCTTTAGGAGGAAATTTAGATTCTGGGTCTATATCTTTCTCCTTTTATAATATATGAACTCAATACTACATATTTCACCTCTGAATTGTTTCCCTGTTGGCTACAAATGTTATTTAATAGTGGTCCTATTCAGCTTTAAATAGTTTCAGGTGTTTTATAATCTGATTACAGCTGTGTGTTTATAGACATGTGATGATGAATTTCCAAACCTTTGGAGTGTTCATTAGTATTTTTCTAGTTCACTTCTGGTTTCATGACTCTGCAGCCCAAGGACATGGCACTGAAGCCTAAGAACATGTCTCTGCAGCATAAGAACATGACCCTTAAGCCTAATGTCTCTGTAGTCTAAGAATTTGCAGTGTACGATTCTTACTCTTTTACACTTGAGGTACATTTTCTGGGCAGAATGTGGTCTTTGGTAAGTAGTCCATGTGAGCTCAGGAAAGATGAACATTTGCAGCTGTTGGATAAAGTAGTCTATAAATGTCATTACAGTCACTAGTTTGATGATGGTTATCAGTATAACTGTATCTTTAGTGACATTAGCTTGTTGGATTTGTGAAATAATGATAGATGTAGTTGTGTGTTGAAATCTCCAAATTTAAGACTTGGCTATTTATATTTTTGCTTGCTGTTTAGTCCATTTTCACCTCACATACTTTTATGATTTGTTATTAGGCACAAATACAGTAAGAAATATTTCACTTTCTGCTCCTTGTTTTATTGACATATATATTGACTCTTGGCCTATAAATTTCTACATTTAATATCTACTTTTTCCCAATAGAGTCAAACTTCATAAGAACGGGAAATTTGTTTGGAACTCGTAAGAACTCAATCAATACTTTTAAAATAAATGAATAAAGTAACAAATTGATAAATGAATCCTATGCCATGTACCACAATGTATATGTTATTGTATTTTTCTTTTTAAGAAAGATTTACATTTTTAGTTGTATGAGTGTTTTGTCTGCATGTATGTATACTCATCAAGTGACTGCCCTGTGCCTGGGAAGGTCAGAAGAAGGCTTTGCATGTCCTGGAACTGGAGTCACAGATGGTTGTGAACTGCCATGTGGGTTCTCAGTTCTGAACCCTTGCCCTCAAAATACAAAGAGTGCTCTTAAACACCAAATCATCTCTCTATCTGCCCCCTATGCCCCCACCCCACTCATGTTATTCTTTCTTTTTCTTTCTTTCTTTCTTTCTTTTTTTTTTTTTTTTTTGGTTTTTGAGACAGGGTTTCTCTGTATTGCTTTAGAGCCTGTCCTGGGACTCACTCTGTAGACCAGGCTGGCCTCGAACAGAGATCCACCTGCCTCTGTTTCCCAAGTGCTGGGATTAACGGTGTGCGCCACCAATACCCGACCATGTTATTCTTTCTTTACCAACAGTCATATCAACACACTAATTCATATGTTTGAATGAACATTCTTATCTCAGGAGCATACCTGTCTAAGAAACTAAAAGTCAAAATAGAAAACCATTCACAGGAAGTGACCATTGATTTTAAAGGCAGCCCTTTCTCAAGCTTGCCTTGCTGCCAGTTCTGACATCTTGTATTCTCCCTACATCTTGATTTTCTGTCTCATTATTGGATGCTATACTTGAATCTGTTGTTTGTGGATAGTATGCAATAATAATGCAAATCGACTTTTGACAGAGTCCACAAATTTCACACAAAGAAATGTGTTTTATGCCCAAGAGTAGACAAATGCTAAATCAATCACAAACAATTACAATGAGATATGGCACAGTTAAACCAGTTAGCACAACAGAGAGGAAATCTGACAACTATGATTGTGTGACAGATATCGCAAAAACAGTTACTTTAAGGCAGAGGTGATAGCTTGTATGGTAAAATGTTTGCCCTGCAGACATGAAGACCAAACTTGATACCTCCAGAAGCTCTTCCCCAGCACTTGCCCCTCTCTTGACAAAAGCTGGCAGGTAACTCACAGGTGATCCCAGGGACAGGAAGCCGAAACAGAAGGCTTTCCGAAAGTTGTGGGGGCAGCCAAACTAGCCTATTAGTGAATTCTAGGACACTGAGAGACCCTATCTCATAATAGACAGTATGTGGTAAATGAAGAACATCAGCTGATGTTGTTTTCTAGGTTACACACACACACACACACACACACACACACACACACACACACACACACACACACACACACACCAAAACAGTTATTTTAAAACTACAGGACAAAGAGAGTTCTTGGAATGAATGGATTTCTTTTAATGATTTTTCTGTGAACATCATAAATAGGGCATTCTCTATCAAGTGACCATCCAATGTTAAAAGTGCTCTGTTAAATGAAAACAAAAGGGCAAGCTTCAATCTCTACTTTGTGAATAGAAATAAGTGAAGATGAAATTAGATTCTGCAGATCTTCTACAGCGTTCCTTTCTCCTCACCACATTCCTTTGCCTCTCTTGCCAATACCCGACACAGTCTTTCTCTGGAAACATGCTGGCCATGACAGTCAGGGAATCAGCCTTTCTTCCTTACCCCATCCCTCTATCTCAGTTACCAACACTGGAGGAAGTCTCTTCCCAGAAAACCGCCAGGGAATCAGATAGGCAATTTTCATTCTTCTTCCTTTCTTTTCATTCTAATTGCCCAAACCCCATTCACAGCCCAGTAGCAAACTACCTTCAGGGGCCTGTCTTCTCTCTCTGCATTTTTCTCTCTCCCGAGGACCCCCAAGACCCCCAAACTTCCAGCCTATTCCCATTCCTGTATATTAGCTCCCCATACCTAAAAACAAGTGTGGTGATATATTATTTGTGATTTATTAAAGCTTGCCTGAGAATTCAGAAAGCAAAGCCAGCCTCAAGCTATAGATATCAGGCAGAGGTGACACACCTTTAATCCCAGCAGACAAAGAGCTAGCATTAAGAGGTAGATGGATCTCTGATAGTTCAAGGCTATACTTACTACATGAAATTTATCCAGACCTAAAAGAAAAGGCTCACACAAAGGGATCACATGCCTTTAATCCCAGCACTAGGAAGGTGGAGACAGGAGGATATTGCTGGGTAGAGAAAGGAATATAAGGAGGAAGAGACAGGAATTCAAAGCCTTTTGCCTCTGAGGATTTGTGGAAACAGGATTGCCATTTCTTCTGTGTAGAGGTAAGATTTACTGGCTTGGCTGCTTCAATTCTCTGATCTTCAGCTTGAAGCTTAAATCCCAATATCTATCTCTGAGTCTTTTATTATTCATGCTACAAACAAGTTCTACCCTGGACCCCCAGGGGTCACACCAGATAAAGACTCAGAAGTATCCCTACAAAACAACCCATGGCAGCCACAAGCTCCTAAGATCCAGAGAGGACAACAGAAACCAAGGACTGAAAACCCATTCATAAATGAAAAGACCAGATATCAACACTAGAATTACAACCATACTATTCCCAGATGTCTATATGCCAACAAAAAAATATAACAATAGCCAGGAATATATGTCTCCACTAGAGTGTAGCAACCCTACTTACTAAAGTGGGCCATGGAGAATGCAATGTAGATGAAGCATAAGACAAAGACTTCAAAATATTTATGAATGTTTTTTTCTCATGCTTTTTTTTTCTTTGACTCTTTGCTTTTCTCCTTATTTGTTTGTTTTGAACCATTCAGATTTGTTTGTTTTTATCTCATTTTACTTTATTTTTTCTAAATTTTTAGATGCCTATTTGCTTTCTAATGAGAGAGCAAGAAAGGGTGTGGATTTGTGTGGGTGGAGAGATGGGGTGGATAATGAAGGAGTTGGAGGAGAGGGAACCTTAATTAAAATATATTGTTAAACAAAACCTCAATTTTCAATTTAAAAAATCCTGATAAGCCACAGATAAATTTAAGTTTTCTTATTCTCAAATAAATAAAAAAGTAA